>NC_135497.1:10435487-10736839 GCF_052857255.1 Amblyomma americanum | reverse complement strand
GGCCGATGGGACGGCGATCGACGGTCGCCGGGCTGATCAGTACGCAGATGCGTCGCTGAAGCACTGGTATGTCACGATAGACCGACGACGACGCCAGCACGATCAACGATCGCGTATCGTAGTAATGTTAAAGAGTCCGCTTAGTGGGAACCAGAAGAGAGTGGTAGGGGACTAGTTGGTATGACATTCTATAAACTTAAAATTTTTAAAACTTATTGGACCTCATGCTAGCCACAGCGACATACGCGATGTGCGTGCACCAGCGAAGATGTGCTTTCATTCGGTGCCTGCGCATAGAACCGATCGGCGAGGCAAGCGACACGGGCAGAAACGCCGCACGACGGTGCCGCTCGCCGCGGTCGCCTGGGCTTGTGCGGCCGAGCGAAAGCTTCACTCCCTGGGAGGCGACGGCCGGAAAAACTGCGCTTGTGTACCTTAACCGTATCGAAAAAAGCGAAACAAGCGGCTACATATCACATATTCACACTCTGTTTACTAATCAGTGAGGAACTTTTGCCATATTCTTGAATTTCGGTTGACGGTGGACCGCCGGCCCCTTTCGTGACGAGGCCTAGCGAGTACGCAGCATTCGTGTGTGCGATTTCGGCGATTGCGGAGAGCGAATTCGCAAGTTTTAGCGCCCGCAAATAGCTGCCAAGCGTAGTTTTGGCTACAGTGCCCTCAAAGCGACGACTGCCTACATCGCCGGGCGCGAGTACAATAAGGGGGAAGTGCCGATATGCGTGACCCGGTCTGCATAGCATGTGCAGAAGGCATGCGGCAGCAGCCATCGTCGTCGACTGTGGACAACAAATCTGGTTGTTTTTTTTTAATTCAAGTAATGCCCGAACGTATTTTTAGCTAAACCGATCTAAAATTAAATGTTGGTGACATAAGAGAAAGCAGATACAATTAGCGGAAAGTGCCGGTATCCTACGCGAAGCGTTTCCCAAGCAGCCGATATAGCATCATCGGCGCTTATTGCAGTGTTATCATGGTGTGTACATGAGTAAAAGTTCAATTTGTGAGCAAGAGAACGTAATATTTAAGATAAGGATAACCCACCTGGCGTTTTATGCCACGCAAGCGAGCAGTACTGTTTCCGGACAGCCATGTAAACAGCCTCAGTGCGGGCTGCAGTTGTCGTAATCATCCCACTCCTGGGGCACAATGCGTACGCACAGCAAAATGCTGTACTATTATTTCGAAGCACTCACTTTTACGGCGGCGACTATTCATCGGTGCGGACAGTGAAAGCATTAGAGTCACGTTAGGTTTTCCAAGCGGCTTGGTTCCTGCAAAAAGGTTCTATGAGTCGAAGGAAATGTATGTTCGACTTACAAACGCAAACAGGCAGCGCGGAAGTCGCCGCACTCGGCACTTTCCTCTGCTCTTTTCGTGCCTAAAGGTTGCTGTAGCGCGCCTTTAGATAATCTGAGTTTAATTATCGAGCGATGAATAGCGGACAAGAACTTGGTAGCTAGCTACAAAACGCCGCGGCTTTCACGGCACACATAGGCGAAGGCATGCACGGCACGTGCCGCTTTTCACATACGGTAGCCCTTGACTGTTCAAAATAGACCACACTCATAACATACGAAAAGCATGCTTCTAAGTGTAAATAATAAAGCAGGGGTCCATCGATTTCTGTTCCCTCCACAATCGGAAAATGGGCGCCACGAGCAAGTCCGCTTTCCCGAGGATCACTCAGCTCGCGTACTAAGATGAAGGCTTCCCAAAAGAGAACACGAAAAATGCATTTTATTTCACTAGGCTAAAAGAAAAAAGCTGTTCGAGCGACCGCTGTCTACGGTGTGCATGCAAGCACCTCAACAGCTCGCAGCAGACGACACGTGGCGTGTATGCACTCGTGACGTCAGCGATCAGAGGTTGCCAAACCAGCAAGCAGTTCGCAAAATAAACGAAAAAAATTAGTTTTAAACATTTACGGCACAGAATCAACAGAAAATTGGGGGAATTTTAATTTAACCTGTTGGGAATTAAAGGCGATAAGCAGCATATGCGTGAAAATAGGCTGTCATGGCCCCTTTAAGGCGACACTCACTAGATAAGCTACCCTAGAGGGGTTCGTTAAGGGCAGTGTGAGAGGCTGAGAGATGCCTGAAAAGATTTGGGAACATATATGGCTTTCAAGACCGTCTCGCTAAGAGCACACCCCCGCCACTGAAACCCATAGCATTAGGAAAGTGTCACATGGGGCGCCTCGAGATTTCCGATCAAACATCGGCCAGATTCCGTTTTCCTAGTGAACAACGCCATAGGAGCATACTAGCCCCCTGGTCTAGTAATGGGATGACCGCGAACTATTCACCGAATGCGACTCCGGAAATCTTCACCGCGCAGTACTTCGTTTCAAAATTCCACCGAGGCCCTTCTTGGGTTCCCGGAACACTGTCGCTTGAGAGATTGCAGCTCGCCACGCGGAGCACGTGTCACCGCAAAGCACCTTTTCTTGCGGGTTGACAAGAAGCGCAGCAGCCACGGCGGCTGTCCCGATGTTCATTAAGCGGCGAGCTGTCAACGAAAGCTTCAGCGAACCAACAGCTGAGTGCGACCCACTCTCAGCTTAGGAATGGAACTACTGCGGGAAATGCAGTTGCCCCGTGCTCGCCCCAGTGCCGCGCAGCTGGCCTCAAAAAGAAGGGAGTGACGATTCACCGAACTGGCAGGTGCGGCGAGGGAAGGAGCGGGAAAGAGAACGGCAATAAACACTTCCCCGCCTTTTAACGCAGAGAACAGGGGGTCGGTACTATCCGAGGTCATCTTCGGTTCTGCATTCTGCGCCATGTGGACACAGGCAAGGAAATGAATAAAAAGAAGGCCGTAAGGTCCCTTGCTCAGACTGCACGCATGTCTTTTTTCTTTGACGAAAAATGCAGCATTTCTCGGCTATTTTTGAAACGAGAAGCTTCACTACACTAGGTAAAGCAGTCGTCGCGTAGGCCGGAGAATTACCTTGAACGACTTTCAGCCTAACCACGTTAGCCCTGTATGACCATATGGGGTACAGCTGTTGACCCATGACCTTTGACATTGAGTGACCTTTGGGGCGAGGTGAAGCCACGTGATCGCATCCGATGGGGATGTTCTATGAAAACGTGATACCACGTCATAGACACGTCGTCGTGTAGGTTTATACAGAACGGCTGTCGCCAGCGTATAGCGGAGCTGCCATGCACGAGCATCAGACGCTTAGCAAGCGTCCTTGCTTTTCGCTGAATTTCAGGGTTAGCGAAGTTAAGCCATTGCCAATTTCATTTTTAATATTGTGCGAGTGGTTTATTTGGTGAGGACGACGGAAGCAGTGGTGGTATGCCAGGACCTCGCTCGGAGCGATGGCAATGCTGCTGAGCTAATGTCCATCTTCTTCACAGCGGCCCCGGGGAGAAAAGGAGCCATCCTGGCGCGACCCATGGTGCCGACAACACCACCGGGTCATAGTATGGCTTGAGGCGTTGAGCATGCACAGTCTCGTGATCACGGCGGCGGAGATCGGCAGACGGCGTGAGTGGCTAAGTTGTGTAGTTAACTGGAGATGTACGCTCCAGGACGAGGTAGGAGCCGTGATATTTCGAAAGAACTTTCTTGGAGAGGCCGGGAGTACTGGTTGTTATCCACAGCCACACGGGTGAACCGGGTAGGAAGGCCCGTGCAAGCTTATCTTCGTCATAGCGGTGTATATGGCAGCCCTGAGTGTCTGTCGTGAGCGACCGTGCGATCTGGCGGCAGTGTTCGGCATGCTGGGCAGCTTCAGAGACAGTTGTACATTCAGATGCTGCAGGGCGGTAGGGTATAACTGTGTCAATAGGAAGGGTGGATGCCTGCAGTAAACCAGAAAAAAACAGAGAGAAGCCGGTGGTGGATTGTGTAATGGTGCTATATGCGTACGTTCCATATATGGGAGAACGAGGTCCCACTTCGTGTGGTTGGGAGCGACGTACATGGCTAGCATATCACCAAGGGCGCAATTAGAGCTCTCAGTTAGACCTCTTGTTCGGGAATGGTAGGTGGTAAATGTGCGATGAATTATGTTGCACTCGGCGAGCAGAGCTTCAACTACGATAGACAAGAAGACGCGTCCTCTGTCACTGAGGAGGTTACGAGGAGCACCGTGCCGAAGAACGAAACGCTGTAGAATGAGCGACGCCACATCACGCGCTGTAGCAGCCGGGAACACAGCTTTCTCAGCATACCTGGCCAGGTGATCAATGGCATCAATGAGCCAGCAGCGGTGTACGGGAGAGGGCCTTACAAATTGATTCCAGCTCGATCGATGGGGCGAGGTGGGCAGGGTAGTAGCTGCAGCTCACCAGCGGCGCGATGAGGCTGTTGCTTACGGCGTTGGCAGGCCGGGCACGAGCAGACGTACTTGAGGATGAAGTTGTACATGCCGTGGCAGTAGTAGCTGAGACGGATGCGAGTATATGTCTGGAATACATCGAGGTGACCCCATTGCGGGTCAGCGTGTAAACAGGTGCATGTTTGGGAGCGTAGATGTCGTGGAATAACCAGAAGACATTTGCGTCCATCAGGGTTGTAGTTGCGCCGATGAAGGAGGTTATCGCGAATGGTAAAATGTGAAGCTTGGCGGCGAAGGGCGCGTGATTGCAGAACCGTAGATGCAGCGGTTAGAAAGTCGAGAAGAGATGCAATCCATTAATCTTTAAGGCGCATTCACACTTGTCCACAAATCCGGCGAGCGAATCCGCTTCGCTCGGCGGAAAAACTAGGACCTGTTCTCATCTGTTGAAGCCCGGGCGAGGCGGAACCGCCGCGCCGCTGCTGTTTCTCGCTTTTCCACATGCTTCCCGGCCAACATGTCACCACTCGCGGCGTACATAGATATGGTTAAAAAAAGAGCATAAATGGACGCTTTCTGTGTGCCATAACCGTATGCACGCTTACGCACGTTAACAGAGGTACATTCCCACTAGCGCCACTAGTTCAGCGTATGCAAAGAGACCCGGAACGATAAGACCAGCCTAGTGGCGCCATCTGCTTGTCAAGACCAAACCGACGTAACCTCCGTAACCTGGATGATGCGTCAGTCACAGTCATTACGAAGTACTTCAATGAGTGCTGGAACAACGGTTCTGTCCCAGACCCCTGGAAGCATGCTAGGGCTATATTCATTCTCAAAACGGACAAGAAACTCGATCTCCGAAACCTTAGGCCTATCTCGCTAACTTCCTGCCTACGTAAGGCCCTAGAGCACGCAAATCTCAACAGACTCAAAGCTTATGCCGACAGAGAAAAACTCTTCCCTAGTAACCGAATTGGCTTTAGCCCCGGCCTCTCGACTCAGGACATACTCTGGATGATTCAAAACGACGTCTTTCCCCAGACGATAAGGGAGAACGACTGCATACCATCCTTAGCTTAGGCCTGTGCAAGGCTTTCGATAACTTATCCCATCCATCGAATCTTAAGGGTTTCTCCGAGATTAATGTAGAGGCCACCACATACAATTACATCCGAAACTTCCTTAGTAACAGAACAGTCTCAAATAAATGTGGGGAGCTACAAGGATCGGTGATTCAAATGGGCACCAACGGCACACCACAAAGGGCAGTCCTCTCCCCTTTCTTTTTAACGTCGCCATGAGATCCCTCCCGAAGCTCCTGCACAAAATCCCACATGTCAAACATGCGCTGTATGCCGATGATAGTACTATTTGGACCAATACGAGTACAAAGCAACAGGTTGAAGAGGCACTACAGAAAGCTGCAGACACAGTGAGCTCATACGCCACCGACATCGGGCTATAGTACGCCGCAACAAAGCCCAAAGTCCTTGCAGTGGAGACAAGGTCACGCGCTGGATGCGATCAGTGGGAAAACATTAATGCGAGGAAACTGTAAACATCAAACTGGCAGGAAACGATATCGCCGAAGTGGATAGCCTCCAGATCCTTGGCCTCGCCTTCCATACAGATGAGGAAGGTCAAGATGCCCTCAAGGCCATTCGGGCCACAAGTAAACATTTATTTATTTATTTCAAATACTCTTCAGGCCCGAAGGCATTACAGAAAGGAGTGGTAATGTTACATAGCATAAACAGTGTATATTATACAATATTATATTACAAAGCGGCAGAAAATACAGTGGTCTTGAAATTGTTAATGTCAGAAATTGCAGCGATGGAGGGAGGAGGGTCGTTCCAGTGTGCGCTAGTTTTGGGAATAAATGAATTATGACACGCTTTTGTTCTGAAAAATGGGACAGCAGTTTTAAACATGTGGTCAGAACGTGAGGATATGTATGATGGGCGAGCAAAAAGATGATCCTTTAATACAGGGTTGTGATGATGCATTCTATGAAAAAGACAAAACATTTACGGCGCGAAGAAAGGTCCGGCAGGGCAAGGGTGCTTTTCATGGAAGTAATGCTGTCGTGACGGAAATAGATAAGATGAAGCGTGCCGCGCGATTTTGAATGGATTCAAGTGTGTCTATTAGAGTAATTTGACTGGAATCCCATACTGCGCATGCATATTCTAGCTTTGGCCGCATTATGTTTTGTAGAGTGTTAGTTTTATCGGCAGAGGCGCAGCAAAGAAATTTCGACGCAAGTACCCAAGAACCCGGTTAGCGTTATTAGTGACGTGTTCGACGTGCATATGCCATGATAGATTACGTGAAATATGAACACCTAGGTATCTGTATGTGTTGACGGATTGAAAGGAAGTGTCGCGAAGAAAGTAAGTTCGCGTGTTGTCAGTAATGTTATTGGGACGTGCCGCATGCATTGTTTTACATTTGTTAGCATTTAGTCGCATGAACCATTTATGTACTAGGACAGAACAGAAGAGTAGCTAATAAACATAGGGGGATGAAAGAGCAAGGTCTATGCCGAATAGTGCGAGCCTTCATGATCAGCCGCATTACATAATCTCTACCCTACTGCAACCTAAAGGCAAGAGACTTAGAATGGGTTAAGGCGACCATTAGAATGGACCACAAAGCAGCTCTAGGGCTTCCCAGATACACCAAAACTGAAAAGCTGCTCGAACTAGGCATGTACAACGCACTGGAAAAGCTGATAAAGGCGCGTAAGGAAGCACAAATATTAAGGCTGTCAGCCTCGGCTGCAGGCCGTATGGAACTATACAAGCTAGGGATGGAGCCGGCGGTCGACTGTAGCTAGTTGCAGGGAGATGCTGCCGGTCACGATAGACAGTACGTCAAAATCCTACCTCTCCCCAAAAACATGACAGTGGAAAGACATGCAGCTTAGGAGAGCGAACCGTGCTCAAAGAATCGAAGACCTATACAGTAGCGACCCAGCAGCAGTCTATGTTGACGCGGCCAGAGGAAAGGAAGGCAAATTCGTCACCCCCATGGTTCGAGCGACAGAATACCCGACCACGTTTTTTGCCGTAGCGACAGTCACTTCAGCAACAGAGGCCGAAGAAATAGCCATTGTCTTAGCGCTCAGGGGCGACAGCATAAGCACAGTAATTAGCGACTTTAAGATTGCTATCTAAAATTACAACAAAGGCCTGAGTTGCTTTGCAGCCGCAGGACTAATCAAAAATAGTCAAAGAGTAAGCCGCGCAGAAATTATTTTTGTCCCGGCACACGAGGGAAATGCGGGAAACGAGATGGCAAACCGATATGCCCGAGCCCTAGCAAACTTGGAGGCATCAGGGAGTGTCTCGGAGTCCCACATCAATGAATCTTTCACTTACGGGAAATGAACAATCAACTCAGTGAGGCGCGGAAACTTTACCCTTCACCTTACCGGCACCTTACCAGACAACAAGCCAGAAACCTACGTAGAGCCCAAACTGGGGCAGTCACGACCCCATTCTTCTGTCTAAAATTACCCCACAACCCATCGATTGCAACTGCTTACACTGCGGTAACATAGCAACAGAAGAACACCTCCTATGGGACTGTGAGGAAAATCCACCTCCAAAAGACCTTCTACCGGCTCCCTCCCGGGGAGGCCTGGCTTATGCTTCTCAGGAAGCCGGACAAGAGCACGCAAGCCAAGCTCGCAGAGTGGGTGGCCAAGGTTGCCCTCCATTGGGGGCCATTAATCCCACCCCATTGATCTTTTAGATCAATAAAATTTCTTCAGCCCAATCCAAACCGATGCTCCTCTTAAGCCTAGAAGCGACAGAATCGCCACTGGAAATAAAAATAAAGCTAATTTATCTCTTATACGTTTTCCTATATGTGAGGTGACAGGAAGCGAAAGACCGTTGCCCCATTCATGGTCAGTGAACGCATTGAAAAAGGCAGCAACAACGACGAATTGATTCCGAGGTGAGGGGTGCTGCTTCGAAGGGCGCCGCCATGTTCGTCGCCGCGGAATTTTTCCGGCGGCGGAAATCGGTCCTGACCGATCGGCTTCGCCGCGGCGCTTTACGCCCCGGTCGGCGTCAAAAGCGGTCGAATCCGCTTCACTCGCCGGACTTTTGGACAAGTGTGAACGCGCCTTTTCAGAAGGCATGCCGCTGATGGTGAGCGAAAGCGCAGTGGCTTCGAGGGCGCAGAGGCTGGCAATCTCGGCCGGTGGCGGTGGGCGTCCTGATGCCCGACCGGTAGACGACGCGTATCGTGTATTCTTGGAGGCCCATCGAGCCAGGCGCCGAACGAAGAAAACCAACAAATGACATGGTGGTCCGTGACCACGCCAAAGGGACACCCATAGATTTAAAGGCGAAATTTACCGAGGGCCCAAAAGATGGCCAAGCAAATTTTTTTCGTGACGGAGTAATTGGACTCGAGTTTAGTCAGGATGCGGCTGGTGTAATCAACTACATATTCTTCGAATCCAGATTTGCGCTGAGTGAGCACAACACCCAGTCCAATACCACCGGCGTCCGAGTGTAGTTCAGGAGAGCAAGCTGCCGGGCTAGTTGGTGATGCATGTTGTAAACTATAGGAAGCGCAAAATACCGGACGACGGACAGAGTGAGGGACACAAAAAACAGGTTCACGAGCGCTCGTGAACCTGTATTCTGTGTCCCTCACTCTGTCCGTCGCCCGGTATTTTGCGCTTCCTATAGTCGTCCGAGTGTACTTCGGTTGGTGCTTGCAGCTCAGAGTGGCGCAGGTTGGGTGGTGCCGTGCGCAAGGCGTTATAGGCATCGTCACATGCAGGCGACTTCCTCGAGAAATCCACGTTGCTGCAAAGGAGCTGAGTTAAAGGGCAACCATCACAGCAAAGTTCCAAATAAAACACCGAAAATAGGAACAGAGGCCTAGGAAGCTGCGCAGTTCTTTAATGGAAATAGGTTTGGGGAAAACAGTCACAGCACGAAGTTTGGCGTCGTCGGGACGGACGCCATCCTTTGACACAACGCGGCTTAAAATTGCAAATTCGCGAGCAGCAAAGTCGCACTTTTTCAAGTTGAGCTGCAGGCCGGCGTCCGTAAGGCAGGTCAAGACGTGCTTGAGCCGGTACAGGTGAGACTCGAAGTCAGGCGAAAAGACCACGACGTCGTCAGACAGCACATACACGACTTCCACTTCAGGCCGCGCAAAATAGTGCCCATCATGCGCTCGAAAGTAGCCGGAGCATTACAGAGGCCGAAAGGCATGGCGTTAAATTCATACAGGCAGTCAGAGTAAAAAATACGGTTTTGGGCGATCATTGGTGTAAGTGATCAGTGGATGCCCGCGGCTTTGTTGGGACCATCCGTCCTTTTGATCGGTCACGGCGCCTCGAAGCGGCGACTTCCTTGTTAACCGCCGTCGGTGTGTCGACAAAGGAGCGAGCAGGGCGAACCGGGTGGACGTTGACAGCCAAGGCAGCGACAGAGCTAGGGGGGGGGGGGGGAGGGCACGTTTTCCCGGAACTCCCCGAGGTCCCCGTTTTGCGGCAACGATGCGGCACGCACAGACACGAGGTAGGGTCGCACGGTTTGCTAATTGTCTTCCCTGGAGTTGCTTCGAGACACAGGTGCCATAAGCGGGGGGAGGGGGGGGGGGGCATTCACCCTGTCAAAGCCGCCATACGCCTCGTCCTAGCAAAGACAGTCTGGGTTGGAAGGTCGGCAGAGCCTTTGAAGGGTCAACACCGGCGGGCGACACGGGTCCGGACCCTCCCGCCTGCCTGCGAGCAATGAAGTGCCCCGACGATTCCAACGCCCGACGAGGGTGTATGCCAACAGCTGTCGCGAAGCGGGCTGGCCCAACGAAACGCAGCTGGACAAAAGGGATGCCGCCGCGCGTTCAAAGGCAGCAACGGCATGGTTGGCGCCAAATTCCGGATTTCGGGGGACGCCTGTCGACAGTCGTCACGAAGACGAGTAGTTAGGAACAGGGTTCAACGCTCCCATTTGTCACTTGCGGCGGTAGCTGTTCGGTGGAGATCGATGGTTGCCCTAATGCTGGGAGCCGCCAGGGTCACGAGTTTTTAGGAAGCAATTTTGATGTTTTTACGTGTCGTGTATTTTAGGGAGAGGGTTTTGAATATTCACAACAGCGCAGGAAACACGGACAAAATTGGAGAGTATACAAAACAAGCACTCCCCTTTTTTCCGTGTTTCCTGCGCTGTTGTGAACAATGAATATCTACCAACTCGCGCAACTTTTTTCACTCATCAGGGTGTTCAACCTTGCGGAAATTGGAAGACGTGACATGCAGTTTGTAAACCAACCATGTGTTTGTTTGTTGTGACTGAGTGACGCAAAATGTGGGCCAGGATCTTATACCCCTGTCACACGGGACTTCTTCTCGGCCTTTGCCGTAAAGTTGTCTTGTTGCACTAAAGGAGGAAAACCGAAAAGGAGCAGCGACGCTGCTCCACGGCAAATCCAAAGGAGCTTGAACGCGGCCTCCATGAATGCCAAAAGTCACCGCTGTGTGTGAAGCGACGCTAGTAACATTATGAAATTAAAGCAGACGGTAGCACTTCAGCTAAGAGTGCTTTCGTTTATGTTGGAAAAAGTAGCTATCACGATAATAAACGAGCGTTCTGATGGTGAGAAACGGATATTTTGAAGCAAAGTTTTTTTTTTCATTGTTCTTGGTCCGACCACGGTAGGCGCACTTTTCCGTTCGGCTCCTCGTCGTGTTCGAGAAGCGTGCTTTGTTGCTTGTGTCTTTGTGCATACAAGCAAACTCAAAACACGCGCACAACAAAGAGCAAACGAAGAAAACACAGCAAAGCGAGATGTGCCAGCACGTCTGTGTCGATGCGGCTGCTGAAAAGCGTTCAAGTCCATTCTTAGCAGTGTGGATGTCTTTAGTCATAGCCTCCTCTACGGTTTACTGCACTGTAACGCAAAATTAACCGTTAAATAAGATAAATTAGATATTTTTTTACGGTTTCAAAACTAAAAATTGCGTCAATTTTTTATTCTTCAAGCTCGCTAGCTGGCGCTGCCGTCTGGGTTTCTCCTTTAAGCAACATTAAGGCCGCTGACGGCCGCCTTTATTGCTACGGACCTTTATCGCAAAGGTCTCGACGCTTTGACGTGTAGATGCGTCACGCGCCTTTGGGGCAAAGGACCTTAATTTCTAAGGCCTTACAAGTGCCCGTGTGACAGGGGTATTAGGTCTTTAAACCGGGCCCCTGAGCCTGGAATATTCTTCTGAGCTAGATTTAGATCCCTTGCATCTCCGGCGATGCCAAGGAGGGAATATTTTACCTGAGCCAGTTCCATGTAATTGTTCTCGCTCTTTATTCTGTTGTAAATATGTAAATTCCTGTATAAAGCTCTACTTTACCTTCCTTCAGTCAAGTGCTACCTGATCTCGCCTGTTATACCGTCTCGGACTGTGAGGCACCTTTAGTGGAGATCGAGTTACGAAACGCGCAAAACCTTTTGTATCTTCTGCCATGGAGATCTGCCAGTACCCAGAGCGGAAACCGAGAGAAGAGTTGTGCTCTTTGGAGGCAGTCCGGAGCGTCATCCATACGCGGTGGAGGGTAAATGTCTTTCTGTGTTATCTTATTCAGGCGGTGGTAATCAATGCAGAAACGAATAGAGCCATCGTTCTTCACGACTACCACGAGTGAGGCCCATGGACTATGGGAGACCTGAATCACGCCACTCTTAAGCGGGGTGCCAACCTGTTGCTGAATAGCATGGCGCTCAGTGGCGGAGACACGGTATATGGGCAGCTGACGCAGAAGGGCATGGCCACCGGTGTCGATGCGGTGGGCGACAGTCGACGTGCAGCTCAAAGCGGGCTGATGGGAATCGAAGGAGGAACGGAACTCATGAGGCAGCGCAAGAAGTTGACTGCGGTGCGGTGCAGGAAGAGTTGCGTCGATGCATGGAGCGAAGGAAAACGCCAGTAGCGGGATCCGGCGCGCTGAGGGCGGCGAGGGACGGTGGATTATCATTCCCATCCCGGTGAAAAATGAAATCAATGAACTGCACGGTTCCCAGACCCTCACCGCCACGCACAGCGGAAGGATACGCAAACGTACCCGTCACAAACAACGCAGGCCAGCTGACAGGGTGAGGACGGCGTAAGGTAAGGAAGTGAGTTGCGGTGGAGAAATATGGGCGATGGCGTAAAAAGTACGCTTCCGTCGCGAAGGAAGTCACAAGTGATGGCACAAGAACAGCAGAGCACGCAGGCAGGTCAACTTCTTCGGCAACGACGGCTTTGTGAGAAGCAGCAGGAGCGGCAGCGGCAGACGATGAATCGCTGAACGCAAAGAACTCCAGCTGAGCACGTGCACAATCGATGGCGGCGTTATGGCGCGACAGCAAGTCCCAACCCAAGATTATGTCATGAGAACACTTTGGCAAAATGACGAATTCAATTGCGTACAGAACGTCCTGCATAACAACTCGGGCAGTGCAGATCGCTAACGGGTCAATAGGCTGCGCGCTTGCCGCGCACAACTAGCATCCAGAAAGTGGTGTTGTCACTATTAGCAAGGAATGGCAAAATATTGCGGCCATCGCAGAAACTGCAGCCCCGGTACCGATGAACGCCAGAACAGAAACACCCTCTGCAAAAACTTGAATAAGATTGTCGGGAGAGAAATGAGGCCTTTGACATTTCGCTGGTGGCGCAGTTCTCGCCTCAGGAACTGCGGCATCTAGTTTTCTTCTTGCGGAAGAGTGGGGCGCCGGCGCATGGAAGAGAGGGAGCGGTGTGAAGGTGAGCGCTGGTTGGAGAAAGCGGAGTGGTCGGGGGAAAGAGGTTTACTCTGGGGCGGCTCGGCTGTCGCTGAGCATTGAGTTTGAGGATGCCAGTAGCTAGCAACTCGGGGAGGTAGCGGGGATACTTGCGCGCGACGACGACAAAGCCGGGCCACGTCACCAGGCAATCCGCAAGAGTAACAGATGGGGCGATTGTCACCTGTAAGCCAGGGATTGCCGATTGGTGGTAGTGGTAGGAAAAAAATCCTCATCGAATGATGCACCGGAGGCACACGCGCTAGAGGCGTAGCGTAGCTCGAGCAGTAGTTAGGTGGCCTCGGCCATGCAACGGCTTCAGCGTAGGTCAATGGGGCAACGACAGGGCGCGCTGAGGTGCTAGTGCAGCCTTCTGGGTCGGTGGAAGGGCTTCAGCTACACGTTCGGTGATGACGTGGCAAAGATCGGACGTCGTGCATGCAGACGGCCCGGGGTGGGGTGGCAGAAAGGAGAGTTGGCGAGCAACCTCCTCGCGTACGAAGTCTTTGAGCTGTTGCGACAGCCCCGCGATGCAGCGGACAGGCGCGGCGGGCTGGCGAGTCAGGAGCTTCTTGCTTGCGCAGCTCGTCGTAGCTCTGGCAGAGACTGACGACTTCTGAAATGGTGCGTAGATCTAGATAGAGCAGCATTTGAAAAGCGTCCTGCTCGATACCCTTCAAAATATGCTTTATTTTGTCAGCCTCGCACACCTTAGCGTTGACGCGCGAGCACAGGTTGGCCACATCTTCGATGTAGCTCGTAAACGTCTCGCCCGAATGCTGCGAACGTTTGCGCAAGCTGCACGCAGCTTTCGGACAGCAGGACACCCGAACACCTCGGAGAGGTCCCCTTCGTGGTTGCGATAGCACAGGTTCAAATAAAAAATGACGTTAATGAATTTCGTAGCATCGTCCCATGGTTTGTACGTGCTGTTATGATCGGAGGCCCCGACAGCGGGAACAGACGAGCCCGGCAGGCGCCATCGAACTATGTTTGACCAAAGGTGCTGTCGTCCTGAAAAAAGGATTAGGAATGGCTCCTGGCGACGGTGAGCTGTGACGAAAGGCCTCTCATCCCTTCGTCCGGAGTATGGAATGCGGCATTTCTCCCGAACTGCGCCCTCACGTGGACCGGCAGAAAGTCCCGAACAAAGGCGCCGTACCCGCCTCGCTCGCTTGCACCTGCGCGGCCAGACAAAGCGGGGGTGGACACGGCTGATTCATCTTACCCTCTGGAATTCCCGGGGCCGTCAGGACTCCTCTTTACCACGGAGGGGATCACCGCCTGCAAAGCCAATGACCTTATGCACCTGGTCAACCCGTCGGAAACAGCATTCCAGGACCTCAAGGCGCCATGAATCCTTATCGCCTGTGCACGTGTTTGTGAGGGCGGAGCGGTCACGGGGTTAGGGAAGAGACTATGAAGAGTGTGTCTGCCCATTGGACGCTTGATCAGCCACCGGTTTCCCTAGCTAGGTGCCTAGGGAATATCCACTGTATTTAAGCCGAAATTTGGCTGGTTTCACGGCACTTCATCTCTGACTTTTGGTCTCCCTGCTTCGGTTGTAAATATGTAAATAAACCTAAGTTGACCAACCCTCGTGAAGGCTTCCCTCCGTCGTCTGCAGAGTTCATCGTCATGCTGTGAAGACCTCGGTCCCGATACCCAAGCATATCAGTGCTCACACGCTCGTAGGATGCAAGCCAGTCTTCTGCATCGTGGTCGCAGTTTCGCTGAAGAGAGCGGGGTCCCGCTGCCGGAGGGAACCGGAACAGAGGACTGGTGAGGCAACCTGCACGGCATGATGGATGGCATCTGCGGGCATACTGGGGGTCGGTGGCGTGCGGCTGCGGAGTTCTAGGGCGTACGGGAACGGCAAACCGAACCTGCACAAAATGAAAGGGTGGTTTATTTGGTGGCGGTGAGGCTGAGCAGGATTTCGCTTGGAGCGATGGCAATGCGACTGATCTAATGCCTATTTTCTTCACTATATATATATATATATATATAATGAACACTCTCAAGGTTCGCTTACACCTAGTAAACATAAATACCCACGAGAGCAGCAGATTGGACAGCCGTCGCCGTAGCTCAGTTGGTAAGAGCACCGGACGCGATATTCGGAGGTCGTTGGTTCGGATCCCACCGGCGGCAAGGTTGTTTTTTCTGCTGCTTTATAAGTAATTTTCTTTAAGCGATTTATTAATCTAAGTATTATTATCCCACTGGTAAGCATAACACATTAAAAAAAATTAACGTTCCCCTATGTCCCTTGGTTTCGGTGACTGTTGGCTCCCTTCATAAATTTGTCAAACGGGCCCCTCATTTCCTTTAACTTGTCTGCTAATAGCTTAACGAGGGTCTCGGTTCTGGCAGTCTTGATGCCATAGGTAGCATAAGAGGGCTCTCGCACAGTTTCCGCCCTCGCCGTTAGATGACGTTCTACGTTACGCTCGCGGTATTACAGGACGTGCTACGTCCGCCGCTATGGTCGAGGGTGGAGCTGGTGAACACTCTCAAGGCTCGCTTACACCCAGTAAACATAAATACCCACGAGAGCAGCAGATTGGACAGCCGTCGCCGTAGCTCAGTTGGTAAGAGCACCGGACGCGATATTCGGAGATCGTGGGTTCGGATTCCACCGGCGGCATGGTTGTTTCTTCTGCTGCTTTATAAGTAATTTTCTTTAAGCGATTTATTAATCTAAGTATTATTATCCCACTGATAAGCATAACACATTAAAAAAAATAAAAAAAATGAACGTTTCCCTGTGCACCTTGGTTTCGGTGACTGTTGGCTCCCTTCATAAATATGTCAAACGGGCCCCTCATTTCCTTTAACTTGTCTGCTAATATATATATATATATATATATATATATATATATATATATATATATATATATATATATATATATATATATATATATATATATATATCTAGCGCTTAGAGTGGAGGCCCCCTCTCGAGCCTTAAATCCGTTCCAGTGCGTAAATGCTATGCACTTGCTAGGCCTGTACGAGAGGCTGTACAATGAACTGACCGCTGCGTACGCACGAAGTGCGCACCTTAACATGTGTGAACTTCGCATGAAATTCGAAAAACGGAAGCTCCAAACTCGCTTTACTTTAGCCACATGTTCAACATTCTTGGAGAAAATTTTTTAATATGTGAATTTTGAAGTGTAAGGTACTGATATTGAGCTATTGAAGGCAATAATCTGGGCATCCAAAAAATCGGGGAATGTCGTTTAGTTAGTGACAAACGAGAATGGACAAACCAGACTTTCCTGTCGCGGCCTGGGGCTCAGCAGAAGCCTGCAGATACCCTTATTCGACTTAGGAGCCGTCTCCTGAAATAGCCGTCCCTGCACGCCCTGTTCCGGCGCCTCTGCTCATCCCTTTGAACTAACGCAATCAGGCTAGGACACGTGACCGAAAGGAAAGAGCCATCATCATCATCACCAGTTCTGGCTGCGCAATGCGAACAGCTTGTGTATCAACAGAGCAACTGAGTCTATTCCCTTCCTAATGCAAGGGAGAGGGACTCCAAAGCTGCAAATCAGCAGCGTGAATGTGTCTGAGGCGCCACACACAGGCATGGCGTACAGCACGTGGTTCGGCGCGGGGAAAATTAACACGGAATGAAACATAACCAAAGTGCGCACTGCAAAAGATCTGACAAAATAATAGAAAATTATTCTTGCACTTGCAGTAAAGAGAAAAGAAAAATTGTCCATGTAAACTTGTACGTATTTATCACTAATAAACACATTTTGCCCTCTGGTATGTAAGGTGTGTACATTAATATCGAATGGCTTGTATTTGTTTGGAATGGCTGGCATAGGAAAGTGTAGTGTCTGATAGCCATAGTTTGTCCTACTTTTCGAGACCACCCTTTATTTTATAGATCTTGTAAAAACAACTTTCTCTTTCTGTGTCAGCATTCATCTCAACTGACTCCTAAACAGCCGCGATGTGGTAGAGATGATTTTCCTCTTGTCTACTGGCGCAAAAAATAGACGATATCTGGAGAACTTCGTAGCACAGGTCGCCGTTTTTCGAGGGGCTGTCTTTCTTATGGCCCCGCTACAGCTACGGAAATGCGAGAACGAGCTGGTGACATCTTCGCAGAATATATGTAGTGCACTCCGTTTTCTGGTAATATCTGCCCGATTCTTGCATGTTCCTTAAAAATGGGGTCATTTCTTCCTGAAAATGAGCCTTCTATACGATGATGGTCCACAAGGCTAATTCGCCCCGAAAAAAATTTGTGGATGTCTAGTGCGTATTTGAGACAGGTCAACTGGAACCTTAAACTTCTTTTAATTCTTATTTTCATGATGCTGATGAATTTGGGCATATGCTTGAAAAGTGCGATTTAGCAGCGCGAGGCCAAAACGTGGCTATGAGAAGATGTCTTACCAGGAGGGTCTTACGCGTTAAAAGTAGTTAATGTCGCGCTGAATGTTTTAGAACTCTACAAGTAAAGGCAGGCCGGTCTTGCTCAGACGTGGGAATGCTGCGTAGTAGATTAGTGACGCATGCGAAGAAATATTTCTAGTAGATTAAGAAAAAAATCTTAATCTCTTAAGAATTTTTTATTAGAACCCGCGATTTACATGCTGTTTATAAAGAAATGAGCAGAAAATAGGGCGTCTTATATGTAGCAGAAAAAAGAACTGTAATAGGAAACTGTATTGCGCTTCAAAAGATGCCCCGAAAAAATCGCAACTACCCATTTTTTTTCTCAGTAAGCCGATTTGTACCCAAAGTTGAGCTCGAACAATATTGCCCGATTTTTAGCCCCCAAATTCCAGAAAAAATAAAACCCGAAAACAAACGACCCTAATTATATTGCGCTCTTGCACAGTCCCCGCGTTATTTTCGCAGTGCATTCACCGTAGGTATCCTGTTTAGGCTATTGGTTCGAACACGGTCATATTCATCGTGCTAAGAAAGAACCTCAGTACGTGCACGCCTGTAAAACTTACATCCTACAAACACTGATGCAGTGCATCGAGTAATCACTGCTCTATTAGACCTTTGTGATAAGTACTCTCTGGGTGTCGGTATACTGCTCTCTGGACTGTCGTGTGCAATTGGAAGTAGCACGGTAGAAGCGGCTGCGGAACCGGCTTGCGGTAGTCTTGAGAAAGTGCGTTTCGATAATTCTCTCGCTCGATGCTGAGGTCTATAGAAGTATTCTAATAAATGGGGCTGTGGAGAAATTTATGATTGGCCTTTGTGTATTTGGATTTATTCCGGCTGGGTGCAGACTTGGATGCAGTTTTGTCTTATTGTCACCAGACAACACAGCCGAAACCACACTGAGATCCTGAAGAGGCCTTTGAGCAGCTTCCCTTGGAAGCCGCGACGTTAACGGAAGATGAAGTAATATCTGGGCAGCCGTCCAGCGATTAGACGCGCGTGCACGTTCAGTTGAAAAGGTAGTACTGAACGTTGAACAATTTTAACAGCTCTGAAAGCATATATTCCTGCTTTCGGCAAAAGTAGCGCATGTCAGTCCTCCTTACCAAAACCTAGATCCGCCTTTCACCCTTTTAGTGCGACAGCAGTATTTGTCAGACATACCAACCCCGAGCAAGAATTTTTTCGTGCCCTGTGCTCCGAACTAGCCCGAGCTTGCGCGGGTTTAGTCAAGCTGCAGCCAGTGGGAGGAGGACGTCGCGCCACCTAGGTCCTGTAACCTGGGGGCGCCATCACAACCTGCCCACAGGATTCGGAGCAAACTGACCACCGTGGCAGATGGCAGTTAAATTCTTGACTTGTCGCGAGAGGTTGCTTTGGAAGCAAAACATGGGTCGCACAATCCCTACCGGCGAGCCCTCATACCACTACCAGCGCAGTGGCGCAGCGGTTAAGGGATGCGCCACTGCGCTGGTAGTGGTATGAGGACTCGCCGAGATCTAATGTTAAGTTGAAAGTGACGGATTCTGCATATATGGGCATTAATCAGTTTTACTATGTTTAACCCTTGTCGGGTTGTAACAGGGGAGATAAATACGTTCTCCCCACTCAATCGCGGCTGACACTGTTCAAATCGCCCGGACCCCACCCCGTGATCGCGTACGCTAGCGAGCGCAAGCCGACCACGGTGGGCCTTGCTCTGAGGAAACAAAGGAACGACACTCTGGCTGACACAAGCAGGCATTTACTGCTGTAGCAACAAGATACGCTAAGCGATCGAGGTCGTCCTACTCACCAGCAAGGTTACGAGCGAACGTTCGCCCACGCTAGGGCAAGGGATATGCGGCCGGACGGGACGAGATGCAGGAGAACTGTCCTCCCCAAGATGCCTCGCCCCGCGGGCGGACAGCGGAGCGCCGCGGACGACACGTCTGCTTGCGGCGAGCGTCCCAGCCCCACAGAGTGGGTGGTGGTTGGTACTATAGAATTTTTTGGGGAGGGGGTACTGGTCCCAACATATGTTGGCCCTTTGGGCATCACTCTTGGGAAGAGAGTCTCGACTTCCCTGCGCACAGCCATCGCGCCGTCCAGTCCGATCGTGTAGCTGCGACGCCGGCGCCCTACCTTGTTAGTTAAGGTAACTAACTTGGGACGCATCGCGGGAAAGCTAACCAGAGGGGACGTCGTGCCGGAAAGTCCCCACAACCCCTACAACTTTTTAAGCAAGACCTTGCTATATTCATTTTCGCGCTCAGCGCAACACGAACGGGACACAAGATGAAGGACTAGCACAAACAGGCGCCTGTTTGTGCTAGTCCTTCGTCTTGTGGCCCGTTCGTGTTGCGCTGAGAGCGAAAATGAACACTCACCAACTCGCCCAAAATTCCGCCTTACTGAACCTTGCTATAGCCCACAATTCTAAATGTTCAGCCCCAGGAGAAGACAAGGTTCCTTAATCCCCCTTACGTGACCTTCGCGAATCCGCTAGAGAAGACCTCCGATCCTACGCCAACGAACACTGGTCGGAGGCTACACTCCTATTAGAGTGGAAGACCTCCACCATTCTCATCCTCTTACCCGGCAAGACCTTTAATATCCACAACCTTCGTCCTACCTCCTTTACTTCTTGTGTAGGAAAGACGGTGAAAAAGATGGTCCTAGACCGATTGCAAGAGCATCAAAACGCCACGGCCTTCCTGCCGCGTACTCAAATTGCCTTCCGTCCCAGCGTCTCCTCCCAAGATCTTTTCTTAATCATCTAACACAGTTTTGTCAGCTTCCTCCTCCCCCTCCTTTTCTGAAGTATATGCGGTGGCTACTGTTGATGTGCGCAAGGCACTTGATAACATCCGCCACTGTCATATACTGGAATGCATCCAACCAGCCACATGTGGCCACAAGGCACCTATTTCCACAATTTTCTGCACGGCCGCACAGTCCAATTACGCTTGCACGATACCCTCACCGCCCCCGTGGTGGCTCAGTGGTTATGGCGCTCGGCTGCTGGCCCGAAAGACGCCAGTTCGGTCCCGGCCGCGGAGGTCGAATTTCGATGGAGGCGAAATTCTAGAGGCCCGTGTACGGTGCGATGTCAGAGCACGTGAAAGAATCCCAGGTGGGCGGAATTTCCGGAGCCCTTCACTACGGCGTCCCCATGTCGCTTTAGGACGTTAAACCCCTATAAACCCATAAACGCATACCCTCACCTTCCAATTCCACTCATATGTGGCACACCCCGGGGCTCAGTGCTGTCTCCAACCCTATTCAATCTCGGCATGGCCGCGTTAACTCACAAATTACCAACCTCCATCACATCACGTTTGCGACGACCTGACCCTCTGGTGCACCCACAGGTCATCCGGACAGGTGATGGCTACTCGGAAGCAGGGCTCAGACACCATCTTCTATTTCCTCTCCCAATCTGACCTCCAATTAACGTGCCCCTGAAAAATATTACTTCTCTTTCGTACCCCTATCAACGTTCAGTTCACTCCCCTGTTTCCCTTTCCATCAACAACCAGTCCAGGTAACGCCTTGCAGGTTATAAGGAATGCAGTACTCCACGCACAACACAACACCTGCCATTCCGTTACAAAACTAATCCGACGGGTCGTAAGACTGTCTGCACGAAAAGAAGATAGTCAATAGACAGATGCCCTCGCTCTTACCAATATTCTTTACTATGTTCGGTATAATACGCTGACACAAAACGGCTCACCGAGCCCACCTTGCCCCTTGTACAAGGCAACCCTGCCACTCCTCAAACGAACATTATACAATGCTGCTCTCCACCACCCTCTCCTCCACCGGGATCGCAAGCTTCCTCGCCTGTGCGGCACCCTTCAAGAGCGCTGACGTCTCACGCATCGACCTTCGAATCCACATCCCGACGTCTCCCGTTCCTTCAACCCTCCATGTCACTCCCATTCCCCTTAACATGTCTCTCGGTTTTCACGAGGGACGGCGACAAGCTCAGGCTCACCGCCACTCCACACATACTGTTGGGTATACAGATTCGCCCCACATACAGGATCTACAGGAAATTCCGTTCATTTCGCTTTTACTACGAGTGCACTTTATTTCCCGTTTGGATCGCGTAGCCTCAGTGGGATGCCGAAGCGCACTCCCAGTAAGTGCACGTAACTTTTGCTCTCGTCAGAGGTTTTACACAAGAGACCTATTTCATTAACATTTTTTAACTTCGAGATTTTTTGTCGAAGGTAAAACCACGGTTGGCTGTGGTGACCATGGATCGCAGTACGGTCGACCCTCACGGCCACGAACCAATTCGCTACAAAACTTTGCGACATCGCAAGCACGCCTGATCATCTGAAGCAATGTCGTGGGAAACGATACGTGACCATTTCTACTCCAGAAACTGAAAAACACATTGCATCGCGATTGGGTACACCTTTCGTTCGATCGCTACCAGTCCCCGCGATACAACTGTTCTCACAACGGTCTACGATTTCCGCTCCAGAATAGCAGAAGGGCGCCTACGCTGAAAGTTACGCTGTCCCCAAAGATACGTTAACGATTGCAACATGACAACGCGATTCTTATTGCGAATTCTCGGGACCAAGCCCATTGACTAGAACAAGGCAGGCTAACAGTACAGTTAATTAAAAGACTAGCGCATAAAACTTGGACGCAGACAGAGAAGACATGACGATCGCTAATCCGCATTGATAACAGTACAGGCTGCTAGCAACCGTCAGTGAATACAACCGGAATAATCATATTTTTAATTGCCAACATTACGCACAATAAATTACGGCTCACTTATTCTAAATACCACACTGCAGTGTTTTTAGATTGCTGGTAGAGAAAAAAGTAATTGCACTTGAAGCCTTTCCCAAGTCATGAATAGTATTTTTCACTGTAATATGTGAACAGGCCTGCTCTATGGCTCCTCATACTGACTGCCATTGCAAGAAGACATGTGCTTATTTATTCAATGATAAGAGGTGCGTGGGTTTGTTTTTGAACTATGCGCACATTAAAAATTCACATTTCAATTTTAGCATATTGCTGTCAACTACGAACGCAAATATGCGTGAGTAAATTATGACGTTTCCAACCATTTGGAACCACAAGGCTTATCCCTGGAAAAAACAACGTAAAATCACTTGTAACTACAACACCTAAGCATTTCACAGAACAGTGAAAACTCAACAATACTGATTTTGTCGCCATTTTCACGTCATTAGAAACACCAAAATAGAAATTGCACTGTGTGACTGCAAGAGGCCCAGATATGCATCACTGAGCTCAAGGGCACAGCTTTGTTCTGCACAGTGACAGCGGGCCAAAAGTTTTCTTTTAGCAGTCCTTCCTGACCTCACATAGCAATTGCACACGCCAGAATGCAGCACTGAAACCAAGGGTGGGACGTTCCGCTAAGGCCAGTGATTAATGAAAAAACAAGCTGGCGTTTGTGTGCAACTCCAAAGCATTGTCTAATGGCGCTGTGAATGCAAAACAAAGCGAGTTCTTAGTGTTGCGTAAAAATCTATGCATTCCACCCGAATTACTACAAACATATTGAGATGTCGGAGCCAGTAAACTCGCATACAGGTAGAGGGAATGCAGGAACAAATTTAGGGGGCTTACATGGTAATGGCTACTGGCTTGCCCCCTGAAAGATTACTTCGTATATCCAAGGAAGCAGGATACGATGACCATATCTTTTGCTTCTCTCGAGCAAGCCCTGTCATCTTAAGCATGAGTGGTAAAAGTGGATTTCCATTATGAGCTATGACGTCGCAGAAAAAAAACGAAATTAAAAATAAGCCATTTAATATGTGACGGGAATACATGCATACGTTCTCTGACATGGCTTTACGGCAACGTTTAATAGTTATTTTAGTTTTGCTAGCGAGACCCGGCGTAGGCGCTCTGCAGCTCCTGTGCACTTGGAAGCATGTAAAATATGTTGGCCCACTAGTCATCCATATGGGGCCCTGCCACAACACATACGTGTGCAGTTTTCATCACAACGAACTTGAAGCGCAGAACCTCTTTGGCGCTTCACATGGTGCATTGACCGACGGCCAGCCCTGTTAACAGGCCTCGACTTGTTCCCCTCGCAGCGGCCATGCCCATGCTGCCCTGGCTGCTTTGCCTCGTTGCCACCGCTCTAGCCTCTCAGAGTGAGTGCCGCCTTTGGTTCTCCTGTCCCACTTATTTCGCTATCTGAGATTTGCTGCCCTTGACATGCTGCAGACCAGAGCGTAGCCGAGCAGCACGCCAATGAGGTGTTCGACCAGATCCTTGAGAGCGTGAGCCAGTCGGAGCGGCTGGACCCGCTGCAGCTGCCCGAGCAGGTGGCTGGCTTCGACCGCACTTTCCTGGTGCGCTTCCATGGCGAGACGCGCCTGTACAACACTACGCTCACGGGCCTCTCGACGGTGCGGCGCACGGGTAATTGCCGCTTCCAGATGGACGACAAAGGACTAGACGTGCTTGCCGACGTGGGCGTGGGCGCCCTCGACCTGGACAGCAAGGCACACGTCAAGTTCATGGGTCGTGGACCCACGGTCGACCTGCACGTGCACATCGACTACGTGCGCGTGCTCCTCGAAGCGCTCCAGTGAGTGCACAAACGTCAATCCTCGCAGCTTCAGCCATCACTTTTGCTGATGGGTGGCCCCACGAAAAGGTTGATCTTGCAGAAAATGTGCTCCAGTAGGCAATTCTGCCTCTAAGACCCCTGTTCAGAGAAACGTTCCTCAAATGCTGATTGTAAGCTCCAGTGTATATGGAAACAGCGACTGTCACGATATCAGTCTTACCACTTAGAAAACAGTTGACGTCGCCAAATGAGCACGTCACGCAGCTAGGCTGCTTAAGAACGACCGATTACTGTTGCGCGTCGCCATTAGCAAGGGTGAACGTACTGCATGAGAGTGCGGCAGCTATTTCTGCTCTAAAGTCTAAACAGAGCCTCCATGGTTGACATAGTGTGCCATACTGAATGCATTCTAGTTCGATCCACGAATTAGCCCGCCTTTCACTGTTACTTTGAGGCTTCATGTGTCCTTAATATTTTCCTTGCGGTTTTATCACTGCACTTGCATACAGCGGCCATCTCTTAGACAGCACGGCAGGTGCCTCGAGGTCGCTTTCTTGGCGCAAACTCCACGATGAAAAACTGCGCTCGAGGAAACAGACGAACAAAGGCGCAAGCATTGTTCTAATGGATGTCCTTTGAACATGACGTCATCCAGACTGGCCGACGTACATCTTGCACCGTATACTGTGCTCTACATAGGCCTTAGGTCAGAAGACGTTAATTAACCGCCTAACATGGGCACTGTCCGAAAGATGGCGTAGGCACACCGTTTTGAGTTCGAGGCATTGCACGTATGCCAAGCTTTCCCGGACATTCAGCAACTAAAGTCATCTCTTGGCCCCGAGTGGCGAACACCGCGTAACTGAATGAAGATATTAAAGTGCGAAAACTTGTTAGCCTCGAAAGGTTATGCGAAAATAGTGCCCTATAAAATGTTTCCTGCGCTCGGATTAGCTATTTAAGAAGGCCATAGTAAATCATTGGGATGGTTAAGTGTCACGCGGTGGCAACTAGGATATTTTGTTCAGGATGAAGTTGATAACAACAGAGGTGCGCAGCCGAGGCAATCAACGTTTCGCACCGCTTCTTCCTCCCACGCAGGGTGGACGGCGTGGTGCAGCTTCGCCAGTTCAAGGTCCAGGAGCTCCTGGGCTTCGCGCTCAAGATCAACGGCCTCGGGCCCCTCAGCTACATGTTCAACTTCTTTTCCACCTACTTCACGATGCTCTTCAAGGGCATTGTGCGCTCGCGCGTCGAGAAGGTGCTCAGCGCACAGATCGAAAAGAAGATCCGCGAGCTCAAGCACTCGCTCTTCTGAGAGTGGCCAATAAAAATAAATAAGAGAGCATGCAACACCAGTGCGGGCTTTCTTGAGTGCATACTTGAGGCAGTGGTAGGCTGCTCCCTAAGTGGAGAATATTTCACCGTGCTTTGCCCGCGCAGGGTTGGTTTTGAGGAAACGGTAATACATGGATAGGTGGCGGCAAATGTGGTTGCACTCGTGAAACGGGCGCAGCCACGGGCAACTTTGCATCAGAGTTAGCCAAAAACAACGTTTGAAGGAGCTATATATAGTCTTACAAGTCTTGCTGACCACACGTTGTAGTGAACATACTTTGCATGTCAAATCAGCGGTTAAGTGTACCCTCAGTTACTTAATGTGGGCCTGTTTTTGCTGACGCTGGTGAAGTGACGCGACGTTTCGTGGCGTTAATCCTAATTTTTTCATTTCATTTCATATATTTTCTCTTTAAGGACCCGAAGGCATTACATAAGGGAGGCATGTTAACATGTGTTTAAAATTTCTTGAACAAGCTCGAAAAAAAAGAAAGAAAAAAGCAAAACACAACGCAAACAAGCAAGAGAAAACGACAAAAGGGGAAAATTACGGCAAGGTGCAGGAATAACAGCAAACAATCAATAACCAAATGTATGGCAAAGCGAAGATAAGGCAGGTAGTGCAGTTTGATCAGGCGAAATGACGTATTAGATAATATGACTTTTCAGTTTATCGCGGAAGTTTGTTCTGTCTGTGCACGTTACTATGCTGTCGGGCAGGGAATTCCATAATACTATTGTGTGGGGGAACAATGAACTTTTCGTTGCTAGGGTGCGTGTAGGAATTAGTGTTCAAGAGAAACTGAGGAGAAATTGGAGTTGGTTTGTATCGATAGACTACCAGCTCCTAAACACAAAAACACCGCTCTTTCTGGAAACAAAGCTCTTGTAAGGTAGAAAAGAGTGATAACTAAAATACAGGCGTTGCCGCCACAGGGCAATCTCGCAAGTAAAAGCGTGATGATGAAACAGGAGAAAAGAGACCCCAGGTATCTGAGGCTGACAAATGTGCATGAAGGTTAAGTACTTGGTCGATATTGAAGTATGCAAGTTTTGTTTTGAAACCACTAGTGCGCTTTTATCACACGAGGAAGGTAGAAACAAGACTACCTGAATGTTGCAAGTCTAAGAAAACCTGCCCTTCGCGCGCAATAGGCGGCCAGCTGAGTTCCGGTATGTATTGGGGTGCTTCGTGGCTATGCGTTCTGCGTGCCCGCATGGCTTCGTTATGCGCCTCTATTTACAAGGGCGGAGCAGCAGAGGGTCTCCAAATGCCTCCCTAAGTGCTCCTCGGACGAAGTTAGTGCAACGGCACGCAACTGCGACAAGGAAAATGAGTTGAGTATAGCCGATCTTCAACGCGTCTCCATGCTAGCAAACGCACCGCTCGGCGTGTTCGCATCGTCAACGTACCAAGACGATGGGCTAGCTGCATAACCAGCACTACGAGGACTATTATTACAGGATTCAAATATGCCCGCACGCACCATTCGCTACACGTCAGTCGTGACGGTGGCTCGGCAATGACAGCGACGCTGTCGACTCCTCGGCGCTAGGACTTTCTTGCCAGACCCGCCGCCCCAGCGCTCAAAAGCATCGCACGCTGTGTGGCGTTGAGGTCGCTAAATGCAGGCCGCAGTTCTTTGGAGAACTTCGTTGTCGGAATCGGGAACGAGATCCATCGTAACGTTGGTGCAAACGTAATCGAAGCGACAACGGCTGATAGAAGCCTTCAACGTCCGGCTGGCAGTCATTTCAGCTGCTGCTAGGTGGGAGCGCAGCGCTCGCCGCAGCTATCTCGGAGACCTCGTTTCCGTTTCCGCCGCTTTACGTCACTGGTCCCGTATTTCGTCCTCAGAGAGTCCATAGTGTGAATCTTAGCGGAGGGAAAAAGTTTTTCGGCTTCCAATCCAAATTTCTTAGCAATAAGTGCAGCTATCGCTGCCGGCCAAGAGGCAACAAAGGCACAAAATGCAGAACTATCGGATTTTACTAACAAAGAAATTTTTTATAGCGTTGTCCTCAGTGTTTTTTTTAAAGACTGGTTGTGGTTTAAAATGCATGATCTTGCATGATTAAGGTTCATGTCACAAAGTGAACAAGGGATGGGAAAGCCTCAGAGGTGCTTGCCAACGTTTCGACGAGAGGACTTGTCTTCGTCTGGACATCATTGGCAGGGTCTAGCAAGTCTAATGAGGGTCATCCCTCCGAGCTGGAAGGTCCCGTGAGGAGTAGAAGGGTACGAATTGGTTATGGTGTTAGGATGGGGTGGGCGAACCCTGTCCAGGCATGATGGCTGTTAAAGTTGATTAATGCACAGACTAGATATGCGCCGGCGTGATGCGAGGGATGGGAGTTCAAGGTTTTTTGATCAAGTGACGCTGAATTGTTTTCAAAATGTCGAGGAGATAAATCGTGCAGCGTGGATTCGAATGGATTCGTTGGTATCGGCGAGGTATGCTTGTGATTGATTCCAGATGGCTGCTTTGGTGTGATGAACGTTAAGTATGCCAGTTTTTTTCATTTCTGCTGATGAGTTCCTTAAGTTACGCCCCATGTAGCCCAGGGTGCGCAAGGCTTCAGAGTTGATGATTTCTATATGCGCTGCCCATGACAGCGATGGTGTCATGTTCAGACCAAGCACTTAGCGGCAAAAAATATGTCACAACCACATCAGAACAAAGGAAGCCGTACGCCTTCATTCCTTACATTAATGACATTTCCCACGGTCTCACAAACGTAGGCGCGACAGCTGGTGTAAAAGTGCTCATGTCAGCACCCAACAAGTTAAGAAGCCTGTGCGCCAAAGTCAACAGCGAGCAAAGAAAAAATCAATGCAAGAAAAAGTACCGAAAAAAAATACATGTGAAATGTGTGAAAAGTGGGGCTTATGAAATATCTCTGTCATGCGGACGCACCTACATTGGTCAAATAGGACGCTGTTTGAATGAACGGCTTCCAGAGCACAAAAGATCCCTGAAGGGCGCCATAAGCAGTGAATTAGCAAAACATTGCAGAGAGCACGAATGCGCTCCGCAGCTTATCGGCACAATGGTCATCACGTCATATTTTGTGAACGGATCAGGGAGATTGAAGAAGCCTTCAACATCCCACCAAAGAGCGACGTATGCGTCAGCATACCTTCAATAGCGCTTCGTGACAGAGAAGTAGATTATCTGCGTTCGATGTCTTAATAATTTTCCACGTGTACATCTTTTGCGTTTGTTGCTTCTGTCCTTTCCTTATTGCACGAGCGAGATGTATATAATCGACGAAGGTGCATTAAAAATCTGGTTGTTAGCGTCGACTCCCGCCTCTCTCTTTGTTTCGTGCTACGCTGCTCCCGTCTCAAGGTCATGCACCAACCAGTCCAACTTTTCACCTTGTTAAAGCGCGTTTCATTTAAACAGGTAAGTCCGAATGACCGAGCCAGCATGCATTCACGCGAATGGAAAGATGTATGACAGCACCTGTAACGTAAGCATGTGCCTGATATTTGGCACATATGTGCGCTTAGATGCCTGAAGTCTGCATGAAAAAGAAGCAATAATTTAATTCAGCCAGAGCCGAGAAATCGAGCATTAACCTTTTGGGCTTTCCCTGGGACGCACAACTTTTTGGACACGGCAAGTTGTGGGGACGTTTTTTGGATATGTTCGGGAAAAATGAGCACCTCCAGGGGAGATCCCAAATGTCCTGATAGGCTATTTCTGGGAGATTTTGAGAAGGTTTTGTGTTTGTTGGGTAAGGTGCTGAAGCAACGCATATATGGGCTGTGAGGGGCACCTAGTGGAGGGCTCCGGATTAATTTGGGCCACCTGGGGTTCTTTAACGTGCACTGCCGTTGCACAGAACATGGGCATTTTCGTACTTCACCTTTATCAATAAGAGGCCGCCGCAGCCAGGATGATACGTTTGACCTTGGGATGAACAGCCAAGTGCCAGAGTCACTGAGCCACCCAGCTAACAAGTCCTGTGTTAAAGATGCATACTTGTGTAAATCTATAAAATGTTCCAAAATATACATTCAAGGACACATGATGATTCGACAAGAAGTGTTGTATGAACTAGCACGTACATTCACTCCAAAATGTGTTTTTTAAGGACAAAAGTGCATAGACGGAGGCAGCATAGAAAATTTTTTTCTTCGTGTTTAGTGAAGCCTGTAGTACAACATACAAGTGAAAGAGGTTTCTGATGTCCCTGACAAAACACCTTGAAAGAAACCATGTTGTCTGTGTGTATTTTGTTTGCAGAGCTTGCATACAAGATGACACATGCAAGAGTCCTTATTTCACTTGTTTGCTGAGCGCTCCTCACAACATAATAGCATTGAAGAGGTAGCCGCTTATGTGCATACCTCTTCTAAGTAGGTTTCTTTAATGCCATATTCATACTCATGCAGTTTTCAGAGCAAACCAGTGATTGCATATCTCCCAACCAATATTCACTCCCCTCTGCATACTGCAGAAAGAGCTGTGGGTTATGGCTTGATCACCTCGGTTTATCAAATGTCAGCTTGCCTGGCCGCCGTTCCTTCAACATGCATTGCAATATTTCTTTTTCACATCAATCTGTGTTTTGCTTGCCTATAACTACAATAGGTGAAACAATTAAGGAACTCGATCAAGAAGGGAATGCTTGCCCTGTGTGGTCGCAGTGGCCCATGAATTCTAGGAAATGTAGCGTACTACTAACATTCTACAGATGTTTACCTCATAGAAAAGGCTGTAGAACCTTTTCTTGTCATGTCAGCTCGCACTGCAAGTGCACAGGATAAGAAACTAACAAGGTCCATTGCGGAATGTGTGCATGTGGAACATATTTGTGTTTAGCATATATATGTGAGACCACAACTGCGGAATGAACCTGTGTTTTCCAGTCCATATAATCAGGGCTGGGTTAAGAAAAATGAGGGCCCTGGGCTAATGCGCATGCAGGCCCCCTTTCCCTATACTGAGCCCACCCCCACCCCCCTTTCGCCTGCTATGCTACTGGAAATATGGCACGTTCATTTTAATCCCACCAAATCAACAAGAACGAAGTGCGATCAACGGGATTTCTATTATTGTTATTGTTATAAGGAAAACAACAAAACTTGCTTGAAACGCGCGCTCTTGTAAACACCAACACATATGTTCACTTTGTGATTAATCTGCATTCTGTTTTCCGCAAAACCTAGGATTTAAGAGTGAGTGAGTGAAAACATTTATTGATTTCCAAAGGGATTCGCGGATCGAAGGCTCCGTCGTCTTCGTGCTTGCGCCGGCGACTAGAGTCTTCTTTCAGCAAGGGTGGGCCCCTATTCCAAGGCTCCACTGAGTCGTGCTGCACCGGTCGCGTGCTCTATAAAGACCCTCTGGGCCGTGAGCTCGCTGCTGGTGAGACGGCTCTCCCATTGCTCCGCACTCGGGTGTTTGTGTTTGTGAAATGCCTCGTTACGTTCGCATTCCCATGTGATGTGGTAGAAAGTGGGTATGGCTCCGCACCACGGACAGGTGTCCCTGTATTGTGATGGGTACATTTTGCTTAGTATATATAAATTGGGGAAGGAGTTCGTTTGCAATCTGCGCCAAGCAGTGGCCTCCTCCTTTGTCAGAGCTTTGTGTGGTGGCGGGTATCTAATCCTGACGCCTTTGCATAGGTTTAAAAGTGCTGTGTATCCCCCCTCGCAGGCTTGAAGGTGAAGACCCGGGGCGTGTGACTGGCCGGCTCGGATTGCTTCCCCTCGAGCTAAGCTGTCCGCCCTTTCGTTCCCCTCTATTCCCGCGTGGCCTGGGATCCAAATTAAATTATGTCTGAGTTTTTCCGACCCTGCAGGGGCTACCCCGCCGAGTATCCTAAGGGCCGTTTTGCTGACTCTGCCCTTTGTATAGTTTTTGCACGTTTCTTTCGAATCTGTTAGTATGTTGAGTGGGCGACCGGTTCTGTAGCCTTTTGCTGCCGCCAGCGCGACGGCAATTTCCTCGGCCTCCGCTGCGCCCGCGACTTTTGCTGCGGCGCTCGTTAGCATTCTTCCTTTGCTGTCTACGACTACCAGTGCGGCTGCGTGTTCTGACCCGCACGGGTAGACGGCAGCGTCCGTGTATACTGTGTTTTCTTCCGAGGCTAGCGTTTTCTCTACGTACTCCGCCCTAGGCTTGCGTCGGTTTGCGTGAAGGTTAGGGTCAATATTTCTCGGTATGGGCTTAACGTTAAAGTTTTCTCTAAGGTGGTCCGGCATCTCCGCGTATTTGTCTGTCAGTCCGCGAATGTCCCGACCCAGCCTTTTCAGGAGCGCCCGTCCCGCAGGAGTGCCTCTTAGTCTGACTTTTTGTGCTCCCAGCAGCGCTTCCGCGAGTTCGTCGAAAGTGTTGCTGATGCCTAATTGTAGCAGTTTCTCGGTTGACGTGTTTCTGGGTAAGTGGAGAGCCGTCTTGTAAGCCTTCCTCAGGATGGTGTCGGATTGTTCTCTTTCCGCCTTTGTGGTTGCGTGCTACGGCAGGGAGTACGTAACTCGGCTGACTATGAGGCTGTTTACTAGCTTGAGGGTGTCTTCCTCTCTCATGCCGTATCTCTTTTGAGAGACGCGGTTGATCATGCGGCCCATCTGCTCTGCCGCTTTGCTTAGCAGGCTAATGGTGTGACTGCATTTGCGGCTGCCTTGAAGCCACATGCCCAAGATTCTTATGATGTTCTTTTCGGGTATGAGTTGACCCTCGAGGGTTACTTCCAGGGTTGCTTGGGTGGGATCTCTGCCGATTCTGAGGAGCTCCGATTTCTCTGTCGAGCACCGCAGTCCTCTTTCCTTTGTGTAATTTTCCACGAAAAAGTTTTGTGCGCTCAAAACGAACAAGAACATAGAAAAGACAACACAGCTCAGATGTCGATTTTTCTGAAATTAGGCTTTGTTTGCATCATTAAGTTTATTCCCGTGAGGAAATGCATGGTTGTATCCAAAACATTCTTTATTAAAATTCAAGCATCAGATTGCAGTAATCGTTATACACGTTACTCTATAAATATGCAATAGATATATACAATACTTAAGGCGTTACAAACACCATAAATATGCACTAGAATATAGATGAAAATTACTAACTGTAATTACAAAACATTATTTGAAAATATTTTCGTTAAATGTAAGACAAGCAAGGACGACACCAAATAAACGTGGCACTATCAAAAACAACAAAAATACTGTTCTTTATAATCACGCTAAATATCACAAGAAGAGTCTAAGCTAAGAAGAGTAAGTCTTAGAGTCTAAGCTTGAAACCGTGGAAGCCATAGCGTCCAAATATTCCGTTCTAGCAGAGCACTTCGAGAACATGGAACGAACAATACAATGTCTTGAAAAGAAGCTAGTAGATTTAGAGGACAGAAGCAGACGAAACAACCTGATCTTTTTTTGGTATTGAAGAAGAAGAGGCGGACGAAACACCCGAGTCACTGATGACTACTCTAAATGATAAAGTGTTTTCTAAATACCTAGGTGTTCAAGTAACTTCCGTTGAGAGAATGCATAGGATGGGCCGTAAGCAGGCAAACAAGCACCGGCCTATTATTATGAGGTTGATAGATCACCGAGAAAAAACCAACGTGCTGCGTAACTGCCACAACCTCAAGGGGCAAAGTATTTCAGTTTCAGAAGATTTTTCAGCAGCAGTATCAGATTTTTCAGCAGTGACTCAGCAGATTAGAAAAAACCTTTGGGACAGCACGGTTGAACAAAGGAAAGCAGGTATAAAAGTAAAGCTTCAGTACGACAAAATTAAGGTTGACAAACAAATATATCAGTGGGACAGCGCTCAGATGGCAAGAGTGCCAGTCAGTCTACGCCCTGAAAGCCCTAAACAGCATTGACTTAATGACTGTGTTAAAGAAAAATGTGAACATCGGTGTATAAACATTAACGCCCGAAGCATACTAAACAAAACTGCCGAATTATAAAGCATTCTAACCGCACACAAACCCCACGTTCTAGTAATAACAGAAACCTGGTTACATAGTGGCGTCACCGACTGGGAAATAACACCCAATGGGTACAAAATTTAGAGACACGACAGAGACTCCCGTGGCGGCGGCGTTGCTACTGTTCTCAAAGAAACGCTGAAGGCTACTAGGCTGCCTGATATTACAGGAATTGAATGCGTTGTTGTAAACCTTTTTCTCAATGAATGTAATTGTAGGATGGTTCTATCGTTCACCAAACCGCGACAACGTCTTCTTTGAAAACAATGACTTCTTGTGCGCCTGCAGGAAAAAGCGCTGTGCTATGCTCCTTACGGGAGACTTTAATGTTCCATCTGTCAATTGGAATGATTTTCCTGAACCCCTTTCAAGTCCTTCTGAGCCTTTCGTTGATATAGTAGTTCTCCATAGCCTTACTCAGCTTGTCAATGAACATACCCGTGTTTACAAAAACACACTGTCAATTCTGGACCTTTTTCTTGCAAACGCCGCTGTTATTCGTCGAAACCCACAAGTTCAGGTGTTCGAAGGCATATCAGACCACAAAACTGTTTACCTAACTTTGGAAGTGAACTTCGATTCCCATATTGAAAAGCAAGAAAGAACTGTCCCTATTTTCTGCCGTGCCAATGATATTGATGTACTTGATGCACTGGAAAGCTCGTTTTCTACATTTCAAGTTATGTGTGGGTCAAATGAATATTCAATTGGTGACCTGTGGTGTTCCTTCAAATGCCTCGTCTTAGAATGTGTGCAAAAGTTTGTTCCGGTGAAGCGAAAAGTGCTGCAGAAACGCAATCCCTGGGTAACACAAGAAATCGTGCGGCTAGAACGTAAGCTAAAAAAGGCAAGAAAACAACACAAACTACGCCCCACTATTTCCACTTGTAACAGGTTGCTTAGCATCCGTGTTCATTAGCTGAAAAAATAAAAAACGCAAAAGATCACTTTCAGAAAATAACGCTAAAAAACTTTCTGGTCTCTTCCCCGGAGAAGTTCTGGCAGCACTTATCGCCGAAAACGAAAGTTGCACCCAAACTCTGTATCGGTGATACTTTTACCGCTGACAATGCAAATATCGCAGATGCGCTCAACCAGTACGTCTGCTCGGTGTTTACGTATGATGACGGTATCAGCCCACACTTTCCAGTTTATGAACACATTCTTCCAATTGGTGACGGCACGATTACTCAGGAAGGGGTGTTAGCACTTTTACTCAATCTAGACACCAAAAAATCGCCTGAAGCTGATGGAATTCCGAATGCATATTTTTTGCGCTACGCCGAGTGTTCTTCAATATACCTATTTTCAATATTCAAGAAGTCATTATCAAGCGCGGAACTCCCAACCGAATGGAAGTACGCAAAGATCGTTCCCATACCAAAAACAGAAAATCCGTCCCTCCTCACGTCATACAGGCCAATTTCTTTACTTTGCACATGTGCTAAATTGCTCGAACACATAATATTCAAACACATATCTGTCTTTCTGAATGACAACGCAATAGTTGATACCAGACAACATGGGTTTAGGCGAGGGTTTTCCACCGTAGCTCAGCTCATCGAAACAGTTCACGATTTAGCAGCAGCTTTAGATAAGCAAAGCCAAGTTTACATAATTTTCCTCGATTTCGAGAAAGCATTTGACCGCTGTCTCTCACTCCAAATTACTGCTGAAACTAAGGCCCATACTAAATATCAACACCTTAATTAAGTGGATTCAAGAATACCTCTCATACGGAAGCAATGTGTTCACGTCAATGATGCAGCTTCTTCCGCAAACGTTCACTCACGCATTCCACAAGGCTCCGTTTTAGGTCCGCTATTCTTTCTGATTTTCATAAATGATATCGTCAGTGACATAAGCGTGAATATCAGGTTTTTTTCAGACGACTGCGTCCTGTATCATGAAATACGTAATGCGAATGACCAGGCAGTTTTAAACACCTGTCTATCTAAAATACAAACTTGGTGCTCGAATTGGCAGATGAGTATTAATCGTAAAAAGACCGTGGCAATGACCGTTACACGCAAAAAGAACCCCTTAACATTTGCTTATATATTAACAACCAGTGCTTGTATGTCGTTTCCAGCCACAAATACTCGGGAGTAATTATTTAATCACATCTTAGGTGGAATGAACATGTAACACACACCTACAATACAGCTGTAAAGAAACTAGGATTTTTAAGGCGTACGTTAGAAAACGCTTCACCTAAAAATAAAATTTTAGCCTACAAAACATTTATCCGGCCCGTCCTAGACTATGCCGTGATTGTCTGGTATCCACATACACAATCTAATATTACCGAAATTGAGAAAGTTCAAAGAAAATCAGCTAGGTTCACCTATAACTCATACAGCTGGCGCACGTCCCCATCAATACTTCTAGGAGCTGCAGAACTGGAAAGTCTCACATTGAGACGTTACCGGGATAGGATGACATTTTTCTACTTACTCTATCATAACCAGTTGGGGATAGACAAAAGTTTATACATTCTGCCAGCTAACCGCCGCTCTACGCGCTCATATCACACCAAAAAAGTCCTAGATTTTTCGTGCAGGACTAACGCATTTAAAAATTCCCTTTTTTTCCGCGCAATATTTGCGATTGGAATGCATTATACGCCGACACGGTTGTTTGCCCAACGGTTTCGTCATTCCTCTGTGCACTTGTGCATAAGTCCTGAGTGACATGTGCCTCCCCCCACAAAAATGATATTGATGTTGTAAATAGTATCTTGTGTTTTTGTTTTTGTTCTGATTTATTATTCAGCGTCCTGTATCTTGTTTGCTAATTTTGATGTTTTTGAATTTGTGATTGGTGTTGTCTACTCCTGCCTAAGGCCTGATAGTAAGGCTGGCAGTACCTGTAAAATAAAATAAACATAAATAAATAGAACAAACAAGATATGAACAACGAAGATTTCCATATCTTTAATTACACTCCTCAGCGTTTCATTGGCAACGTGGAGGCTGGGAGGCTACATAGCGAACTTATTGAAACTGTTCGTGTATAGCGCAAACAGTCCTCTCTTAAAATGGCATCTTTCGTGCCTCCGCCTTGAAGGAATCAGATATAGCCTGTTCGAAGGATAGATCGCGGAGGAGGTCACTTTCAATGGACATGATAGCAAGCGAGTTCACCTAGTTGTCAAGGAGGCTCGAACGAAGGCGATTTTTAATCAGCGACAACTTGGAAAACGATCATTCGGTCTCACAGTTTGCCACGGGTATGCTTAAGCATGTACATTCGCAAAGCAATTGAAAGGTTCGGAAACACATCAATAAGCTTTCTATCGTGCAGCAACTTCATTGTTCCCAGGGGACTCGTGTCCTGGCACCAAGAGGTGTGCAGAAAGTTCGCAAACTGAACGATTTCAGCGGAAGATGCTGGCTCGAAATCATTTTTGTAGGTTTTCACCAACTTCTCAGCCTGCTGTATCAAGGAGGCCTCGCTCCTAACTTCTGTCAGCAATTTTAAGATTACGACCCTTTCGCAGAGTTCAGTGTAGGCAGCCTTTCGCGCTCGGAAAGCAGAGCCTAGACTGTCAAGTATAACACTGTAGGTCTCTACGATAAACGTTTTTCTACCTTGTAGCGCACTATCGCTTTTTCCGTCCGTGTGCTTACATAAAACGATGCGTTTGCCCTCATCCTGATAGCATTGATTGGTACTTAGCATGCGTGTTCTCTCTTCGAAGGTATCAAAGAGAGGTCGCAAAGAATTGACAAAGTCTTCTAGAGAGCTCCGCAGGCCTACAGCAGTTGAAATGTCTAGGCCTGGTTTCTGAGGTGCTACGCTCGTTTTGTCAAAGCGCTCCAAGATTTCACTCCAGAAAATCGCCATGAATGCAGTCTCTAGTTATGTCATTTTCTTAAAGAAAGGGTGCGCTTCGTTCCTAGTGTCACCATTTTCTTCCTCGGTCTTCGATATAGCTTCAAGGCAACAAAAGACTGTATTGAAATTTTTCAGAATGGCCTTACATGATTCGCGTGCCCTGACCACCTGGTCTCAGAAAGACTTTTCAAAACAAGCTGCTGGTCACTTCCGCCCATGCTGTCCAAAGATACCTCCATCGCTTAGGTGAGGCAACAAACAACACATGCGCTCTCTGAATTACAGTGAAAAGTTTGACTGCCTCAAGGCAACTGTCAACGCTACACGCGCCAACTAAGTTCAGTGAATGACCAGCGCACGGGACGTAGACTGCAAATTCGTTCAGGTGTTTGATTTGACCTTGCAGTCATTTGTATTTTCCTGTCATATTACTCTTATTATCATGAGCTTGGCACCTACAATCATCAATTGAGATGTCACTGATCGTCAAGAGGGACATCACGGCATTGAAAAGATACAAGCCGGTATGCGATTCGATTGGAACATTTCCAAGAAGGCGTTCGTACACTTCCCATTTAAATAGTACCGTAAGCCAACTGACAGCTGATCAACGTGAGTAAGGTCTGGAGTCGAATAAACAATTAAAGAGAAGTATTTTGCCCGTTTCACTTCGTCAAAGAGTTGTTCCTTGACAGTCTTTGCATATGCTCGATAAAATCATCACAAGTGGTTTTTGACAGATACGATGGGTGACCTTTTTCCTTTGTTTCCGTAGCGTTGGATGTGCTCCTCTAGAAAGGGATCAAACTTGGCAATGGCCTCAAGCACTCCCATATAATTAACCATTTTTCGGTGAACCAAAAATTTCCCCACTGCCCCTAAACGCTAGGTTGCGCTCAGCTAGAAGCTTAACTGCAACGACTACGCGCTTCAACACCTCTGTCCAGTAAACGGTCTCAGTGACAAGATGCTTAACCAGCTCCTTGTCAATTGTGCTGCTCGAGTTAGAGCGGGCGAGCCATGCTGCCACGCAGTTCCGGTGCTCGACGCTATTTTCATGTGCGCAAACCTTTTCTTCTGTTCTTTTCCAATCAGAAACTCCGTGCGTGGTGAAATCACCGGGGGAGCTTGAAATCGAAAATAGTTTGCACATGAAACAGTGAACGCAACCTTTGGACTCCGAGTACATTAACCAGTGTCGCTCGTACGCCGCCCGATTTACAGCCTTTCGCACGTAAAGATGAGGCGACATATAGCGTTTCTGAGTTTTGTATTGCCTTTCGGAAGACAGAAAATTTTCTGCCCGATTTCGAAAATACGACAGTCCTTTAAGGTATACACTCCGAAAACTGTCAGTAATAACGCTCGGCTACTTAGCAGGGGCACTTCGGAGAATCTCGCAACGTACCTCTTGCTGCGGGGGTGTCTGTACTTCTCTGTTGCCGCAACGAGAAGCCGTCTCATTCGTTCCCTCGAGGAACACTTTGTGGGTGGGAACTTGATTATTTGAAGCCAATCTAACCGAAAACAAGCGAGTCGGTTCTTGGAGTGTTGTTTCCTGGCGCTCGTCAGTAGAAGGAGGCTCATCGGGGAGGTTTGGCACCTGTTGATCAGCAGTACACACTAAACAAATTCTCACCCTTAAGGGTGCAAATCAGCTGTCCCCAGACGAACACCCTTTCGGGTTCTAAAAAGGGTGCGGAGATCAGCACCCTTCAGGAAGGGTACACAGCATGAAAGTTTAGAGGGCGTGCGTCAGTCCAAGGCTTTTCCTTCATGGGTGGATCAATGTGGAGCACCTTTCCAACATGCATTCGTAGAGGTGTTATAGAAAAATAATACCCTTTAATGAGGGTGTAACCATTACATCCTCTAAAGTATCATTAAGTGCACCCTTCCTTAAGGGTGCTGATCTTTGCACCCTTTTTTAGCTCCGAACAATTGGAAAAGGGTGCTCGTCTTGGGACAGCTGATTTACACCCTTAAGGGTGAGAAATTGTTTAGTGTGTAGTAGAAATCGGGGGTGGTGGACTGGCCACCTGGAGCGCTGTGGCAGGGGCCCGGCCGAGTAGCATAGACGTTGCTGGCTCAGGAACAGAACAGGGCTGGTTTAGCGTCGGTTGCTCAGAAATATGGACGACCGAGGTTGACACCGTTTTCACAGGATCCAGACAACCAAGATGAGTCAAACCTTGCTTCTTGCCAGGAAACGGTGATGATGGAGTTGGCAAGTCCTCCACAGAAGCACAGTCGGTACTATTGGGAGTTTGACACGGACTCTGGGTAGAGCGATCACACTGTTCCGCGGAAGCTGCATTCAGTAGGAACTTTGAGATCTTTGGTAGCTTATTTTCACGCTCTTTTCTTTCTAACTTCGCCTTTCGTTTAGACGCACCACTTTGATGCTTCCGACGCAGCATTTTCGCATGAATGGATGCTAATTGTTCACCGCACCGGGCACTTCGTCAGTCCGACGCGACCGCAGGTGTCCAACGGTGGCCGTCCCCATGACTGGCACATGTACGCTGCCTGGATGGTCCGTGGCTGGCCGAGAGTGGTGCATCCCCCGGGAGCTCCTCAGCGGGCGTGCTTGTGCAAGCCTAACCGGCGGCTCAGGGCTGAATCGCAGCCCGCGATCGACTTCCTTTCATAGACGCGCGCCGCGTCTGGCTGTTACTAACGCCAAAGCAAGCGTTTACACACGCATAGATTTCCTTGTACAAATTCCCTCCTTCTCCGTACAAACTCACTCCTTCTCCAGTTCCGGTCTCGTCTTCCTATTGGCTAGGAGCAATCGTCTGTTCTGGGAGGTTCTCGATTTTTCTTTCGCCCCGTCGATGCCGAGCGCGAGACCGAAGGCGACTCCTAGCGCGGGCGAAGTTACACGCCCTCCGTCGCCTCTGAGTCATCTTTTTCTACTTCGTTCTGGAAAGTTCGGCGACCAGTCTGACCTACTTTTTCCGTCGAGTGCGCGCGAAGGTGCGCAGCCACTAGTTAGTGTTACAGATGGAGAACGGCAACAAGCCAAGAATGCTAAAGTGACTGGGAGTCGTTAATCGACAGATGCTTCAAGGGGCCTCTCGGCGTGGCTGCGGCGCCACGAATGCAGGCGGCGGCATCAACGAGAACCCCCCCCCCCCTTGTTTACGGGGTGAAATGGTCATCCGCTGCCTGGGAACGTTTCTCGGGAGCATGATTCTCATTAGTTCACGACGTCCGACCCACCCGGGACATAACGACGTCGTTTTCCCCTAATGGTCGGCGGGGGCGGCGTGCGGCGTGGGGCTGCAAGTGAGCCGCGGCAGATGCAGCTGTGTTTGACTAAGCCAACGACACCGGAATGCTCGTGCTTCGGAAACGACCTCGTCTTACCCTAAGTTTCTTCCCTTACGTGGAACAATCTGCACAAGTGCAGCGGCGGCCTTTCGTTCCCACGCAGCGCTGCGCAGTGCAGGTGACTGACCTTCGACGCCGATTGGGCCCCCATTCGGGCTTTTCATCACTGCTGCAGGGACAGCACGGTACATAACTTGCCAGAAGTAGCGAGAGTGTGTTCCTGGCGACGTCCTGGAAGGCGGATCCTAAAGACTGGACAGGTGATCGACATCACAGTGATTGGACGCATTTTTAATTAACTAAATTTCCCAACTAGGGACCTGGGGACCCTATTTAAGCAGTAATCTCGCATGTGATCAACGAGCTCCCCATTCACTCTTGAACTGTGTAAAAATTGAAATAAACCCTTTTCAGTCTCTCTTCCACCTCGAAGCCCATCTCCTCTCTTCGTGATCCCGTAGCAGCAGACTCCCAATCTGGAACCCGTGGACCGCGGCCTCGCGACAGACGGCCCAGGCGAACAAGGGGCCCGCATCTAACAGCCGGAATGGGACCTGGAGACAGGCCTTTGGGTCCAGCTCTCCAACTTCCCCCTTCACACTTCCACAACCCTAGCCCGAACAGTGAACATTCCATGCCCCACGGCACGCGGAAAAAAGCACGTGTGACGTCTTCTTTCCTTTCCTGCCTGGACTCTGCCATCAGACTCATCATCACCTGCTATCGGGCTCACCCTCCCCCGCCCAAATTACCATCACGGTAAAGAAAAGTCGAATGAGAGGCACTGTTGGGTACTGCAGCACATCCTTTCTGTGAGGACTGCGGCGGAACTATCCGAGAGGTGGAGGGTGGCGTGGTGGTGACTAGGGGCAAGGGAGATTTAGGTCCTCATCCCACATTACGTGATTTAGGTGTTTCCCCTTGCCCCTACTCTCCAGTCAGCACTGGACAGACGGACTGGCAGGAAACCACGAACACTCTCCCAAGCAAACGCACCTCGCTTCTTAATAAAGATGGTCCCGCCGGGGTGGCGGGGATTCCTGTTTTTGCAGCTCGACAAGCTCTCCCCAAAAGATCAGGCTAAACGCATGCTGTTACATTAGGCGGGGGCCCCGTCTGCTCGTTCCTGTTTTCTCGCTTCATACATGTCGCTCGAAGATCCGTTGCTCATGGTTCCATATACTAATCAGGTTAGAATAAATAGGCCACTGTCCGAGGTGAGGCACTTAGCCTCCCCCCCCTAATCCAGCGCTGCATATAATGGCAACATATAAGTTTTATTAAAACAAAAAAAATGCTGTTTTGTTAAAATACATCTCTATTTACAGAGCCCCCATAGGTATGAAGGGCACGCTTATTTTCTGCTGAAATAAATTATTCCAATAACATATGGATTGTCCTAACATAAGTACTGACCAGGAAATGACTGAAACAATAAATATGCACGAAGCTCTGTGACACATTCGAGGAAGCCCTTGCAAAAAAGCAGACTTCATTGCTAGAATAAGGAAGTGACAAATATAAATTGTATGTCAGCGCTTCTGGGTATTTTGTCCAAGTTTAATTTTCCCATGCCAGTTTTGCTATTCTAGTTCTTGAATTAACATTAACTTTTCAAGCTCATTTCATAACGCCTTGCAGGCAGCATACATGAACAGTATTTAGAGAATAAATACACCTAATTTGTATGTATTAACCTTAATTTAATATCAGGTGAAATCCTAATTGCGCAAATTGGTTTAAGGAAGAAGTGGTGGATCAGTGGTTTGGGCGCACGGATACTGATCCGGAGTACCCGGGTTCGAACCCGACCACGGTGGTCGCGTTTCGATGTAGGCGAAACGCTAAGGCGCCCGTGTGCTGTGCGATGTCAGTGCACGCAAAGATCCCCTGGTGGTCGAAATTATTCTGGAGCCCTCCACTACGGCACCTCTTTCTTCCGTTCTTCTTCCTTTCGTTCCTCTTCCTTTCTTCTTTCACTCCCTCTTTTATCCCTTCGCTTACGGCGTGGTTCAGGTGTCCGCCGAGATGTGGGACAGATACTGCGCCATTTCCATTCCCCTAAAACCAATTAAAAACCAACTGAAACATGTTCCCAGTTCATTCCAAGCAGCTTCCAGCAGAAATCAAATGGCAATTTGTTTCTTATACATAGATATATACCGAGTGTCCCAGCTAACTAGAACCAAGGGTTAAAAAATGAATTATTAGAGACAGCCGAGTGAAACCAATTGCATATTAGTGACAGCCATCTTGCGCACCGCAGGCAATTTTTTGTATCGCAATTATTTATTAGTTTAATTAAGTTTAATTATCAAAATTATTAAACATTGACTTTAGGCAACAAATTGCATTTGCAAAGTTGTACAGCGCCTTCAGAAACCCCCATTCCATCATTTACGATAAGGATACACTCACGTCTGTCTTTTTATCCCGGCTGCATAGAAAGCCCGCGAAATACAAAATATACCACGTGACTAACGCACTTGCGCGCCAAGATCGTGCTGCTCTCAAGCGTGGTTTGACCAAACGAAATCACCTGCAGCCTTGACTCGACGGCCTCGCACCAGCGGCAGGCCGATATGTTGGCGGTGGTTTCTCGTCTGCGTCAGCCAGTGACACATATGACGGTGTGAATTGCCGCCGGCAACTTATCGGCCTGCCGCTGCTGCGGGGCCGTCGAGCCAGGGCTGCAGCGATTTCGTTTGCTCAAACGACGCTTGAGAGCAGCACGATCGTGGCGCGCAAGTGCGTTAGTCACGTGGTTTATTTTGTATTTCGTGGGCTTTATTTAGAACTGGGAAAAAAAGACGCACGTGAGGATTTCCTTAACGTAAATGGTGGAATGGGGGTTTCATGTGCTCGACAACTCTTCAAATACAATTTGCTGTCTAAATTCAATATTTATTAATTTAGGTAATTAAACCTAATTAAATTATTATTTGAGAAACAAAAAGCGTCTGGGGTGCGCAAGATAACTGTCACCAATATGCAACTGGTTTCACTCGCCTGCCTCTAATGATTGTTTTTTAACCCTTGGCTCTAGTTAACTGGGACACCCGGTATAGCACGCGCACTAGCAATCAATAAAAGCAACAAGCTTTTCTGCTTTAACAGTCTACTTCATTATTGGCCTTGTTTTCTAAGACATTTACCAATCTTTCTAATAGACTCAGCTTCTTTCTTTCAATTTCCACTCTTTCATCATGCCTTTTTTCCTCGTTTTTCATTGTTTGTCAAAGGCTTTCTCGAATATGTCACATCACTTTTTTGCACTCTTTTCGTGATCTTTTTTTTGTTCATGCTGCTTCTGGAGCACTTTGCGCTGCTTCTTGGCACCCACTCGGCCAATCTTTTGAGTCCTCTGACATTCTGAAAATAATTAAGAAACAAAGAATTTTTTACTTCTTGCACATAGCATTTCATATGGCAGCAATGGCGAAAAAGACTCGCATTTCAAGCATTTTAGGTTGCTGAGCTGGAAATTACACCTTTTGAGTTGGAAACCACGCCATTCAAGGTGGAAACTTTCAATTTTGGATGGAATTATTGACCTGAAGATCGAGATAAGTTGAAGATACTTTACATTTCTAGTCATCTTCAACTGAAGCTACACCAATTGGATTATTTTCCATTTCCAACCGGAGAATGTCACTCCAGCTCGACATTGAGCCGGAAAAGTTATTTTCCGGATGAAACTGGTATCACTGATCAAAGTCTGCCGAGTCTTCATATTAGTCTGGATTGGGCAAGTTGGTGCCTCTGGTTGAACGCTGTAGTACTAGAAACAGAGCTGAATATAGGAGGTAGATGTTATGGCTTCAGTTAATGCACTTGTAGACCTTCCACGATACTGGCTACTATTAACTACTTCACGAATGGCTGCAGTAATCAGTTATGCATGCAAATAAGAGGCGTTTTGGTTTTAACTGTATAGCTTTTCAGCATCATTTCACTGCACTTGGCAGTTGTACTAAATATCCTTAGGAATTTTATTTGCAGCCTGTTAAATGTTCCATGCATTCGCTGATGATCAATGTCCTAATTTCAGGGCCATTATTCTCTGCCGTTCATTTCCATCACAGACATACTATATAAGAAGCGCCCATCCTAAATGAGACCTAGTGGTACCACAGTAAGTTGTACTACTAGGAACGTTCCTTTTAATGCTACGACACAATGTTCCAATTGCATAAACTTTTGTTCCTGACTAACGAAATCATGGAATAAATTTTTGGAGCCCCCTCCCATGGCCATGCACTTTCATGAGCTAATAAAAGGCTGTCAGCTCAAGTTTTGGTCACATCAACCATTGTACACACTATGTATGCTATATATGCACGCAAGCAAGGTGAAAATTAAATATGTAAGGTTCATACGTATATTGGTTCAAAAGGTAAGTAAAAAGCATGCTTGTACAACTCCCACCTTTAACTTAACCCTTACACCTTAAGGCATGCGTGCCTTAGAAGGCACATATGCGCAATGTGTCCAAGGGCGTGCTCCTGTGTGAATTAATGCAAAATGATCGAAATGGGTACTAGCGGAGTGTCCGTCATGAAGCAGATGTCTGAGATGAAATCTACGTATAAGAACCCTTGTCCATGATTATTTTGCATATACACACATAGCCATTTTTTACAAATCAAACATATCAACATCTGTTTACTATTACAACGGTATGCAACAGCACATTTATATGCCTTCTGTTTTATTTACCACGAACTAAAAGCTACGTACTCTGTGGTGGACTGCATGCGGCCAGGCCCTGCCAACTTAAAGTTGCCAAATAGGATTTCTTCCAGTTCACTGCACGAGCGCTTTGTCGTGCAGCTTGCGCGTCCGTCACTCTCTGTGGTCCTCCCGTCTTCCGCTTGTTTCCAGCCTGGAGGGGTGTGATGACAGTGCTTGTCGAGAACTCTGAGTTCATGCATGCACTGGTTCCGTCACAAGTTCGGGCCTGCATAGGAAAAAGAACAGAGTACCATATAATTGCCGTATTTTTACATAAATTAATATATGTGATCACGAAAACAAAGCGAAGAGGGAGTTTGAGACTCCGGGAAATAATAAATATATTATTATATACGAATATTATTCAGCCAGCCTTATTGCTGAATCTTCGGTTGTCTTCAGCGTGTGTAGGCTCCAACTAGAATTTTTCGAGGTGGAATCTAATAGGACCACTCGCAGATAGTTAGGTTTTCTGGATGCTTAGCTGGTTGCAATTGGCTCCACTTAACATCTTCGGGCGTTATTGTTTCGTTGCGGAGCCGGCAAGAAAAAATCCGGAAGCAGCGTTACTTCACATGCAGCACTTCGTGCGTGAAATCTAGGGCGGCGAATGCATTAACGCACACAACCTCTCATGCAGTGGAAGCCGCCGGAACCACCAATGCATGCATATATGTCGTACGTAGATCAGTCATCCGACCGTGCATTCTGCAGGGGCCGTTCGCACCCTTTTCTTTCCTTTCTTTCTTTACACAGCTCTTACTGCTTTCCCTTTCTCAATGGCGCGTCCCTTTATGATCGTAGCCGAGCTTGGCTTCTCCGCCTAGCTAAGAAGCGTTGTGGTTGAGGTTGCTGTACGTGTGAAAGTAGCAAAAAATGCTATGTCCTTACCATCTGCTACCCATTATGCACTCTGAAGCAACAAGCGTGACAAAAAAAACACAGGTTAAAATCGGGCATATATACAGTACTTTCGTCAGCATAGATATTAAAAGGCAAACAAAAACAATCATTTTTTTAAATGCATGCATGAGATAAATATATATATATATATATATATATATATATATATATATATATATATATATATATATATATATATATATATATATATATATATATATATATATATATATATATATATATATAAGATGTTCACAACGCCCGCAGAATGGACAATATTCAGTTTAGAATAGCTTCAAATGTTGGTGCGCGAGGAATTTTCTGATATCTATTTTCATCAATAACTGCTGCAAGTAGATTTTGAGTATGAGTAGCCAGCGAAACACAGTGCTGTGTTTTGATGTGATCCATGCGATATCAGCCGATAAACCTATCTCGCGAAGTTTTTTTTTCGATAGGTACTGCCGTTCAGCTGGCATACGCAGCACTAATGCACGTACGTCCGTTGCAAAAGTTTCACCGCGGCACAGAAATGAACCGGTGCGGTGAACTATAAACTTTTCAAACAGACGTACGTGCACGCGTATATATATGGCCAGAAAGTTCGCTGACCTTCACCAGCTCTATTAGTGATATGGTCTTGGCAGGTGTCGATAGGCCCTCTGCAGGTGGCGGCGCGGCTGCAAGGGCCGGAGCAGACCCTGCTGATGGTGCGCTCTGCTCGAAATGAAGCCCAGCGTCCTCAAGTGTGATGAGGATGGGCTCGCCAACTGCACACACATAAGTCGTGGCGCAAAAGGGAAAAACATCAAATTCCCTTTGAGACCGGCTGGGTCATGCATCTAGAGCAGAGAAAAGTTGATATACTCACCGTCTGCAACATAAACCAGCTTATCCTCATGAAAAAAATGAGTTGCCCACCTTCCGTGGTGTACGGCCGTGCCCGCAGTTCGCTGCCGTCTTCCGCACGTATGTTTATGACGCGGTCCATTGAGGCAATGATCCGTTGTGGCCAAGGCTGCCGTTTCAAATATGGCGTCGCATGTTCGAAACTCCCGCCTCTGTTCTGTCGTCTGCTCGCTACACTCGTAAAAATCGCAGTGTAACAAGTCTAGTTTGCAAACTACACTTTTTGTTTAAAAAATGCGTTCGCGTAGGTAGGCGGAGCTACACTATGTCTACAACTGGCAAAAAAAATGATTTCATGCTACACTGGTGACGCTACACTAGTGTAGCCAGTGTAGGTAAAAAAATGGTTGTGGTTTAGCTCTGGTTAAACCTGGAGTGATGCGATAGCTACAGCTGGCCGAGTGGAGCTTGATCAGTTGAATTGCAGTCAGTTTTTTGCCGCCCCGCTTCGCTGGGCGTTCCTTCTTCATCTTCGTCCCTGGACGTGATTCACCCTCTTCCGCACCCCCCCCCCCCCCCCCCCCCCACTCAGTTTCGCCGACACGCCGCTCCGCCGGCAGCTGCTCCGCTCCACGTGACCGACCACATGACCACGTGGCGGCGCCGCCATGCTGCAGGCTTTACAGACAAGCCTTTCTGCAGCTCGTACAGGTCTTTTACGTGAGAAGCAGAAATCTCACCTTTCGGGCCAAGGTCACGCGACAGAAACTGTGACCTCACGTTCTTCATCACGTGGCACGGATCAAACCTGATGAAAAGAAGCCTGTTGCGGTCACAGGGGTGTTCGATCCGGTAGGTAAGCCCACCATTTCCGAGCAGTTTCATGCAGTTCACATTCACTTTATGATTGTCAGTCACAAGGCGAACAATCCTAAATCCACAGGCTTCCACTTTTTGCATCACAAAAATAGTCAACTGGTGGAGTTGGGGCCCAGTTAGCCCTCTTGTAAAATAGTATGTGACTGGGATTCGAAACGTTGTTGACAATCCACTGAGGACAAAGCGCGAAAGCGAGTTGGCTAAGACAAGGTCGGCATTTTGCTCTTCCAGCCCAATGTCCACTTGCCCGACAAAGTAGTCACGTTGCTTATTGTACTGCAGCTTCTCCTTTACCTTCATCTCGTCAACAATGAGCGAGCAGACCTTTGACTGTGGATTGCCCAAGTTTTGGGCTTCAGATATCAGCCGAGTTTCCACCAGTTGGCTGAACACAGTCTCACCACTTGTTCCAATATAGTTGGTTAGGGTCTTTTGGTCAGGTAGCTTCAAAAGCATTTCCCCCGAATATGTTAGTAGGCTTTTGTTAATAAATGCCTGAGTATCACACAACGTCGAGTTGTTTCTTCAGACCAGGTAGGCCTTTTTTCTTGAAATTGCTGATTTGATCCATGAGAAGCAAAGCTGAAGCCTCTTTTTCTGCTGCTCTTTCTCTGATGTAGGAAATGTCTGCTGTCAAAGAATCCTCTTGCAGTTTCTTGAGCTCCATCTTGTACTTGTCAAGCGTCTGCTGTAGTCTCAGTATCTGGCTTCTCAGGTCTCTTCCTTTTCTCTTCTATTTGGCCTTTTCTGTAGTGAGCAAAGAAGAAGCCCAATTGCTGTCAACCTGGACGCCTCTATCGCATGTAGATGCCTGTGCAGCCTTGTGCACCCATTCATTTTGGCAGTCTATCAGCATGAAGGTCCGTTGTTCCGTCTGCAGTGCTTGTAGTGTCCATGGCTCCGATTCTTCAGCTTCGGGACCTGATAGCATCATCGTCGCACACGGCAGTGTTCGCGAGGTAGTGTTGCTACTGGTGCAAGCATTCGTTGCCTGTTCGTTCACAGCACGGTTACGTTTAGTAATACTTGCCGTGGTTCGTTCAGAGGTCGCTTTGGGCTGCAAACGTGAAGGGGAATCTTGAAGGACGGATGGTACTGCATGCTTTCTGAGCCGCCGCTTTTTACCTTCTATGAAGTCTTCTGTTCTGAAATGGCGGCTGCATACTCTAGTGTAGTTCGATTCTGTATTAGGCGACCAATTATCTCGCCGAATTACTGCAAGCCAGCTCTCTCGTACACCAGCGGCAGCTGGTATTTCATGGAACGACAGCCCGGGAACCTTTTTCTTTCCGTTTGATTTGCACAATGGAACACAACAGTACGACATACCGAGGCATATGGAACGCGTTCTTGCAAAAGCCTGAAAAAAAATAAACACGGATAAAGCTTCGCATTGTCAGCGCGGCCGGAAGGACTGCTTACAAAACACGTGCGTGCGAAAGACAAAAAACACGAATACAATCAAATACGAATGCAAGTTTCGCACTGGAAGTGCAGTCGGAGAGATTGCATGCGGAATACGTACCTGCAAAAGCCTCACAAAACCATGCAATTAACCAATGCAATTAAACACGACCAATGCAATTAAACACGAAAGCAAGATTTGTACTGCGCGCGGCGGATCAGCGCCAGCCCAGCTTCTCGTATTCTCCAGGAGAGCGGAGGCACCCGGCGCGCCCGACATATTTTTGATGCCTTGATGCCCGCTCACCTCGCCTCTGCTTTCAGGGTGAGGACACCCTTTGTAACACCCCGCACCGCCGTTTCCCCCTCGCAGCGGCATGTTGGGTCACACGCGCCGGTCGCGTATACTGCGCGCTATACATGTGGCGTCGTTTTTTTGCGGTTGCGTGGCCACTGCAATGATGCGAATAAACTGGAAATTGATGCTACATAGTTGTTTCGCTCGTGGCAGCAATATTCTGCCAGTTTTGAATGTTTTTTGCATGATGCAGTCGCTGCGAATGCACGCCGATCGAAAGTTATGACTGGCCGCTGCGTTCCCCACTCGCTGGCTACACTGAAAAAGAGCCTGCGCTTATTGGCGCCTCCTGCGTAGTCATAATTTACAGTATCAGGGTCGCCGAATGCTGTTGGATTATGCTACATTTGCTGTTCTAACGTAAAAACTGTTTACTAGATCCCAAGTTTCTCAGGTGTGCCAGCAGCGCGGATGACGATCTGCCGAACATAACTATTGTTTTGCGTGGTTAACACCCGCTTGTCCAAAATTAACTGGGATGACTTTTGTCTTACTCCGCCATATGCAAAGCATTCCAAAGAGCAATAGGAAATTTCTTTTCCACGCGATCCGTCGCCACACTCTTCTGGGGCGGACAACTGAGAACGTGTCTGAAACAATACGTTCATACTTTCTCGGTTCAGTGAATCGGTTCAGTGAAATTTGTAATTGAATAAAGCAACATAGCAACAACAAACTTCAGTTCCTAACAATAAAAAACGTTAGTTTTCCTTCTGTTCAAAGCATGAAGGAAAAACAATAAAAGCGACCGATTCACAAAGAAACCTGAAAAATTCAACTCTAGATTACGGCTTCATTTCAATGCCACTAATCACGCCAAACTCAACTAAGGGGAGTCGGAGCAACACAGGCCGCCTTTCTCCCTTCAGCGGAATTGTCTGCTCTAGTTGCCAAAAGACGCTGGCTTGCCGCCTTACTCCATAGTCACTGGCCAAGGCAGTAGACCTCTCATTAGGTACTGTTCTGGGTTAGTTGTAGTAAGTGGTTTTATTAAAATAATATAAAGGAAGGAAAATATTTCTGCTAGCCCCGGCATCTGACATCGATACGGAAGCACCTGAGTTGGGGCAGCGGAAATAAAGGATAGCAGACAGAATAGAGAAATGAAATGAAAGAGGTGAAGGGACAGGAGGAGAGGACTTGACTGATGTTGAGCAGAAACGCGCGGCAGGCAAGCTCTCATCCCTGCTGCTGTCATCAAGAAAGAGAAAAATAGTAAGCTCCAGGACATGCCTGCTCAGAAGCACGCGTGACGATTTTTACTTATCTCGTGCTATACGTGACGGCAACCAAAGTAGCATATTTTACCCAGTAGGGATTTACTGAAAAGCGATACCAAAAATGAGGCGCCTCTTGTTGACGACAGTGTAATTAGTCACGCATGCTCTCTTGTTTACTGACGCGCTTAAGGTAGGTTCGGCGCCTGGATATTCGGGGTGAACTGGCGCCAAGAAGTAGATGGAGTGAGAGGGGGGAGGGGTGTTAGGAGTGCCTTCATGGCATCAAGATAAAAGAAACAGCATATGCAGCGACGACAGCTTCACACACTCGCTTACCAGCTAGAGCGCCTAAACATCCTCGAAACTGTCGTTGACAGGAAAGCTTGATATTCTCATTAGAACTGCCCGAGTGGCAGTGCTTGGCGATTATGAAACTCCAGCTCTAAATAAGCAATTCTGACTGTTGGAAAAGCAATCGAGATGTAGAGTATCCGGGTGTACAGATAGCGCTGGAAATGTTACAACCGCTGTGAGAATGTAACGAGTGTTCGCAAGGCACCGAATTTCTCAGCAGATGAGCTGCGAAACATGACATATTTTAGCTTAACTAACTCCGATTCACTGTTTGAAACATCTCTGGTACCACCCTTTCTTGTTAGAACACCAGGTTTGCGGATTTTCACGCGTTAGTGGCAGTTTTGTCTTCCGAACGGCCCGCCGCCGCATTGCGCTCTATGCAGCCGAACGGGAGAGTGTGACCCAACATGTTGCCGTCGCGGGCAGTGTCCTCACCCTGAGAGCGGAGGCGAGTGGGCATCGAGGCACCCTGCGTATTCTACTCACACAGCGCCGCCGTGTGGCAGATGCGAGCGGTGGCGCTGCCGGCGCCCGACGGCCTGAGGAGAGTGTTCTCCCAGGCACAGAAAGTATAGGCACCCTGCGCATCTAACTCCCGCGCGACGCGCGCGCCACTGGCGGCGGCGCGCCGGCGCGCGCGTCCCTGTCAGGAAGGCGGGGGCAGTCTGACAGCTCGCGCTGTGTTGCACGCGCCGTCGCGAAGCAGTTGTGCGCCTCCTTTCCGAGCACAAAATGGCTAATAACAACAGCAGGACACATTGCTGTGTAGTAGGATGCAGTAATACGTATCTGAATTCGCCTGGGACAAGGTTTTATGGATTCCCGACGCGACACTGGGAGACGGAACGGCGTGAGCGCTGGATTCGGCTTATTCGTCGCCAAAAGTAAGTTTGAGCTCCTTTTCTTGTTCTCATACCATGCTGTAGACATAGGGACTCGTTGCAGTTTTACAGTGCAGGAAAAATCAAGTATTTTGGCACTGTCTTGATGCACTTTCGTGAACTTGTATGACGATAGATAAAAAGCGCCGCAGCATTGTTCCTTGCAAACGTGTAGCGGAGTATCATGTATATTTGTTGTTATTTTGAACTATGCAGCGAAGATGGTACGGATTGGATGCCTTCGAGGAAATCAAAAATATGCAGCAGGCATTTTGTAAGCAATGCTAAATCGAATGAAGAAGGGTACCCATCCTACGACCCAAGCATCTTTCCATCAGCGTACAAAAAAGCAAGCACAAGTGGTTCGTCCGGGCGTCACGACAGGTATGCTGACAAATGTATCAACTTCGGGTTCATTAATGTGTACTTGTTGTTGTGTTTTCGGGGCTAGATATTTTCTCCAAGAACGCGTAATTGGCCTGAAAAACGACAGCAGGCACATGGGTGCATGCAGGTGCGCTTGTAAAACTATCATATGTGTTCGCCACAATCTCGAACGTCTCTATTCCTGTCGTCTTGCTGCACATCTCTTAGACCATTTTAAATGTACTACGCTGCTGTATTTATTCCCCGTTCAGAGCGGCGTGTCACAATACTTTTTTTTTGCTCCGCCTGGTCGAGAGCTTAGTTGTTTTAATACATTGTGCTGGCGGCGGTGAGCGAAACGTCTGTTCGTTTGACGACTGACCTTGATTTCTTTTCTTTTTGCACTTCCGCTTAGTTTTGTTGCATAATATTTGCAGGCGAAAGGAAAGAGAGAGCAGAAAGCATGATCAGCAGATCGACGATGATCCTCGCCCACTGAATGCAGTTTCACCTGACGCCAACTCTCCACCGAGTGGCGGTGACGAAACTGCGTCACAAAAGAAGTTTGCCGATGTACAGTACTCACGGATTGAAATAGGACATTCGAAGCGCAAGCCTTGCAGTGCCACGCAGGCATGTGGTAAACCACAGGCCGGCTCGTTGGCGACTGGAAGGAACAATTCTGCTTTGTAGATGTTCTCCCCCTCGCGCCATACCACAATGCACCACCTTGGTTCCATGAGCATCTACGGGCGGCGCTCCATGAAGCGACGGCCACGCGCTCCGAATGTCCTATTTCAATCCGTGAGTACTGTACGTAGGTTTTCCTTCAAAGCAGCATTGAGCGTTTGCAAAACTGTGAGAGGTAGCTTATTTGCGCAGCGAAAACTACTTCACCATGGCAGCCAAGCCGGTTCCGGGGACAGAAAATAGGGTGCAGTGCTGTAGACACACATAATTCCTGCACATTTCCGCAATTTGTTGCTTTCGCGATAAAGGTAGTTAAGTGCAGCTCTACCAAGCCATTCCTTAGCAGGTACAACTCACTCTCCCCGCGCTGCAATCGCGAAGGAAGGGTGCGCCAAGGCAATTCATGTCAATGCATACACAGCGTACGGCTTGGACAGATGTCTTAGCGCTGCACCCAACTTCTCTTCCTAGGATAGGCAGCGTCTTCATGGTAGAGTTTTTGCTACGCAGGGAAGTTGACTCACGGAATCTTGAAAAGGATCAGTATGCAAGCAATCCGGAAAATGTTAACAGCAGCCGCTGACCTGCTACTTTTTTTTTGTATTTCGTGCATTGCAGGCATGCACGATGACCGACATGGAGCCCGAATGCCTTTCCGGGGAATTTACGTTCATCTCGACAACATCAAATTGCAACGCAAGTTGCTATGTGCACCACAGGACTTCCACCACCGCTGAACGCGGAACCTCATGTGATTCAGCTCAATTGTGCGACAAAAACGTGGGCCCTGTGCGGAAACAGCCGTACTTTGGAGGTTTTAGAGCACTCCATGGTAATGAGGCTGCGCTGCAATCCTTCACTGCGGTGTCATTTCAGCTCTTTTCGTTGCTCCTAAGTGTTCTTCCGCCAGGAACGCAAAGGTTAAGGGAGCTTTCCGTTGAGGACAAGCTTCTTTTGTTTTTGATGAAGCTGAAACATGGCTTGCCGTTTTCGTTTCTCGCTTCACTGTTTTGCGTGCACAGCACAACGGCGTCCAGGGTATTCAAGTCCGTTCTTGTGAACATAAAAGTACCAACGAAAGACTGGATCTATTGGCCGTCACGACTAGCAGTGCAGCCCACAATGCCGCCGAGCTTCAAAAGGCACTACGATACGTGCAGGGCTATTATAGATTGTACTGAAATAGAAACCGAAATGCCGCCAGATGTGGAGACACGCAACCTGTGGTTTTCCCACTACAAGGGCAGGTACACCCTGAAGCATTTAATCTGCATCGCACCGAACGGTTCAATAACTTTCGTATCAGAAGGGTACGGCGGAAGGACTTCGGACGCGACCATCACAGTGGACGGCAAGCTGTTATTCCTTCTAGAGCCTGGCGATGTCATTCTAGCGGACAAAGGCTTTCCGGGAATTCGCACTGACGTTGGGGTGCAACAGGCGACACTTGTGATGCCACCATTTGCGACGAGTGCCCAGTTTACGTGTTGTAGTATTCTTTCAAGCATGTCAGGTACTTTGCGAAGTAAAACTCCCGGAGCACCGGAATCGCTTCGGCGAGGTATTCTTCATCCCGGGAAATTTTAATCGTCAGGGAATCAGCTTCCGTGTAGACGTAAAACCAGCAGTGTTGAAGCTCCAGGGCGTACAGGGAGATCTGTATTTGAGCGTAGTAAGTGTGCTTTTTTCGCAGCTCCAGAGCATCGTTCTTTTGCAAATATGTCAAAAGTGGATCTGTTCTCAGCGTCTGACCTCTGCGACTGAAGGGACACTTTATCTCCAAAAGCACAGCCTCGTTCTCGTGAGTCCTGCGTTTCAGAACAGAATAATCAAATGCAGCAATGGAAGTTATTGATGTTCTGGCAAAATAGCAAAAAGGTGATATCTTGTACAAAAATTATTATATACTTACAGAAAGATTCCGTCCGGAGAGCACGCTAACCACGACTCCTTGCGTGAAACAACCAGGCCGAACAATGAAACTTCAACGCCGTGTTCATTCTCAAATGCTCGGCGGGCTTTGGGCTCCATCGCGATGCCGTATCGCACGGTCGGCCCTCCGAAGTCTTGCTCGAAAATGAGGGACCTCGCTCTTCTGTCAATATTTTCTGGCCGACAGCAAAGTACTCTGTAGGCCTGAAAAGAAAGCAAATAGCGCACTTCATAAATTTTGCAGGGTTCATTAAATGTAGACGTTTTTACACGGAGTTGTAATATACGCTCGGTAAAGAGGAATAATTCGTTCCAATTGTCTGGCTTGAAACAGCAAAAGAAAATTAGAGCTTAGAATAAATATTTTGCAGCCAAAACGATATTTCTGCGCCAAGGGCAAGTTTACTCACATTATCACAATTTTGTTTGCTCACAGCGAACTGCTATTTCCAACCTTTTACTGTGGTATGCGAAAGTTCTTTTATTTCGTAGTGAGTCCTCCGAATCCCCTTTTTTTAATACCCGCCGCGGTGGCTCAGTGGTTAGGGCGCTCGACTACTGATCCGGAGTTCCCGGGTTCGAACCCGACCGCGGCGGCTGCGTTTTTATGGAGGAAAAACGCTAAGGCGCCCGTGTGCTGTGCGATGTCAGTGCACGTTAAAGATCCCCAGGTGGTCGAAATTATTCCGGAGCCCTCCACTACGGCACCTCATTCTTCCTTTCTTCTTTAACTCCCTCCCTTATCCCTTCCCTTACGGCGCGGTTCAGGTGTCCAACGATATATGAGACAGATACTGCGCCATTTCCTTTCCCCCAAAACCAATTATTATTATTGGTGTTTTTTTTTCACCATTGGCGGCCGGCGGGTTTTACTTGGAATTTAAGGCCCTCGGAGGAGCTCGTTCGGCTCCGCAGCTGCCATTCCAATGACTGTGCCACTGCGGGGCCCACCCTTCGCGACGGCCAACACGCGCGCGCGGTTTCTGGTCTAACAATGGTCAAACCCGTGCGGAAGGCGTTTGCTTGACTCTTGCATTACCTCCTAGACAGGTTTTTAACTCATGGCACATTCAACAGACGCCGAGGAATGCGAATGGATCTCTGGGAACCCTTCCCTCTTCTTGCACCTGCGATTTCCGGTCATTGACTTCGCAACTCGTCCGAGCTCACACCTGAGGAAGCCCAAATTTTGCGCAGCAAAGAATCGCTTACCTTTGTTCCAGTTATGCGCGGAATCCTAGCTCGCATCCACTGCGCCTTGTCGTCCAGCGTCTTTTTGGACAGTGAAGGCACGTTTTCAGGGGCAACAGCAACATGTTCCTCATAAATCTTTGCCTCCACATCTGAAAGACTGGGTGATAATTTAGTACAGTAATCACATATCCTAATGTCGAAGAATCAGGGCACTTGTCCTAACTGTGTAGAAATTAAACAAACCTTGCAGTGAAATTCCGCTTTTTTAGCACAAGCTTTCCGCAAGAATCCTGCATGAAGTAGCTGGGGTACTCCTTTTCTGAACAATCTCAGTCAAAAAGTTTTACGTTGCCGGCAGGAGTTTCAGTGCGCACAGGCGCTTCACCACAGCTTTCATCCTCTTCTGCTTGTAAAAGCTCGTTTATTGGACATTTGATATCCCCAAAATATTGACGCACGTGTTGCAGCGATAACGACCTAGCAGTTGCTGAAAAAATGAAAAAAATATGAGCGGCAGATTACACAGCGGGTACATCATTTGAAGGGATAGTTTCAACAGGGAATTTCATATCGAAAACCGAAGGTGCTGCAAACGAGAATGTTATCAAGTCAGGTTTGCGCCGTTCACTCAAAAACTGGAGTTTTCTAGTTACCTTCAATGTTATGCCGCTGGGCCGTCTTCGAAAGTTTAGGGTAAACCTTCTTAAATGTAGGAACACCCCAGGCTTGCGGTTGGCTCGTTTTAGAGAGCGTTTCACACTGCTCCAAATACACGGCAACGGCAGCAGCGTGTTTGCATTTGCCTGCGACGCCTGCCTTGCAACTGCAGCTCGCGGCAACAAGCTCTCTACTGGAAGATAGCTGCATAAAAAAATAAAGTAAGATCGCAGCACTAACAGACATTAGATAGAAATATTTCTTACCGTTAATTTGATGGTTTTCGGTGGCGCAGTGATGCTCGTCTGCGCAATGCACCGGGCTGCTACTTCGCTCCCGTCGCACGACACCACCTCTTTCACGTTGTGTACGTGTCCTGCTTCAAAAAGCTTCGTGCCTTTCTTGATGTTTGCTCCTCTAAAGAATTTTTCCGCATCGTGAATAGCGCGAAATCCCGCCTCTACAATAAGTGGCACGCCGCTGGCAGACGCCATCCCTTCGAAGTCGCGAGGCGAGCCTTCCTGACAGGGACGAGGAACTGGCCGCGAGGGGCGCTGAACGCAGCGTCGACGGTGGCGGTGCCTGGCGGGTGCAGTGTGCCTATAGAGGAGGCACTGACTCGCCTATCGTGTTGTGTAGGCCTAGCTGGAGGAGTTTCTCGGTTGAGGTATTTAGGGGTAGGTGTAGTGCTGTCTTAAATGCTGTTCGGATCATGGCATCAAGGGTGGAGATTTCTGTGCCCTGGACTTTCAGGTAGGGGAGCGTGAAGAGAAAGAGGCTGAGGACGAAGGCATGAATGAGACGCATAGGTCATGCTCCTTCATGCCCCGGTGGTGTCCAGAAACTCGGCGGATTAGGTGGGATATCGACACCGCTGTCTGCTTGAGTTTCTGGATAGTGAGAGTGTTTTTCGCGTTGTTCTGTATGTGAAGGCCCAGTACCCGGAGAGTGTGTACCTCCGGGCTGTACCGGTTTTCCAGTTTCACGGTTATGAGGGTTGTGGGGCTGGGGCAGTTTCGGGTTGTGGGGCGGTGTATGAGGAGCTCCGACCTCTCCGGAGAGCATGAGAGTCCGATACTCCGCGCATGTGTTTGGGTGAGGGTAGCTGCCGACTGCAGAGTATTCTCTATGTCTCCATCACTGCCATGGGTGGTCCATAGAGTGATATCATCAGCATAGAGTGTATGCCGAAGGTGAGGGATAGTTAGTAGTTTGCGGGCTAGGGGGATGAGTGTGACATTGAAGAGGAAAGGGGAGAGGACTGATCCCTGGGGGGTGCCAACCCCACTAAGGGTGTATGGGCGGGATGTGTGGGGACCGAAGTGAATTTCGGCCGTGCCGGGTTAGTAAGGAATGCTTGAATATAGGTTCACATACGTTCTCCTATGTTCAAGGGGGAGAGCACCGCCATGATCGCTTTATGGTCTAGGCGATCAAAGGCCTTGGAGAGATCAAAGGCGAGGACAGCTTTTGTGTGGCCCGGTATGAGGTCTCAAAATATCCTTTGTGAGCTGGAGCATGGCGTCCTGGGCAGAGAGGTGGGGACGGAAGCCCACCATGCTGTGCGGATAGAGGTCTTGCTCCGTCATGTGTTGGGTGAGTCGGGAGAGTGCGACATGCTCCAAAAGCTTTCCCAGGCATGGTGTTAGTGAGATGGGACGAAGATTTGCAGGTGTAAAGGGTTTGTGGGGCTTGGGTAGGAATAAGATTTTGGCGTGACGCCAGGATTGCGGAAGGGTGCCCTCGTGCCAGCATGTGTTGAAGTACTCGATTGATCGTCCAAATTGCGGAGCATGCTATATGAGAAATTGTCAACTCCTGGAGTGGAGTTAGAGCGGAGAGTCAGGAGGGCCGCTCTGACTTCTGCTTCCGTAATCTCCGCGTCGAGATTCGCATTTGGGGTGCCGGCATAGGGGGGCAGGAGGTTTGAGGTACTGGGAGTTTTATGTGTGTTCCTAAGTATGTCGATGAGTGCGTCGGGAGAAAGTTCGGTCTTGTGTATAAGGCGTGTGACGTGGTGTTGTGTGGCTGTTTTGGATTGCGTGGGGTCAATTAAGTGATGGAGGAGTTGCCGACTGCGTTTGGAGGACAGATTGCCAGCCATACTGTCGCAAATTTGTCCCCAGTTGGATCGGCAGAGCTCCTCAGAGTGCTCAGTAATTTGTGTTTGCAGTGCGGCTAGCCGCTTTTTAAGGGTCCGATTGAGCTTTTGCCCTTTCCAGCGCTCTAGGATGCTATGGTGGGCCTGCCATAGGTGGGCCTGGCGAGTGTTGAGGGTGGGCGTATCTAGTGTGGTGTCAAGCGTTCGAGTATGTGCGGAGACATCGTTCATGAGTGATGCCATCCACTGGTCGATGTCTGTAATGGGAGCGTCAGGAAGGGCCGCCCGTAAGGTACGGACCGCATCCCAGTTGGTGAGTTTGTGTGTTAGGTGAATGGTCGTTCTTTGTACGGTACTGTAACGGAGAGGATGTAATGATCGCTCAATAATGTGTAATGTGTTGTGTTCCACGTAATACCCGCAAGGTTGCAGCTCAGTGTCAAGTCCGGGCTGGTGTCCGCGCTGACACTGTTGCCAATTCCCGTGGGAGTGTTGAAGTTGTTGTGTATTGTGAGGCGGAGCTGTTGTACCAAGGACCAGAGTCGCCTTCCTCGTCCCGTGGTGGCGCGGTAGCCCCAGTCAGTATGCTGACTGTCGAAGTCCCCTCCGATAATCAATGGATGCTTGCCTGCAATACGGTGGAGATCGCGTAGTAGCGTTTCCAATGAAGCCATCGGATGAGACGGTGTGTGCCATATATTTGTAATAAAAATAGATGGTGTGGAGTGGCCATCTGGTATGATTTCTGTGATCACGCAGGGCGTCTCGGAGGTGATCTGATGCGTTTGGTGTGCAATGGAGCGATGTCTGAGTGGGGAAGCCCTGGGTGTATTCGTTGCATCCGAGTGAGCGGATGTGTAACTGGGAAGTGTGGCAGGGGCATGTGTGTCCTGAAGGAGGAGGGTGTGGGGCGTGGGAAGTGAGGGGAGGGGTGCGCTCCGCCCGGAAGCGGCGGCAGTTTCATTGCAGAATTGATAAGGAATTAGGTGGTCGCCCCGTGTCACCACTTCGCGCACTTTTGCGTGCGCTCCCAGACACCCTTAGAGCGTGTGGGGGTAGCGGTCTCGGTAACAAAGGAGATGCCCTCGACTCAGCGTGGCAAGTTCAGCCGGAGACCAGCTACTAAGTGACAGGGGGGTTGGTCGTTTGTGCTCAGCTTTGCCGGTCGCAAGCCAGAGAATGGGTCGGAGCCAAAGGTTCACAAAACCAAAGCTTATACAGCGAAGAGACGATACAAAGGATTTCACTACCACTCGTACGAGCAGATACAAAGTGATTTACAACTACAATGCAACCCGTGCAAAGTAACAATCGAGAGATTTCAATTCAACAAAATGTTTGCACCTAAAGTGCACAAACAGAGAGAAAGGCAAATAAACAAAACACAATTTGTTCACCGGGCACTGCGGCAGTCCGACGACCTGAGGAGCTCGACGGGGCCGTCCTGCAGGTTGGCGCACGTTGCCTCGCTGGTCCTTGGCTGGGCGAGTGGTGTTCTCCCGGGAGTCGAGCGGGCGCGCTTCTCGGAAGCTTAAACGGCGGCTCGGGCTAACAGACAGTGGCTGCAGCCCCGCATTTATAGGCGCAGCCCGCGTCTGTTCGTCACGCCAAGGCAGGCGCGCACATAAACGCAGCTTCAACTGCACAAACTCCTTCTCCTTCTCGCGGCGGGCGCGCGACCCCATTGGTCGAGCGCGGAAATCACCGTCCAGAAATATCTACGTCATTCTCGGCACGCTGAGTCATCGGCGCAGGAGCGAAGGGAGAGGGTATCACTTTAGCGCGGACAAGGTACCCCCTTTGCGTCGACAACGAGCAAAAACTTCTCCGACATTCGAGAAAAATCGACACCGTGCGCGGCCATGCCCCCCTCGGCGCCGCGCCGGCGAGCTGAGTTGCAGTAGTACACAAAGCTACGCACTCTCCGGAAGCCCTTCCACGCCGTTTTTTTGTTTTATTTTACCGCGCGCGGGCACAATTGCTTAGGCTCAGCGCCAGTTTTTTTTCGAAAATGCGCCGAATTTTGAGACACTGCTCCTTCCTTTAAGAATATTGTGCAACAATATTCACAAAACACAAAATTCGTGCGCACATGCTTGCGCTCACAGTCTATATGGCGAATGCCAGAATACCACATGAATACAATGATGTCTGCACGCACAGAGCACTTGACAACCGTGAAGATTCACTTCAATACATGCCGCAACTCGGCAACACATTAGCATAACATTACACAGGGAGCACACATGTATGATACATACTTTAGCCGATACTTACACCTACATTTCCTACTTGCGCTTCCGTAATGCGCACGTGAGGACCTTCACAGTTGCCTTTTGTCGCCGCAAGGGTCTCTTCGACTCGCGGGTATTTCTCTCGGTCAACCTGGGCTTCTGCTTCGCCACACCTGAACCCTGTAGATATATTTGCCGTCTCGGAAAAGAATTGTGCGCTTAGGTATGCACACACAAACAAGGCAATTGATGGATTGCAGGGCACCTGCGTCAAAACACACAGGCTCACAATATTGACCGGTGTGAATACCCTCTTAGTCACATTCCAGAATTTGCCTGTGTGATCGAAAGGTAGGTGAAGTAATGTGCACAAAAGCACGAAGTACATGTCCACAACCTGCGCTAAGCTGAGCCTAGCCGGAGTTTCAGACACCTTGCCCTTTTGAGCTGACTTCCGCGTTTCGCTGCGTCCGTGTGACTATTCCGTGGCCTTTCGGCTTCGTACAGCTTTCTGCTGCAGTGCCCGTCCCTTCCTGCGGAAACGTTTTTTTCTTCCTCGGAATGTTCCTCCGCGGGACTCTTCCGATCTTCGTGCTTGACTGTCTGCTTCACTGCTCTTTTGTTTGAGCTAGCACGCTCGCGCTTCCTTCGCCACTTCTTTTTCGCTTGCCGATCACTGCACAGTTCCGAAGAGCAGGATTCGGATTTCTCTGTCTCGTGGCTACTTTCTGGGCCCTTCGTAAATTTGGCCCCTTTTATACTTCCCAATATGAGGTCGTATATGGGGCGCTCCATGCACAGTGCAGTTAGTTTCCCGCTGTAGTAGGGAGTCTGCACATGTACTTCAGCTTCCGGCAAGCGCTGAAACGAGCCGTCCACTAGCCGCACGAGGCTCTTCGTTCCAGTGAGAACCTTATCTCTCACTAATCTTCGTTTTATTATTACAGCGCTGTTTCCCGTGTCTCGCCACACTAATTGTTTTTGCTCCTACCTTCTCTTTCAGGATCGGCATTCTGTTCATTTCGGCATCGGGCAGCGCGTTCACTACGGCGTTCACGACTGGTACCTTCTTGCCGTTTTTCAGTTCTACAAAGCCATTTTCATCTTCATCCTCCAAGTGGTCCTCTGAGGACGCTCTTACACACGATACCTGGGGGATGGGATTGTTTAGGTTCAGACAAACCGCGGCTCTGTGCCCCCTTTGGCCGCACATAAAACAAACTGTTGGGCTACTGTTTGTAGCGCTGTTGCGGCAGTAAGATGCGTAAAGGCCTAACTTGTTGCACAGGTAGCACTTCGGTGGAGCCTTTGGGCTAAATCGGGCATCACGGCTGTCGGTTTTTCCCGCGCTCTCCGAATTCGTAATCTTAATCTTGGTCAGATTCGTTCCTCCTTGAGCTTCTAGAAATTGATCGGCAAGATCTAGCATTTCGGAAAGAGTCTTGGCTCTTCTTTCCTTCAGAAACAGCGACAAGCTCGGGTGAAAGCTACTCAGGAATTGTTCCTTGATGAGAAGCTCGCGAAGTTCACTGTATTCTTGTGCAATTTCTGAAAGTTCCATCCACCGATCAAAGTAGTGGCTTAACCTTGCCGCATACTGGGTTGCCGTTTCGCCATCTGTGGGCTTCCCTGTTCTGAATTTATCTCGGAATCCCTCGGTGGTGAGTCGGAATCGCTTAAGCAAGGCGGCCTTTACCTTTCTGTAGCTTGCAGCATCGTCCGGAGAAAGTCGCCCGAATACGCTTAGAGCTTCCCCGCTGAGATATGTGCTAAGAACGGTAGCACATTCACCGTCTGACCAATTCTGACTTCCCGCGATTCCTTCGAATCGCCTGAGGAACACGTCGAGACCGTCCCTTTTTTCATCAAATCTGGGGTGTAATCTGCTGGCATCTATCCGCAGGCGGCTGCCTTCTTCTCTAGTGCTATGGACTTCCGCTGAGTGGGTCGCAGCACGTTGGAGCTCAAGCTTCATGGCAAGCAGTTGTTTTTCGCATTCGAATTCTCTCTCTCGTTCTTAGCTTCTTCTCGAGCCTTTCGTCTTTCTTTTTCAACCCTCTCTCTCTCCTTTTCGGCTTCTTCTCGAGCGCTGTCTCTCCTTTTCAACCCTCTCTCTCCTTTTCGGCTTCTTCTCGAGCCTTCTGTCTCTCCTTTTCAACCCTTTCTCTCTCCTTTTCGGCTTCTTCTCGAGCCCTCTGCCTCTCCTTTTCAGCCTTCTCTCTCTCCTGGTTGACCCATTTCGTAGTTCAGCGTCGGACATCCCTATCTGGGTGCCAACCTCAACTAGATCCTTCAAGTTCATATTTGAAGAACGAACTCCTCAAAACAAAGACTACCTCTATACGGTGAACCTCAATAACCGCTTCAGCGCGGCACCTCACAATATCGCTCTGCTGCTAAACAACCGTTTACGACCTCTTCGTAAATTCCTTCCGACTCTTTCTCCGTTCTCTGAACTCAAAAAGCACCAAACATCCTGTCGTGGACGCCAGAATATGCCACCACTTCGCGCACTTTTGCGTGCGCGCCCAGACACCCTTAGAGCGTGTGGGGGTAGCGGTCTCGGTCACAAAAAAGATGCCCTCGACTCAGCATGGCAAGCTCAGCCGGAGACCAGCTACCAAGTGACAAGGGGGTTTGTCGTTTGGTGTCCAGCTTTCGCCGGTCGCAAGCCAGAGAATGGGTCGGAGCCAAAGGTTCACAAAACAAAACAAAGTTAATACAGCGAAGAGACGATACAAAGGATTTCACTATCACTCGTACGAGCAGATAAAAGCGATTTACAATTACAATGCAACCCGTGCAAAGTAACAATCGAGAGAGATTTCAATTCAACCAAATATTTGCACCTAAAGTGCACTAACAGAGAGACAAATAAACAAAACACAATTTGTTCACCGGGCACTGCGGCAGTCCGACGACCTGAGGAGCTCGACGGGGCCGTCCTGCAGGTTGGCGCATGTTGCCTCGCTGGTCCTTGGCTGGGCGAGTGGTGTTCTCCCGGGAGTCGAGCGGGCGCGCTTCTCGGAAGCTTAAACGGCGGCTCGGGCTAAAAGACAGTGGTCGCAGCCCCGCATTTATAGGCGGAGCCGGCGTCTGTTAGTTCTTGGCGCCAAGGCAGGCGCGCACATACACGCAGCTTCAACTGCACAAACTCCTCCTCCTCGCGCCGGGCGCGCGACCCCACTGGTCGAGCGCGGAAATCACCGTCCAGAAAAATCTAGCTCATTCTCGGCGCGCTGAGTCATCGGCGCAGGAGCGAAGGGGGGAGGTTATCACTTTAGCGCGGACAAGGTTACCCCTTTCCGTCGACAACGAGCAAAAACTCCGACATTCGAGAAAAATCGACGCCGCGCGCGGCCAAGGGCCCCTCGGCGCCGCGCCGGCGTGCTGAGTTGCAGCAGTACGCAAAGCTACGCACTCTCCGGGGGCCCTTTCCTGCTGTTTTTTTGTTTTATTTTACCGCACGCGGGCGCGATTGCTTAGGCGCAGCGCCGGTTTTTTTTTCTAAAATGAGCCGAATTTTGTGACACCCCGCCATACTGTAGCTTGAGTGGGGCGAGGGTAGGTGGGCTGGGTAGGGGGTTCTGTGGGGTAAGTAGATGGGAATGATGGGGGATTGTGTAAGTGCAGCGAGGGAAGGGCCTGCTCTATTGTTTGGAGGCGGGCGTCGTCCCGTGCAAGGCTTATCTCAAGGGTGTGGACCATGCGCGTAAATTCCGCTTCAATTTGTTGCTCGAAGCATTGGGACAGGTGGTCGATGAGGTGATTGAATTTTACCTCTAGACGCGCGTTCATTTCGGCGAGTTTAGCATCCATGCGGGCCTCTAAGGACTGAAGGTAGGTCTGGGTGACGGGTGGTTGCCCTGTTGTGCGTTTATTCTTGGGTGGGGGTGAGGCGGGTGTATGGGAGTCCGGTTGCTGCATGTTTTCAGTGGGTGTTTGAGGTAGCAGAGTGGGTTGCGTGGGAGAGACTATAGGCGGAAGCGGTAAAGGGGTGGAGGTGGGAGTCTCGATGAGAGAGATAAGACGACTCACCTCCTCTCGCAGGGCCTGGAGCTGCCGCTCACGGGGGTCCATCTGTGTGGGCGGGGGGGGGGGGGGGGTGTTGAGGGCTTGCTGGTAGCTTTGAGCCTGTTGCCTGCTACTCTGTCTCTGCCCAGGAAAGTTGTGGAGGCTGTTGGTCCTGGCTGTAACGAGACGATGAGCGAGACTTGCTAGAACGACGAACGCTGGCGCGGTTCGCGTCTCGCTACGGTTTGCGGGAGGTGTGCTGTTGCGGTGAAGCGGGCGGTGAGCGGCGTCCCCTTGTTTTGCAACCTTTTGTACCCGTCATGTGGGCGCCTCCACAGAGTATGCAGGCTGGGGTGCATGTCGGGGTGTCCTCTCGGGGGTGCGGGATACCGCATCTCGAACAGTTGTGCGTACGCTGAAGGGTACACACATCCGCGCGATGAACTGGTTTTCTGCAGTTTGTGCAAGCATCCAGGTGTCCTCTATATAAAGTGCAGTTGTGGAGTCCGCCTCCTTAGGAGATGATTCGGGGCACCGGACCCACCCGGAAGGTGATGAGGATCGAACGGGTGTGTCCCATGCGGCGTGAATCATTGATGGGGACGCCAGGGTTGCCCGTAATGAGGTCTTCCAGAATCTGTGCTGGGGTTTGTTCCCAGTAGGCGTTAGTGATTACTCCTCTTACTGCACTATCCGGGAGGGGGGCGATGTAGTCGGTGTCGGTGTAGGCTTGGGTTCGAATTGAGATTTGTTTGATAGCGACCAGGCATAGCGCGTCGGATTGATGCGGGGTACTCATCGTGCATGTGTTGTTGAGGGGGTGGATATGCAAGTTGGTGGCGTCTGGGGCTTGGAGGTCCTTGGCTGCAGTTATCAGGGCCAGGCGAAGCTGGCGCCGTTGAAGGTCGTTTAAGTCCCCCGTTTGAATGATACACAATCTTGTAGGCAACCTCAGTCAACGGCGGCTGGTGTTGCGACCTTTGCGCTGCGAGACGCATCGCGCGCAGCTGGGACGCTTGGTGTACTGAATCTGCAGGTCGTGAGCCGGTGGTGGCGTTCGCCTGGTCCTGGACTTTCGGTGCTCCTTTCTGACGGGCGGGTAAGCCCAGGATATTGTTCCAGTCCTTGGGGTCGTAGCCCTTCGGGTTGATTGTCTCTCCGATCACTTGGACCTCCATACTGTCGATGTTGATGAGGTAGAAGCGGCTTAGGCTTAGCGCACAGTGGTGCGAGGCCTAGTACGGCAGCTGATCGGCAAAGGGCGATTTTCGGCCCGTGGGCCCACTTAGGGGGACCGACGGCCACCAAATTTGAATGGATGGTAGCGCTCACCTTTACGAACGGTGCAGTGAAGAGGTGGGCACTACGTGGGTCGAAATCTGGACGAAATCGCCGTACTTGTACAGAGCCAATGCGAAGCGCGTTCGCACTCGCCGGCCCCCTAGCGGTCAATCTCTTGTTGGGGAATTGGGTTTATAAGGAAGGAAAAAATTTGCAACGGTTTAGCTCGGCTATGCCATGATATGCGTAGCGTGAGCTACGCTGAGCCACTGAGCATTAATTGCAGCTAAGCAGCAATTTCACTCTCCTTCTCCATGGCTATACCACTCTGACAAACGCATCGCTATATGTAGACCCCCACTGATATCTCTGCGCATGCCCACAAAATGAGAGGCGCTATCAAGGGGCTCCGGCGCAACGTCAGACTTAATTGTATTAGGCCCGATGTTACGCTAATTCCTGCTCCCTGACCTCCTGTTCGTTTTTATTATAATTTGTCTCACATTACCCGCCGCAGTGCCTCAGTGGTTAGAGCGCTTGGCTACTGATCCGAAATTCCCGGTTTCAAACCCTTCCGCGGCGGCTGCGTTTCACCTCCATTGAAATGCAAAGGCGTCCATGTGCTGTGCGATGTCAGTTCATGTTAAAGGGACACTGAGGAGAAATTGAAGTTGGCTTGTATCGATAGAATATACCAGCTCCTGATCACAAAAATGCCACTCTTACTGAAAACAAAACTCTTGTAAGGTAGAAAATAGCAAGAACCAAAATACAGGTATCGCCGCCACAAGCCGATCTCGCAAGTACAAGCGTGCTGACGTCAAAGGACAAGAGATGCCACCTTGGAGGAATTTTCCTTCCTACATGGAGGTCGCGAATCTCTGAGGCTGGCAAAGGAAAGTTGCACGGTTCAATATTGAAGTAAGCTTTGTTTTAAAACCGATAGTGCACTTTAATCACACAAGGAAGACAGACAAAAGACAACCTGAATGTTAAAAGCAAAGAAAATCGATGCTTGGCGGCGCCACAGGCGGCCAGGACAGTTTAGATTTGTTATGGCGCTTTGCGTCTATAAGCTTTCCGTGCCCCGCGGTTTTGTTTTTGACGCACGTCGATTTACAAGCGCCGAACAGAAGAACTCCAAGTGCCACTTAAGTGCTAGTTAGCCTTTGAAGGAGCTTGTTAAGGCTGGTCAGATGATCGCCACGGCCGATGAAAAACTATGATGGCACAATGGTCGGTGATCGTACAAGGCAGTTCGCAGTATAAAGAGCACTTGTGTCTTCGCCCGCTCGCCCGGCGAAACATTCCCGGCTCTGCCAGTCAACTTCGAACTACTTAACGGAAATCGCTTATTAGGGACGGGAGACAAGGTACAAGGCAGTTAAGAAAAAAAATTGCTGATGGCCTTGCTCTGTTAATTAGGCCAGGATATACGTAGCGAAAGCGCGGAGACTTCTTCATCGGAAGAGTACATTCACTAGAAGTGCCTTTATAGATGGATAACCTTGAGCCGTTGTGGCGGAGTGGCAGCGTCTCCGCCTTAGACGCCAAAGGCCCTGCTTGAATTTCGTGCCTCGGCGCAGGTTTTTTTATTCAGTAAGTGGGCGAGGGGTTTCAGTGGCTCCCATAGATGCCGCCATCGAATACGTTGGTTAGCGGTTAAGCACAGGCTCTGTTAAGGCGCGTTTATACGCCGGCGTAACGCGCGCGCTGCACGGCGACGTCACGTCGGCCAAAGCGAGACCCTCCAACTGCGCTTGACCGCCGACGCGTTCGGCGGCTTCGGCGCACATTGACCGCACTGGCGGAGCCCTTCGAGCATGTCTCTATTTCGCGCTGATTGCGCCAGCCGCCGCCGGCCCGGCCAGACCGATTCTGCTCCGCGGCGAGGTGCGCGTTGTGACGTAATTCAATAGCTTCGGCAGTTGGGCGGAGCTGTTCTTTTCGAGCTCTAGGCTAATTTAATCCATTCATAGAAAACATCTGAAGGTATATGCAAGTGGGCGAGAAAGCCCGATCCAGTGGACCCGTTGGATCCAGCAGAAGCCTTTTAAACGTCGTGCGTCGGCTTTAGTGCTTAGTTTCAAGCCGCCAACTCTAAACGCGAGCGCCCTTGAGCACCCATCCGTTTTTGTGGCAAAAAAGAAATAACCTGGCCCTTGCAACCGTGGGAGACCACGACGCCGCCTGCTGCGCCGTGCAACCGCGCGTTCAAGGAATCACAATCCGTTGGCCCCAAAGCCCCCGTCAGCCTCAGAGGGGCGCAACGCGCCGACCTTGTCCTGGCCCCTCGCGACTCTCCGCACTGGGGTTATGATATCTGATTAGCAACGGCTGCTCACTGAGGAAGGCGGAAACGATCCGCCACGCCTAACCTAACCATGCTCCTTCAAAAGCATCGCACACTCTCTGGGGCTGAGGTCGCTGAAATGCAGGTAGAGTTTTTGCGATAACTACGACGTCGGGTTCGGGAACGGGATCCATCGTAACGCTGGCAAGACGCCGGTGCAAACGTAAGCGAAGCGACGGTAGCGATCCCCCGTTAGATGCCTTCAACGTGCGGCGGTGGTAGCTTTCATTTCGGCAGCTGCTAGACCGCACCCCTAGCTGCCAGAAATCACGGAGTCTGCGTTTACGTCACGTTCCACGTCACTCCGTCCTGTGACGTCATAAGAGTTATCCGTGACGTCATAAGAGTTCTCGAGTTTGAATCGGAGCGGCGGGAAAAACTTTTTCAACTTCGAATCCAAATTTCTTTGAAATAAATGCGTCTTTCGATCGCGGACAAGCGGCAACAAAGCCATGAAATGCCGAACTATAAGAGTTTTCTAGAAAAAATTGATAGAGTTCTCCTCAGTGTCGCTTTAAAGATCTCAAGGTGGTCGAAATTATTCGGTAGCCCTCTACTACGACTCCTCATTCTCCCTTCATTCTTTCAATCCCTCCTTTATCCCTTCCCTTGCGCTGCGGTTCGGGTGTTTGCCGAGATATGTGTGGCAGATACTGCGCCATTTCCTTTCCACAAAATCCTCGCGCATGCGCAGCACGGCTCTCCAGGAATTACGCGAAACTGCTCAACCTCGGCCAGTGTAGCTCTCACGCTGCTGCTGCGGCTGCCGCCGCCGCTGTTGCTGCTGACAGGAAGAAAGGAGAGGAAAGTGCACGGGCCTACCTACTGGCTCAAGCCAAACCACACTCGCTGCCGGGTGCAGAAAGTAAGAGAGTTAAAGGATAAGAGAGCAAAGGTAGAGAGAAAAGGCGCGCTAGAATACGCCCCGGGCCGATCCCGGAGGCAGTGCAATACCGGGCCGACACGTGCCAGAGTGACTCAAGCCGAGCACTCCGCCATATTCCAATATATGTCGGATCCAAGTACCCGCAGCAGATATTAAATCATGTATCAGATATCAAACGCTACAAAAGTAGGCGTCTATTGACACATGAAGGGACGGCATGGGTGGTCTAGCGACGCTTTACACTGCTTTGTAGAGGCCACTTCACATATTTGTCAATATTTTCCCAGATGCCCTTCGCTCCGGCTTTGGTCAATGCACGAAATTCCTCGCCATCGTGGATCCGTGGACACACGGGCGATGACGACGGGAACCAGTCTGCTCGCAACGCGGCTCTGGAGTCTTGTTCCTCCCTCCGCTGGAATACCCCGCCGTTACCGACGACCCTGCTGCTATGTCCAACAACTTGGCTGGCCTAACCTGCAGACTGGAGCTTGCCAAACAGAGGAGACGTGTACGACTTACGGCCGTTACAACACCGGGTTGCCTTGATACCTGAGCTGTTTTCACACGGCATGAGCAGATCTTCATTAATAAGATCATCGTCGATGCCGCCTACACAGTGTTGTAGGCGTTACCAAAAAAAGTAACTAAATACGTTACTCGTTACGCCAAGAAAAAAGGAATGCGTTACCTTTACTGTTACCGAAAAAGTACCACACGTTACGTTGCCGTTACTCCATGTCCATAAATTTTAGTTAGTGCGTCTACGCCTTAAGAACTCACGATAAAAATTTTATAAAGCGCATATTTCACATAAAACGTCTAGCCCAAACAACAATTTTACGTGAAATCCTGATTTAACGAGAATACTTTGTATAAATGTGCAGGAGCTTAGCAATGTTATAGAGGCCTAAAGTTGCCTGTAGAGTTACATGTGATGGATTCTAAATTTGTGGCACATGGTGAAGCCATTTTCTGAATGTGACATTAAACACAAAATGACATTTCATCATCAATTCTAAATTCACAAAGAAAACATAGCTAAACTCTCAACAAATTTACAGGAATTCTGAAAAATGACATGTTCAAAAATGCTCGCATGCTTCCATTCTGTAGAGAGTTGTGTGTGTGAGTGGTTCGGGAAGAAGAGGTAGTTGAAGGCAAGTATGTGAATGCATGTTCGTGCACGTGTTACGCGCCTTATGGGTATTCTGTCTGTTTTTAGTGGGGTGCGTCGTCAAAAGCAGGTGATACAGATGAACGATGTGCGCAAAACATTCGACGCACCACATACAAGAGAGAAACACAAGGACTGGCGCAACACTGACAACTATTTCATTCTTCTCACACCAATGAGCGACTCAGGTAGCATGCGCTAAATGTGAGGAACAAAAGTGACAAAGGTGCACATCTTGTGTCACACATTATTAACAGCAGCAATTGTGCACCGCGATTCGATGAGACGGCGATTCCGGTCAGGAGCAGAAACGAACACGCGCGGCTGGCTCTCGAGGCATTCCATATTAAGAAAAAGGCTGAAGGATGTGTTAGCGATACTTCCTTATCCCTTTACCCTGCCAAATTAAAGTTTTTGTGCTCGCATCGTCGCCAGTAATCTCGCATGACTGGAATTTTTGCTAGCTTGCGCAAGTGTGGAAAAAGGTATATCTATGCGTTGGTGTGAGAATAAAATAGTTGTTAGTGTTGCGCCAGTCCTTGTCTTTCTCCCGTGTATGTGATTCGTCGAATGTTCTGCCCACATCGTTCATCTGTATCACCATGCACCAACAAGGCCCAACAGAAGTGTCAAGAGCAGGTGTTTTCTGGCATGCATGCGAGCTGCAACAGAGGTCGCCGAGGGCACCTGTTTGTTTATTTTGAGCATCAATTTAGGTTCTCTGCGTTTTTCTAAAAAGGGGGGGGGCGGGGGGGGGTCACAACTGGAACAAAAAGTAACTAGTAACGTGGCACCTCACGTTACCGAAAAATGTTAACGTAAGTATGTTACCCGTTACAGATCCCAAATGGTAACGAGTACGTCACTGTTATTGAAAAAAGGAACGCGTTACCGGTAACGGCGTTACCTGTAACGCGTTACCGCCAACACTACGCCTACACGCCAAACATCATCCGTAAATAGCTTACCGGCCCTCGCTGGCATCTAGGGGGCAATATTGACGTTATGGAGTGCCCGTACTGTGCCTGTAGGTGTCGTGCTGACCGGTACCAACTAGTTTGGCATTGTTCAGTGTTCCGCAAGGGACGCGACGGCATCGTCGCCAAGCATGGTTTTACCCGTTTAATAAATTTTCTCTTTGTTGCTAGGCGCCAGCTACGCTGGCTTTGCCGAGTTGAATTGTTGCTAGAATCCCTGTCGGATCCCTCAGCGCCCTTTCTGCGTGTTTCAAGCGAGGGGCGTCCCCGTCAGTAGCCATGGCGCTGTGCACTCCTTCGAAGGCTCTAGTCTTCTAATGAGCCGTCCCTGCACAGACTAGTCCGGAAACCGTCGTCGACGCGGCGGCTTCCTGGCTTGGATTGCGGGAAGTGTACTGTGTCCAGCACATGGGCGCCCAGTTCCTTCAAGTCACTGTTTAATCTCCGTTTCATCTTTCCTAAATGCAATCGAACCTCACGTGTCGCCTCCGTGAAAAAAAAAAATTAGGCAGTGGCTTAGCTCTGGTTAAGCCTGGATATACAAGCGAAAAGCCAGTCGTACCACTAAGTCGTACCACGTGGTCGTTATAACGGCGAGTCTTGGGATTTTTCTCTTCTGACTCTCTTGTTTCCTCTTCCTCACTCGCTTCGCTGCTGCTGGCTGAATATGCGGCTAGACGCGCTTTTCGGCTGGCCGGCGTTATTTCGACCAGGTGAAAATAACGGAAAGCCAAGCCAAATCGTTATGTCGACCTGGTCGTAATTACGAAAGCGTTATTTTCACCCATGGATTATAGATTGGCTTGGCGTCATTTGTGATTTGTGGATCGCGGTCGTGCGGGCGCGGACGTTTTGCATCGCTTGCTTGTTTGGTCGGCCTCTGGATGCTCTGGACGTGTGGTGTGGCACATTCGTTGTGAAAGGACGCTTGTGTGGTTTGTGTGCTCGCACTTGTGTAGTGCCTGTGCCTTCGAAGGCGCTCCAGAAAAATGAAAGTCTTTTCGAAGTTTTCTCAGGAAAATCTTGTCGTAATTGACCGTATGAAAATACGCTTTCATTTCGCGCAATTTATGGGTTGTTCGAGTGGCCATATGTGCGCTCATTCGTTCCGAGCTTTCGTCCTGATTTGTGCAGAGTATAGGCAAGTCATTAATGATAATTCTTTACAACGTGTGGCAATGGTCAGAAATACCATCAGGCACGGTGGTTGTGCAGTCCCCGAGGCATCCTTCAGTCGAAGCGAGCAGCGGTCCCATACGTACTACAGGGTCGTCCACCCTGAACACGCGAGTGCGTGGCTGCACTCTCTGGAGGGCCGCTGCGTCCGACACGGCCACTCATCGCAGTCGAGTGGCGCAGAAGTTGGACCTGGGCGTGGCGCTTCCCGTCATTTGCCACTTCGCTTCCATGCGCGGCCGTGTCGGACGCAGTGGCCTTCCAGAGAGCGCAACCATGCGCTCGCGTTACAAGAGAACAAGGCTGCTAGTGGCACTTCGACAGGACCAGATGATATTCCGACTATGTTAATAAAGAAGCTAGGACCAAAATCTAAGCAAACATTAATAGATTTAGTGAACAAAAAGATAGTGGATGAATGGCGATCAAGTAGAATGAACATGATATATAGGGGAAAGGGGGACAAAGCTGACATAAGCAAATACTGTCCCATAGCAGTGAGGTGTGTGGTTTATAGGGTGGTGATGCAGATTATAAAGGACAGACTGCAGGCTTTGGTGGAGAACGAGGGGGTGCTAGGGGAGCTACACAATGGGTTCCGGAAACAGAGGAGGTTGGAGCTATCGACAATCTGTTTTCATTGACGCATTATATAGAGATTGCTGAAAAGGAACACATGCACCTGTGGATAGCATTTCTGGATATCAGGCGAGCCTACGGCAACGTTATTCAAGAGGATTTGTGGAACATTGCCCAGCATGGCACATCCAATGGTGATCAAGTAGAATGAACACGATATATAAGGGAAAGGGGGACAAAGCTGACATAATCAAATAACGTCCTTCAGAAACGCACTGCGACGAGTCTCAGTTAGCCTGAGAAGCTGTCTGTGGAAGGTATTTATCAATGAAGAGGGAGCATACCTGGAGCGTGCGAAGATGCGGTACGCGTGCGCTTCTTCGCTGCTATCGCGGTGACCGCATTAATCCCATAGAATCATCGCTATATTGTAATCTAGAAATTGTGTATTTCAAGGTGCAGGCGACAAGAATAAAGCGGATGGCAGAAACAAAACTGTCGGAGCGAACCCACGCAAGCGAATTGCGTACAGCGCTGTTTGTGCCTTCTGCCGCGGCATAGTTTCGTTTTTGTGCTGTCGTTCGCGCTAGTGTCGCAGTGTCAATGTAACTGTGCCAACAGACACACAAAAAATCACATGGTCTGTCAGTATGTTGGCGTTGGCCTGGGTGCTTCCAGACGTCGCCGAACGCAGCGGCGAACAAGTGCCTATATAGAGTACGTGTATAGTATCGCTTTTTCTCGCCGGCGTCGCCATTACGCGCACATTGAACGAATTCCGGGACGGTGTAAACTACCATCGTGAGATGACTTTCGCGACGTACGACAAAGAAATTATGCAATAGTTGCATTATTTAACAGATATAGGCGATCGAGTTTCAGTTGAAGGGGTTTCTGTGGCAGCTGGACTATCTGGCTCATGTGAATAAAAAAAAAACGTACCGGGAAAAACGCACGAACCGCGAACGTAACAGCGGGTTCTACTAGATGTTTGTTTTGCAAAGGGAACAATTAATCCTGCCTCTTTTCATTGCGAGGGCTAGAAGCGCCAGATGCGGAATTCCATCTCGAATCGATATCACTGTTTAGCTGTGCCGCATGCAAGCACTATGATCAGTGCGTTTAGTGGTAAAACCTTTTATGCGCGATCATTCCTCAAACACACGCTCACACAGAGAATTCTCGTTGTTTCGTGCTCACTTTTATAGCTCAAACTTTCGGTCAATCTATTGGAACTGAATTAAAAGCGCCAAGAGTGAACGCGTGCGTGCGGCGGTGGTTTTGTAGTCGTGCTCCCTTTGAGCAGTCTCATATATAAATTTGTCGCTATATTAAACTTTTCAGATTTTCGACAGGTCTTTTGAAGATGAAGACAATATATCCAACGGTCATTACGTTTAGGGACAAATTGCGCGCGCGCCATGGGTGGGAAATATATATATAGCCACGTACCAATGGTCAGGCATTCGACGCCTCGATACTTCAAAGTATTAAGTGACCGAAAATTTGTTCAAACTATGCTGATTAGAAACAAAGGGTAAGGGGACCGAAAATAGTTCTTTACGCTGACTTCGGAATAAATTTGGGAGCCCGACCATGGGTTGGTACGGGTCTTTTCATTCTTATGCGACCGCTCATCAGCACTGCAGCGGCGCCTCATAGATTCCACGAAATAGGCCCCGCATACGGTAAAATAAACTGGTTCCACGTCATGGCAGGAACAGGAGCGCAGCTGGGGAGAGAATCGAAAGCACCGTGTGACAGGGGTAGTAGACGAGTGGTTCTCCACGATGGCCACATACAGCGCGCTGCATCGCCATGCTTCATCGGTCAGGACAGGTAAGCTGTACGGCCGTAGCGTGTGCTTATATTACCGGCAGCTTTGTCGCACTGAAATACGCGATTTTGACGGGAGCAAAGTGCCAGATTGTAAATACCGTCGGTTTGAATTAAGCGATTTACCTGTCTACAGTACACACCTTACATACCCCTCTGGCAATAATGGCCCTCAGCAGCTGAGAAAAGAAAAAATTGATATTAACAGGTGATGCGAATTCACTCAGCTACCGTCCTGCTTGAGGAAAGATAGGTTACAACAGTAAGAGAAGACTATAAATCAAATTTAGAGAACATTTAGGGCCTCTTGTTAGCAGTTAAAGCCCGATATTACCCAGTTTGTGCACCCAAAACATAAATCACGAAAACCAGGGTAAGCCCAATTCCTGCTCAAAAAGTGCCTTAAAGAGAAATGTAATTTTCCAGTGCAACAGTCTCAAGCTACCGTATAGAAGATGTCTTGAACCTGAAGGCAATGGATAAACTGGCCATGCGATGGCTTCCATGTCATGTTGCATGTCATGAATTACCGAGCAAGACATCGTTTTCTTTATGCTCTTTTACAGTGCAGTTTCAGGTAATGCGAATTTCACAAACTGCCAGCAAGAGCCCAGTGCTACAGAATCCACCTCGTTTGCAGCGAGTTGCAAACCCAGTAGCACTGCTATCTTGCCTTTGTAAAATACCTACAAAGAACATTCAATTCAAAGGGCCTCAATTACAATGTTCCGTGGGCTTCAGCACCCGTTTAGCAGTTGTCTCAAAGCAGTACGTTGGCGAAATTTATTTTTGTTTCGTTAGCTTTGTGGAGCATTTCCTGCTGCAATGGCATAAACAGGAAGGCAATATGCGGTTCTGCAGCAACACTTCAGACTGTGATGCGACACACGGCAAGCACTTACCTCAAAGATGAGTAGGTTGCTCAGAGGAAACAATGTGGTGGCTGGGTATGGCCTTAAAAAACTGCTTTGTAACACGGTTTTTCTATACGGCCAACGAAGTTGTTACTCATTTATTCATACGCTTCATCAATTACTGACAAGGCATGTCGGTAGGAACACTTTATTTGGCAAGAAAGTCCTGGCCGACGTGGGCCTAATGCGACTCTGCATGTAGGGCAAGGTGCAGACTTGTGGGCACAATCTTGAGCCAATAGCATGGAACGGGGAATAGGTGCCTTGAACCAGAGATTGCCGCGCCATGCAAGGTCGGCTGCTGCAGTCCCTCCACTAGTGTCAGTCATTCACAGGGTTGGATGCCATGAAAAGAGAAAAAAGTATGCAAGCTCGGAACAATAAAATGCAACTAATAAACCACTAAGAGAAACCCACAAACAAATACACAAAAATGGAATGCATATAAGGGAAAAAAGATAAGGACATCTCCCAACAGGCTACAGCAGCAGCCCACGCACTCGTGTAGTGGCTTTGCGTATGGACATTAGAAAGATCCTTTAAAAAAAAGAATAAAAGGAACATCGCTCAAGATGTGCCAGAGAAACCACACACAAAAAGAAGTGTATACAAGGCAGAGACCAAGAATGAATAAAAGCAGTCAAGACAAACAACGAAAGGGTTTCTGAAAGGCTTCTGACGCTGGCACACAGGAGGTCACAAGCTCCATATGCTAAACCAAAAACCTTAAAGGGGCGGAGACATCAAATTTTTGGTTGGAGTGTTCTTAGTTTCAAACATTGCATACTCCCACCCGGTGCGTGATACGTGCTCCGCAATTTAAATATGAACATTAAATATTACCGCATTATTTATACTGAGCGATTTCGGTTTCTGAGTGTCGGGGTGCATTATGACGTCACTCCCGAGGAAGAGCAGCGACCCTGGTCATGTGGGCTCCAAAAGTATTGACACAGGGACCGCTGCATCGTCTGCTCTCGTACACACGCTGTGCATATAAGCGCCTTTCGAAATGCCAGCCAGTACTGGCACGGCGGAGGCGTTGGAACCATGCGGCTAACAAATCCGTTCCTGTTTTTTGTCCAGGCCGTGTTTTTCGTGAACGTGGAACCCACATCACAGGGGGCGTACTACGACAGCCCTGGAAATTGGACCGACCATCGTGTTTCCGGCGTGATTTCTTCATCGGAATGCATCGCGAAGACCAAAGTGATAGGACTGCGCAACTGGACACCACTACTGCCTGCGCATCGCACGCCACCATCGACTACGTCACCAGTCACAGCGCATAAAAGAGAAGCTTCTGCCCGGTTCGCGACCAGTGGGCACGGCGGAGGCGTTGGAACCATGCGGCTAACAAATCCGTTCCTGTTTTTTGTCCAGGTCGTGTTTTTCGTGAACGTGGAACCCACATCACAGGGGGCGTACTACGACAGCCCTGGAAATTGGACCGACCATCGTGTTTCCGGCGTGATTTCTTCATCGGAATGCATCGCGAAGACCAAAGTGATAGGACTGCGCAACTGGACACCACTACTGCCTGCGCATCGCACGCCACCATCGACTACGTCACCAGTCACAGCGCATAAAAGAGAAGCTTCTGCCCGGTTCGCGACCAGTGGGCACGGCGGAGGCGTTGGAACCATGCGGCTAACAAATCCGTTCCTGTTTTTTGTCCAGGTAAGAGACAAACAGCCTGTTTACTCTTACCGCAGTGACAATGTGTGCCTACTGCTTTTGCCGTGCCCACGGTCGTTAGTTACGCTCTTTACAGCAATGTATCATTGTTTTGTTGACGTGCTTGCTATGTGTGGTGACGTAGAACCAAACCCAGGTCCTTCTACACAGTAAATGCTGCAAACAATAATGGAAGATCTTAAACAGCTGAAACAAAATACAAGCCTTACTAACACCAGACTGTCTGCTATCGAAAAGAAGCTAGACGATATTTCCGCAACGGTTACTGACTACACCTCTAAAGTAGAATCACTGGAAAAAACTGTCGACAGTCTACTTATGAAAGTAGACGACCTAGAAAATAGAAGCAGGCGGAACAACCTAATTGTGTTTGGCGTTAAGGAAACCGAGGACGAAACGCCCCAAGACCTTGAGAACACGGTCTGCAAGGATGTTCTTCTGAACCGGTTGAAAATTTCGGATGTGGCTATTGAACGTATCCACAGAATAGGAAGGCCGGCTGAGGACAAATGCAGACCGGTTATCTTTAAGCTAGTTGACGGGAGGGTCAAGGAGAGAATTCTCAAAAGCTGTAAAAATCTGAAAAACACAGGCTATAGTATATCCGAGGACTTCTCCCCTCGCGTTCAATCAATACGAAAGAAGCTTTGGGAAAGTGCGAAAGAGCAAAGGTTGAAAAAACAGAAGGTCATGCTCAAGTTTGACAAAATTAAAATAAATGGCAAACTGTATCGATGGGACGACGCCTGCAATGAAAGAGTTCCCTGCGCTTCAAAGTGACGGTCTGTTTCCAAACCCGTGTCCGCACAGAGTAACACACAGAGCTCAGGAGCACTAAGAGCACAGCCATCTTTGAATTCCTTTTCAATGCTTAATATTAATACTAGAAGCATAGTAAATAAATTCGACGAACTTGAAAACCTCCTCTTCACACACGATCCTGACGCCGCTGTTCTAACAAAAACATGGCTTCATGATGCAATTCCGAATGATGCAGTTATCACATCCGAGCATTACGAAATCGTTCGTCGCGACCGCAATTCAAGAGGGGGCGGTGTCGCTATTCTGATAAAGAAAGGCATCGACTATACGCTGATACCGCATCACACCAACACTGAAATGGTCTGGGTTGTTCTCCGTCTTTTTCAGCTTAGTCTTTTAATGGGTGTTATTTATCGACCACCGAATGCTGATACTTCTGTACTGGACAACTTGCACGACTTTTTAAATGAACATACAAAGCGCTACAGCCATGTTATCGTATGCGGCGATTTTAACTTGCCAAACATCAACAAGGGATTCTCTGTGCGCTCAAACTTTGTGTGCTAACTCGGATGCTTTGCTCAGCATAGCTTTTAATTATAACTTAAACCAGGTTGTTCAGAAACCTACGCGCATTACAGCAAATACGAGTTCTCTTCTTGACCTGGTATTTATATCAGACCCTGTTAGTCAATTGGGCTTTTCGACAGATGTCTTTCCCGGAATATCAGACCATGAAGCGGTGCTCTTTAAAAGCGAATTGATGCGACCAGTAATTGTTCATCAGGAAGGAAAAGCGTTTCGCGACTTTAACAATGCTCAGGATGAAAGCGTTCTAGATCAGCTTGAACTGACGTATGAATCCTTTGCTAAAAAATGCACTGATGGGCGTACAAGTGTGAACGACTTGTGGTTAGAATTCAAAAGTACGGTTCATCAATGTATCAGCAAGTACGTGCCGCTTAAACATAAGAAGCTGAAAATGGCGTGTCCCTGGATAACACGCGAGATCATACAGTTAAAACGTCGCGTGAAGCGCTTATCAAGGTCAAGCAACAAAGTTGGTGGTGCTTTGCCGGCTCTTCGGGCTGAACTGCGTTCAAAAATAAAATCTTCACGGTACCACTTTTTTAATGTCAAGATGCACAATTTTCTAAAAACTGACCCCCAAAAGTTCTGGAGGCATCTGTCACAGAAAAAAGACCCGGTTAACAAACTTCTCCTTAACAGCACAGTTGTTACCGACTCCCTCTGCTTAGCGACTGCCTTCAATGAGCACTTTTCCTCTGTATTCCTGAGTAACAGCAACTCAGTCTCCGAATCTCGAACTAGCCATTTCAATCTGCCAGACCTAATTATTAACGAGGAGGGTATTGTTTCGGCTCTATTGCAGTTGAACACAAAAAAATCCTCTGGACCAGACGATATTCCTAACGCTTTTCTGTACAGATATGCTGAGTGGTGCGCTAAATACCTTTTCATTATTTTTACTCAAAGTCTCAGGACAGGAGAAATTCCAAACGATTGGAAAACAGCAAAGGTGATACCCATTCACAAATCAGGAGACAAGCTTTGCGTGAAGAATTACAGGCCAATTTCTTTGTTATGTACGTCCAGTAAGGTGTTAGAACATTTTATTTTCAAGCACAAAGTTCATTCCTAGAGGGAAGCGGTTTTTTTATTGAAAGCCAGCACGGGTTTCGGCAAGGCTTGTCGACAGTGACGCAGCTTATTCATATCACAAATGAAATTATGATGTCACTAGACAATAATGGACAGGTAGATTTAATTTTCTTTGACTTCGAAAAAGCGTTTGACCGGGTATCGCATGGCAATCTTTTGTTAAAAATAAGGTGGTGTTTAAATAATCGCCAAGTAGTACAATGGTTAGATTCCTATCTTACACAGCGGCATCAGTTTGTTCAGATATCTGAATCTCACTCCACAAAAGCGCCGGTACTTTCAGGAGTTCCCCAGGGCTCAGTCCTTGGGCCGCTTCTCTTCCTTATTTATTTGAACGACCTGTCCTTCAACTCACACATACGCTGTCGGTTCTTCGCCGACGACTGTGTTATATACCATAGTATCACATCAGTCGAAGACCAGACACTCCTAGCCGAATACTTAACAGCAGTTTCCAGCTGGTGTTGTACTTGGCAAATGGGTATAAACAGTTCAAAATGCGGAAAAATGACAGTAACACGAAAGAAACAACCGCTCCAATGCACATACAAAATCAATGGCCTTCCGATCAACTCAGTGACTCAGGTGAAATATCTTGGGGTAACCATGACATCCAACCTGAACTGGAGCGCACACATCCAGTCCATTGTCTCAGCAGCGTCCAAAAAACTTCGATTATTAAAGCGCCGCCTAAAGCATTGCACGAGCAAAACTAAACTGACAGCATACACATCACTTGTGCGTCCAGTGCTCGAATACGCCGACGCTGTATGGGATCCGCACACAAAAACGGATATAAAAAATCTTGAAGGCGTCCAGAGGAAAGCACTCCGGTTTATTTACCACGCTTATGGTCGGCAGGTCTCGGTGTCTGATTTGCTCAACAGATCTGGGCTTCCCACTCTTGAATCCCGTCGCAAGCAGCACCGACTAAAAATGTTGTTCAATATCATACATAATAAAACAAAACTGAATTTTCAGAGTTACATGCAATACAACACAACACGCCCCACCCGTAACAAACACGAAAGGACTATCTTGATGCCACGATGCCGAACAAAAGCATATTCTTGTTCCTTCTTTCCACGCACCATTTCCGAATGGAACCGACTGCCAAGCGATATCACCAACCTGGTATCTTCAGAATCCTTCTTGTCTGCTGTTTCGGCTCATGTATCGCAGTAGCGTGTCTAGTACACAGTGTATTTCGGTTTCCTTGTTTTTATTCTGTTCACTTAGACTGTTTGACGTCGGATGATTTGCCTGTACTTTTTTTTTTTGCTTCCAGTTGGTCTTATTGAATTTTGTCCTCGTACTGTAATCGCCCTTTGTCGCTGTTATTTTGTTGTTACCACTTTGTAATTTTTTTTCCTTTGTGCACTCCTGCCCTGACCGCCAAAGGGCAGTCGGCAGTATTTATGAAATAAATAAATAAATAAATGTGCTTTATTTTCGAGTAGTTCAAATTATAAAACATTTGAAATTACAATACAAACATGTTTCCACGAAATGCAGTGATGAAAAGAAACATTTCACACAAATATTTCATTCCTCTTCATAATTTATCGCATCCTAAAGCTTATTGAGCCTGAGCCATAACTGTGTTCAGGAAAAAACATGACAGCTTGACTTTGTAAGCTGCCGAACGACAATCTTTCGGCTTTTCATTTCTCAGCCTTTCGGCGAAGATCATAGCACCGAAGCGTGACCTTGTGGCAGAGCATCCGCCTCACATTCGGGAGGTGCTGTGTTCGATTCCCAGTGCCGCCGGGTATCCACCGGTTTTAAGATTTCCCCGCCATGGTGCCCGGCTCATCTAGGGTGAGATGTTTGGGAGAAGGGTCTTCGACCAAACCGTTGCCTTGATGGATCAGAGATAAGTTCCGCCGTCAAGCAACCCGAAATCCACCTCGTGCGGTAGAAGCCCATCTTTTTTTTAACCCGTCATGCACACCTGCTGATGCGTGTGAGCCAGCCACGACGGTAGCAATCAAATATCGCCGCACTTTGCTCGAAGTGGTTTGTGAGCGGAGGGTGCTTATGGCACATCTATCTTGAGGCTAGAGAAGTGAACGTTGTGAGTTTTGTAACTGGCACAAGGCGAGAGTTTTGGACTGCGGGTTTTAACCACGTGGAGACGTTTTTGTGCCCGTATTTGACGGTAATTTTGAGGCGCAGACTATCCTTCCCACGCAGTGCAGCCCTGGAGAGCCGAGCACTAGGCCGGGGGACCGCCTGTTCCTATTGGATTAATTGGCTGGCGGACCGGAGGCCGTGGGAATCGTACCCACGACCTCCCGTAGCCGAGGCGAGCACCAAGCATGAGGCCACGGCTGCAGTGGAGATGCTCTTGTCAGAGTTCAGACACTGAAAAGGCGTATGACGTGATGTGGCATTGCTGAGAAACATTAATGACACAAAAAAGCGATGAACAGCAGCTTACGCTACAACAAGAGTGAGAGCATTAACATGACGACATCTTCCACACTTTCTTGTGACACCTCCAGCTGTGGAATGCTGCCCCAGATGCAGCATTCTTAACGGGACATGGCCCACTTAACTCTAGTGTATGGGTTTCACCACACTAGAATCCCTGGCTGTAACGAACCCACAGATGCTGGCACATTTCAACTAGGAATCTGTGCTGAAATTTCAGCAGCTGTTTTCCTTCTCACTGGACAAAAAGTGCCTGACTGATCCGGACTCTTAGATTTGGAAGTTTGTTAAAATTATGCTAACAAGTTTTTGCTTTCTTTTACTGGTTCATAAGAGTGGTGGCCATATGTGCTGACATTACATGTGCTCTCACAAAAGAAACAAAACTCTGAGAAAATTCTGAAAAATTTCTAAACGGAACAGTCTGCATGCTTTCAGGGACTCCATACACTGTTCATTGTACTGCAAAAGAATATTTCAGGCTTTCAAGAAGAAACCCTTGAACAAGAGGGCTGACAAAGGTTGGTTTGCTCATCACTGAGAAGCACTGCCTTTTACTGCCTTTCCAATGAAGGCACACTCTGGCATCCCTTTCGATAGCAGCAATGCCACAGGACAAGCACCAAGCATTTACACAAAAAGTAACAGCTTTTTACGACCTCGTCATCACAGCTCGAACCGCAGAAAAACTAGCCTCTGTTTGTTTCTGCAATAGCCTAGAAGATTGACGAGGCCTGAGAGCAAGATTTACAGATCGATTTTGATGCCACACTGGGGTGGCGTGGCACCTCGCATCAGTATACTGAAAACGCATGAATTCTGCACATTCCTATGAATGCGACTTATTCCACAGAAAATACTTATGAACGTAGCTGTGTCTATTCATATGCACCAGACCAAACTTAAAGGGACACTGAGGAGAAATTGAAGTTGGCCTGTATCGATAGAATACCAGCTCCTGATCACAAAATCGCCGCTATTACTGAAAACAAAGCTCTTTTAAGGTAGAAAATAGCAAGAACCAAAATACAGGTATCGCCACCACAGGCCAATCTCGCAAGTACAAGCGTGGTGACACCATAGGACAAGAGACGCCACCTTGGAGGAATTTTCCATCCTACTTGGTTTCGCGAATCTCTGAGGCTGATAAAAGTAGGTTGCGCAGGTCAATATTGAAGTAAGTTTTGTTTTAAAACCAATAGTGCACTTTTATCACACAAGGAAGGCAGGCAAAAGACAACCTGAATGTTGGAAGCAAAGAAAACGGATGCTTGGCGGTGCCACAGGCCGCCAGGAGAGTTTCGATTTGTTATGGCGCTTCGCGTCTATGAGCTTTGCGTGCCCCGTGGTTTTGTTTTTGACGCGCTTCGATTTACAAGCGCCGAACAGCAGAGGAACTGCAAGTGCCGCTTCAAGTGCTAGTTAACTTTTGAAGGAGCCTGTTAAGGCTTGTCAGATGATCGCCACGGTCGATGAAAAGCTATGATTGCACGATGGTCGGTGATCGTACAAGGCAGCACCTGTGTATTGCTAAAACATTGCATTCTTAACATAAAAAAAAACATATGAAGGGGGAAGGGGCGGAGAGAAAAAATAAAAGGGAAGGTGCACAAACCTTTGCCTTAAAAATGCAAAAGGCGTTGTTTCGTACCATTTGCAAAAGCTATCATGTCAGGATTTCACATTCATTGAAAAGCAGTGTGCAATCAACTTGAAATCAGTGTGTGGCAGATTAGCCAGCAATTAAATTACTGTAATAAAATTACAGTAATTAAATTACTTTTCTCAGTAATTTTTAATGTCATTCATTACTTTTGTGGCCTGGCAATTTAGTAATGTAATGCACTACCTTCAAGCAGTAATTTCACGGAAAAGTAATTAATTACTAGCGATATTACTTTTGCTGCATACCGAGTCCATGCTTCTCCTCGTATCTGCCATGCTTTGGCCTCGCGTTTGTGGAGATGAGCATATACAAAGCAAAGATAGGGTATATGGGGGTTTAATGTCCCAAAGCAATCAACACGGGCTATGAGAGATGCCAAAGTGAAGGGCTCCGGGAATTTTGACCACCAGGGTTCTTTGAAGTGCACTGACATCGCACAGTACAGGGGCCTATAGCATTACACCTCCACCGAAATGAGACTGCTGCGGCCGGGATCAAACCAGAGTCTTTCGGGTCAGCAGCCGAGCACCATATAACAAATGAGCCACCGCGGCGACTCCCAAAACAAGAATAAAATGCGAAGGGCACTAGAGACTAGTTCCATGCTTTGAAGGCTAAAAACATCCACTTTTTATTTTATGTTGTTTCCTTCCTTTCTAGTGACACACCTCATTAGCATACAGTCATAGGGCAACACATACATTAAATGAATCATTACTTGCCACGAAGCAATGCCGTTTTGTGGCCCATGGGTTGCGCGATCACCTCACAATCTGAAGGTCCTTGGTTCAATTCTCTGCACCTTCGGGCGAAATTTTTCTCTTTGCTGATGATGTCACTGGGGGTTGTGAACCACTTTTCCTGGACATCGACAACATAGCCGGGTATCGACCTTAATGTGCCACTTAAGGCTCTTGCCTTAAAAGCGTGCAACCAGTAATAACCAGCACCCCAGGGAAGCGGCGTACGCGTACAAGAGGTGATGTGCGCGCAGGCGCCAGCACTGCCTTTGTGAAAAGTCTGCATATCAGTCAGAGGACTGCTACGCATCTTCCTGCACTGCATACGGTTTCATACACAAAGACACTGCATGGCCACCAGAAGAGCTCCATGACCAAGGCATGCCCTATGGCACCTTTGCACAGATGCACTGCGAGTGCTTGAGCAAGTACTTTGACATCGCCCCACTGACAAGAAGTCTCAACTGACATGTTTAGGAAAGTTGGTCGTGAGTTGTCGGTTTTCTATGGCCTCATTTGAGGCCCTATTTCTAACTCAAGGGCAACACAGGCAACAGCGCCTCAGTGATATGCAATTTACTTCCACCAACTTGCCTACAGAACAAATTAATTGAACATCAGCAGAATTGGCAGCTTCTCTGCGCCCCTGTGCACTTCTGGCATGATGCGGGGTTAAGCAATCAATATACTCCCGCTGTTTACGCAGATGACCAATTCTTCAAAATCAGGATGGTGGGACCATATTACACACTGAACGATGTCCTTCTGATTGAAGAGTGATATGACCAAGACCTCATCTACATCAACAAAGCGGCTGTTGAAATTGTCTAAGAGGGGCAAAATTTCTGACGCCCATTTTCAAGCTCAGTGGTAGTGCAAGCAAAAAACTAGAAATTTTGCGTAAACTATGACCAATGCGCAACATTTTAGCAACAAAACTAAGTAATTTTCATTACTTAAGGCAGGTAATTGTAAAGTCATGTCATTACTTTTTGATAGCAGTAATTTGTAATGTAATTTAATTACTTTTCAAAAGTAATTTTGCCATGTATGTGGTCAGCGGCTGCTTAGGGAACTTGTCAATGTCCTTAAGTTCTTACACAAACGATGATACACCATCCAGTTTCCTACATGTGACTATGTTCATGAGAAAAAGGAATATTGTGACAAAGACGACAAAGCTGGCAGTGGTGTGGTACAGAGCACTCGGCCATTCCCTCCATGCAAATCATATCTCTGCCATCGTTCATTGCGTCTCACTCTGGCCGGCCACCACGTAACAATATTATACACCACACAGCATTTGCATGGAGAGAATGGCCAAGAGCATTTTCCATTTGGTTTTCATGTTAAAGGAGTATCACGATCAACCACAGAATCAACGACAACAGGCGTCAGAAGGCGATACTCGTCAGCAGCGCACGTGGTCTTCAGTCCTGGTTTCCGGTGGAGCGCCGCTTGCTATATAAGAGGCATTCACTTCCTGGCCTGGTCACTTGGCAGCAGCGACGACAGCTTGCGAGACACGCCTAACGCGCTCCCCTGCTTCCTTCTGCAGATCACTTTTGCCAGGTGCACGAGCCGCCCGACGTACGCCGGCGTACTATCGCGCTTCATCAGCACGATCAACCACGGAATCAACAACAGGCGTCAGGAGGCGATACTCGTCAGCAGCGCACGTGGTCTTCAGTCCTGGTTTCCGGTGGAGCGCCGCTTGCTATATAAGAGGCATTCACTTCCTGGCCTGGTCACTTGGCAGCAGCGACGACAGCTTGCGAGACACTCCTAATGCGCTCCCCTGCTTCCTTCTGCAGGTTAGTGCTCGTAAAAGCAAACTTTCCTGACCCCTTTCTTTGTCATCGCTGCTGCCAAGCACAATTATACGAGTATTTGTGTGTGCGGGTGTGTGTGTGCTAGAATGACTAAGGATATTGCAAAATTAAAAGACGAATTCCGTAATGAGTTCGTGAAGCTAAAGGAGGAATTTCAAAGAGAGGTGAAGACGTTACTTGAATCTTCCGAACGCGGCCTGCGGAACGAAGTGCGCGAAGTCAAAAAGGAGCAGATGGAACTGACTCACAGCATTGAGTATACGCAGAAGGACATAGAGGAACTAGAGAAAAAATTGCAGCTAGAAGTGGAGAAAAATTCGAAACTAATGATCGAAAATCAGGAGCTCAACTTCCGATGTGCTTTCTTAGAAAAAAAGTCTCGAGATCTTGAGATCCGGCTTGTTCAATGTGAACAATACTCTAGAAACCACAATATCGAAATTCAAGGTGTCTCAGCGAATGTGGAAGAAAATGTGACTATGATTCTGTCAAAACTTGGTGATGCAGTCAAAGAACCAGTCACAGACTTGGATGTCGAGGCTTGCCATCGCGTTCCCACTCGCAACTCCGGCAAATCTAACATTGTTTTTAGGTTCAAATCCAAAGCCAAGCGTGATGATATGCTGCAGATATCAAAAAAGATGCGGCTTACTGTCGAGGATGTTGGACTGGAAGGCACGGCTTCAGTCTATGTTAACGAACACCTAACGCCCGAAAACAAAAAAACTTCTTGGAGCTGCATTAGCAAAGAAAAAAGAAGTTGACTGGAAGTACGTGTGGACAAGAAATGGGGCTATTTACGCACGCAAAACTGATGGATCCAACGTCATTCGCCTGTATCTGCACGATGATTTGCCAAAAATGGTATCGTAACTGGTCGCTCAGCAGATGCATCTTTTTTCGTTTTTTTAGACTAATATGGAAGAAACGCCCCTTTTCACACCATAGGAGTTCAACTGCTCCCTAAGAAACAATAAGTGTGGTAAGTGTTTGGAGATGCTACACTTGAACATGCAGTGTGCCTTAAATAAGACGGATCATTTGAACAGTTTTTTGTCAAGCCTTCAGTGTACATTCGACGTAATCAAGCTATCTGAATCATGGTATCGCTTCGATAGTGACGTTATTCGATTTCCTGGCTATAATACATTCTTTCTTAACCGAAGCTCAAAACGTGGTGGAGGCGTCGCCCTTCTAGTAAAAGAAAGCTATTCGTGCCATATGTCATCGGAACACAGTCTGAGCGACGAGAATATTGAAATGCTTACAGTCCAATGTAGCCGTCAATCACTTACCGTCGTTTACCGCCCACCACAAGGCAATATGAATGAGTTCCTTCGTGCTTTTGAAAAAGAAATCACTTTTTTGTCAGATAATTTCTTATCTTGTATAGGAGGTGATTTTAATATAGACATGGGTGTTAACAGTCCTGCACAACAAGAATTCACAACATTGCTTCAAGCCGCTAGCTCCCAGAACGTTATAAATAGCCAAACACGCATACCTTCCACTTCATATACCATTATCGACCTTTTCATCACAAATTATGATGTGCCTCTCACCGCAGGGCGTTTTGCAGTAGACATCAGTGACCATCTGCCTATTTTTCTGCGCGTTCAGACTAAACCCCTCCCAACACAAACCTTTAATCCACGTCGGCAGTGTATTTCCCAGAAAAATCTTGAAACATTTAGAAGTCGCATAGAGCTAGTAGACTGGGAACCTGTTTTCCTAAGCACCGACTCGGATGCTGCCTACACAGCTTTCTTGCGACTCTTTTTACCAATCTATCACGAATGTTTTCCTACTGTTGAAGTAAAACTGCCGAAACTGCTATTTGGTATGGGGAAATACTACAGTGTCCAATTTGCAAAAGCTTTTTCTTCAACAGAAGAAAATGCTACGAGTCATTACAAATTCCTGCTATGACGCCCCAACTCGCCCCATTCGAATAAAATACAAAATAATTCCAGTTCCTAGGTTGTTTGAGTACAGGTTTGCCTGTTTTTATAAAAAACAGACTGCAAGAGATGACCCCTTTTTGTCCCGTATTGTGCAGCTGGTACCACACAACACGCCGTATACTACTAGAAACGCTGAAATGTTTTCGGTACCCAGATGTAGAACAAACTATGGTTTTGCTATGCTGAAATATATACTACCATGATGTTTGAACTCTTCTTTTTATAGCAATATAAACACAATGTCTTTTCGTGCACTTCGTGAAACTTTTATTGATTAGGTTGTATTAGTACTGAAATACATATGTCGACCGTTTTTTTCTTTCCTTGTCATTGTTTAATATATCTAAGCCCCTACCTGCATTATAGCACAATCTGTTTTGTTTGAGATGTGAATTGTTATTTGTATGCCGCAAGAACTGCCACTGCTGTCATCGTCGACTTTTTCGGGTGACGAAGCCCGTCAAGCGGTTATTGTGAACCGCTTTTATTTCGTCACCCACGCTTTCTGTAATGGCAAAAAGCGAAATAAACAAAGTGAAAGTGAAGTATAGGCGCGTAATTGTGGTGGCATGTTTTCTTTTCTACAATTATGTGGAAAATACTACTGCACACGAATCACCATGTAATATTTGCCCATGGCCGCTAAATAATTTATAATTTTTTTTTGTCATGCTGATTCGGTTTCAACAGCCGAATAATGGCGGCCACGTCAAAGAGAGCTTTTGTGTCACGTGAAGAATGGAAAAACACCCATATAATCGCTGCTTCATTGTTATAATTTACTGCAGCGCTGAAGCCAGCCTTCCTCATGAGCTGGAATGACAACAAATGTGGAAGCAGCGATTATACTGCAGTTTTTTCATGCCTCACGTGACCTGTAGGCACACGTTGGCGTCATAGTCCTCATTCGGCTGTTGAAACTGAGACCGAAACAGAACGAGAAAGAAATGAGATTATTAATTATTTAATGGTTATAGAAGAATACCAGGTGGTAATCCATGTTTAACAATGCCTCACGCATCATTTCAAACAAAAAACAAGCACCCGAATGTTAGGTGTCTATACTCCTTTATTTCTTTAGACCCACCATTCTGCTCACTGATCTTGCTTTGCAGTTCATCTCCTGCGTGACTTAGCGATATCACCTGTGAATCGTAGATTACTAAGGTGTTCTCCATTAACTGTTATCCCCAACTGTTCCCAATCCAGGCCTCGGAATAGAGCAGGTATTCCTAAATACCTCCCGTCTACAGGAGGTATTTTGTTGCAGAGGAGGCATTGTGGACTCATTTTTTTTTTTGCATGATTGGTGATGTATTACACACTGCAGTCCAAGACTTCTTCAGCACAGTTTGGTATTGACACTGTTCCTTCCATCATTGGCAAAACGCCATCCAATGAAAGTAATGTCTACATGGAAGCTGAAGACAGCTAAACCCGTACTGTTGGAAAAAACTGCATGTGTGCTAGACACTTGCTTGTTCACTCAAATACGGTCTAATAGAGCAGCAGGGACACGGGACCTGGCTTACATGCCTTCGAGGCTACACTCGTAGCTATGTGATTAAAAGGTTTCACCTGAGCATTCTTTGACATGCCTCAGGTATCATCTTTTACCAGGTCAACGGATATACTCAGGCTGCTTTCAGTTTGGGCATATTGTTACGTGGCAACCAGCCGAATAATAAGCGGCGATGAACGATGGTAGTGAGATCATTCTAATGGCTGCTCGCCTAAAGCGCGACCTTTCTGTTCCCGCGCCACTGCCAGCTTCGTCGTTTTAGTGACACTACCTGGGGCTGCCGAGCGATCGTCCCGATAGTGAATAGAAGACGACGACGGAGAGACGGCTCAGTGGAGGACGGTACAACAGAAATGGCATGGGGGGAAGTGCTGGCCGCCACGATGAAAGATATGTGTGAATGAATCCTGGTCGACGAAGCTTCCGGGACACAGGTCGCCAGTAGCCGGCGGACGAAGCCCTTGAATGCACCGAATGGCATGGGCAGGGGGATGGTGTCCTCACGTGTGGGCAGCGTCTCGGGTCGCGGCAGCGTTGTCATGTCAATGTGTCTTGTGGTCAGGGCGGGGGACGGGACTGGGGTGAGCGGCGAGGTCGGTTCAGGTTCGGCGGGCTGCGGCACAGCGGGGCGAACCAGGTACACACGGCCGACGATAACGGCAGGCGGAGGACTCCGAAGATCCAGGACCAGGATGGGGATGATACCCCGCATCTCACACCAAATTTTAAGCGGCGACCAGCCGAATAATAAGCGGCGATGAATGAAGGCAGTGAGATGATTTTAATGGCCGCTCGCCTATAACGTGACTTTTCCGTTCCCGCAGCACTGCCAGCTTCGTCGTCTTCGTCACAATATTGCCGCCTTGCACACAGTTTTTCCACAGTGCCGCGAAGTATGCCTTAACGAGGTTTTACTGTACCTGTGAGTACTAACGTTGCTGAATTTGATGCATCTCAACGTGAAATCTGAACCGATTCATATACCTCCTGCAGTAAGGCCCATGATCCAACTATAAAATTGAAGCTCTGATCTATTGCTATGCGATGCATTCAGAACAGGTGCTGCCCTTGATGGTCTCACAGATAACTCTGACCCCAAATGGCAACAAAGGCATCAAAGGTTGCCTCCAAACTATAGCTCTCCACCATTCGTGGCATGTTTTCCGCTGCTCTACTGTCTTTCTCCACAGTGGCCCACTGATAACTCACCTTAGCTCTGACTGCGGGGCCAATCCAGCAAACAAGTCTTACGCAGTGCTGTTCGGATGGACCTTATGGCCACGCCACTGCTCTAATTACACCCCACCACTTTCGCTCGGTCCCATGGCGACATTCCTAACAGAGGTGGGGGAAGGAGGGAGTTGGAGCACCATGAAAGCCAAATGTACAACAAGGATGTAGTGCAGTGGCCTCGCTCAAAGCCCTTGCCCTGAGCTCAAACAGCATAGGTACTTCTGGTTGAGCTTACAACTTCGTCATGCCCGAGCTGACAGCTCACCAGCCACACACATCGAAACAAATTTTTAATTACACATGCCAACAATGCCACATCTATTAAGATATGAAAGAAGGTGTTAAGCCATCTATGCTCTAACCAACCCAAAATTCTTACCACTGTCAAGCAGATGACCTCGGTTCTCTTCGGCAATACATCCAGCTCATTATTGTTCACAGCTATGGTAAATTGCCATTTTGACCTCTCAGGTTTTCTCACCAAGAGGCACAAGGGCAATTGGTTAACTGTACGGTTCTTGGGACCAAGTGCCATTAAGCAATCACTACAAGCTCTGGACAAACACTCCCTGAAGTGGCCACCAAAAATCTTGCACCAAAGCTGCAAAATACATTGTTTGAAAGGGCATTACTTTTTTTATTTATTTGTACCTCAAAGGCCCACAAGGGAGTATTACATGAGGGGTGGCCTGACATGTATTAAAACCTCCTGCCACAGAATTTTTCAGAAAAGGCAAACTGAAGAACTAAACTATTCATCTGCATCCTTGAGGCTGTTTTCCTCCCGTAATTCCTACTGCACTAGAAGCCGTGTGTTGGTGCTTGAATCTGAATGCCACACACCCATATACATGCAGCACACATCCTTTTACCAGCATAGCACCACGTAAGATCATGTCAATGCCTCATTTGGGGACAAGGGGTGCAAGCACACAGAACAGTAGGAACAAAACGCAAAGACTAATGTTGCGTGAGTCACTCCTGTGCTCTGTCTTTTGGGCTGAATGTCTCAAGATGAACAACCCCCTACCCATTTTCCTCAAAAAGATAAACTACAACGAACATCTACTCCTAACTTGTGAAAACAAAACGACGAACACAGAAGGAAGAAGATAAACATGTCTTGTCCTTGTCTTTCCATGTATTCTTCAATTATAGGAACTACTTCCTCGTTCAGCTACCTGTCCTACCTACATTTGTCTGTGGCTTCTCGCCTCTCACCACTGCTTGCCTCTAGGGGCACAAACGTTGCCAGTTTCACAGCAGGAGGCCCACTTTCAAAATTCTAATTTGCTAGATCCGTGACAGCCTAGTTTTTTTGTTCACTATACAGGCAGGCTTTGTTCATTTGGGGTCTGCAGGTGAAAGCTGTTGTCTTAATAGTGAATGCTTCCACGTTTCCTTTTTGTTTCTTCTTTCTATGTAATGGTTAGGACAAAAACTGTCGCCCACCAAATGCAAAGGAAATAGCCACATAATTTTAAGGTGTCTTCAATTTGGCGTCACTTTCTGCACTAGTTCAAGAAGTGCAGCACGAGTTCTAGGCTGGCTTGCACTTGCCGAAATGGAAGCGCAGCTGCGGTGCAGGGATACGGCAGTGCCCATGTGTAGGTCGAAGAAGCGGAAAAGGTATGGCACTAGTTATTTAATGAAATGATGACAGTTCTTTGTTGAAAGCTTTATCGTTTATGGCGGTTTACCGTCCCAATGTGACTCGGGCTATGAAAGATGCCATAGCGAAGGGCTCTGGAAATTTCGACCACCTGGGGTTCTTTACCATGCACTGACATCACAGTACACGAGCCTCTAGAATTTCGCCTCCATCGAAATTCGACCGCCACGGCCAGCATCGAACCCACGTCTCTCAGGTCACGGGTTTCATCCTGGCTGAGGCGGTCGAATTTCGATGGAGGCGAAATTCTAGTGGACCGTGTACTGTGCGATGCCAGTGCACGTTAAGGGAGCATAGAGACCTAATTTTGGTGGCATATTTTCTTCTTTATAATGATGCGGAAGACACTACTATGCATGAACCACCATGTGGTATTCGTCTACAACCACTAAATAGTTTATAGTCGAACATTTCTGTCATGCTGTTTCAGTTTCAACAGCCGCATGAGAGCTGTGACGTCAAAGAGGTTTTAGGTCATATGAGGCATAGAAAAACTGCGATATAATTGCTGCTTTATCATTTTAGTTTACTGCAGTGCTGAAGCCAGCCTTCCTCCAGAGAAGGAATGACAACAAATGTAGAAGCACCAATTATATTGCAGTTTTTCACGCCTCACATGACTTGCAACCTCTCTTTGAGGTCACAGTCATCGTTCAGCTAGTGAGACTGAAACAGCACAAGAAAAAAATTCAGTTATAAATTATTTAGCAGTAATAGGAGCATAGCACATGGTAATCCGTGTATAATAATGCCTTACACCTCATTACAAAAAAAGATTGGTTTGGTTTATGGGGGTTTAACGTCCCAAAGTGACTCAGGCTATGAGGCACACTGTAGTGAAGGGCTCTGGAAATTTCGACCACCTGGGGTTCTTTAACGTGCACTGACATCACACAGTACATAGGCCTCTAGAAATTCGCCTCCATAAAAATTAAAAATTCGACCCCGCGGCCGGGATCGAACCCACGTCTTTCGGGTCAGCAGCCAAGCCCCATAACCACTGAGCCACCGCAGTGGCATCATTACATTAAAAAGAAGAAACCACGCACCCAAAAGTTAGGTGTCTATGCTCCCTTAAAGAACACCAGGTGGTCAAAATTTCTGGAGCCCTTCACTACGGCGTCCCTCATAGCCTGAGTCGATTTGGGACGTTACACCCCCATAAGCCATAACCTTTCAGCAAATAACTGTCACCATTTCATTAGATAGCTCAAGCCATACCTTCTCTGCTTCTTCGACCTACATATAGAGGAGGTGAGTGACTGTTTGAGGAGTCATAATGAAAACCTAAGCAGTCAAGTCGAGTTGCATGGGCAGCATTTCAGTGCTAATTCGTAAGTCGCCTGTGTAATATACATGCAACAATTTTTTTTCTTTCTGTGAAACGACCATTTCCAAGAGCAGGTTCATGGTAAAACTTCATTGCGATTTGCTGCTTGAAAAATCTTCCAAGTTTTTCAGAATTTTGGTGGTTGTTGGTGTCGGCGGCTTGCAGTTGGTTGCAATTTCATGACGACAGCAAGGCTATTGGACAATCGGGCCTGCACTCGACCATTCGTTTTGGAAGCGGCCAGTGCCAAGCTGCATTTGAACTGCCTGAGCTGACGATGCACGCTGCCGGCACCACTGCGGAACTTCACAGAACTAGTGCAGAGAGTACAGCCAAATCAAAGAAACCTATCATGACCAATCTTAACAAAGTTGTAGTTTGGGCTTGTTCGTATAGCATATTAGAAGACAGCGCAGCACATTGGGACAGAGAAAAGGAGCACACAGGACGAGCACTTATCCTGTGCGCTCCTTTTCTCTATCCGATTGTGCCGCACTATGTCTTCTTCTAAAATCACCACAATGACCTGTCACACACTGCAACAGTGCCTGTGAGCTTTATGCACCTCACAAGCTTCCAAACAGTCAAAGGACATCAAGCACATTGCCCACAATGTTCATCTCTTTAAGGGCTCTTTACACCATCAGCTGTAAAAAGGTCTTAAACGTAGAGGCCTTGAAATTAAGCTTGCTTATCCAGTTGCCTCATGCGTTCCATTCTATTTGGCTACCTAGGTCCAAGCACCTTTCCCACGTAAAACCATTGCTCGGCGCAGGTGGCACAGCACTCATTTTAAAATTCTCACAGAAGGTTGAGGGCTCACCTTGTGGCGCATTAGAGCCTTTGATGCCTCAGCATTTTAACGTCCCATTTGTTCAGCCTCTGCGCCAGCAAGCCAACGCCGGACTCGAAGCAGGAATCGGGAAGGTCTGTGCATACCATAAAACTGCCATTTTTAAGTCCTGCTTTCTGAAATCAATATGAATTTAAAAGAACATGTTTAGCGCTGCAGACACCAGAGCGGAATCGCTCATCTCGCCGCAATTTTTGCACCTGTTTTAGAAAGCGAATTGTAACAGCAGCACACAATTGTAAAGTGCAGCATTAAGTCAACACTCTACAGACTTTCCCAGCCGCGGGGCCACAAAAAAATCAAAACTCATCGCACAAACGGTTAGTTTAACTGGACTGTTGTCAAAAGTTTCCCGCCTTTTTTCGGGAGCACGCAAAAGCTGGTATTTATGCGCGTTTTACATGACCATGAGACACGTTGGGCTGGGTTGATAAAAGATATAAACACGCTCAGCGCTGGCTCTTTTCTGCTGAACTGCACAGAGCTTTTGAGCAGAACTTACGAAAAAACAGATGAGTCTTTCCCTCCGGGCCTTTGGGTCCACTGCCGGGCAAGCGGGCTCAGCGCTAGTCCTGGGTTATCTGCTAACACAAAATATTCGGCCGCAAGGAAGTTGACAATGCCGAGTTTCAGATAATGGGCAATCACTCAGTATGTGCATACCAAAACATAGCAAGAACAAATTACTCACGTGCAACACCACAGCGCGCTCTAACCGTCGACCGGCCATAGTGCTACTGAATACAATACTCGGCTTGGCTCAAACATGGCTCGAACAACAAAAAAATCGCCGGACGTGACGTCTTTTCTTAAAACCGGATGCGACGTCATGGGTTGAAATAACGCTTGCGTTATTTCGACCTGGTTGTAGCAGTCACTGCCTTTTCGGCTTCTTTCCGATGTCGTTTAGCAAGGCGTATTGCCCGTTGTTCAGGCGCTTCGGCTGCACGTTTAGCTTTATCATTTTTTCGCTGTTGTGCAGCCAACTCCCAAGCGAGTACTTCTGGATCGGACGAATTTAGTTTCTCAACTTTTCTGCGTAGTATAGCAGCAGCCGCACTCTCCTTCCCTTCCATGTCGAGTGCGCACGCCTATTCTCTGGAAAGCACATTATACAGCCTCCTTGCGCATGCACATGATGCACATATGCAGTAGCGCGCGGCTGCGCCCAAAGGTCAGGCGACGGAGTCGGCAGCGACGACAGCTGCGAGGAGCGACCACCTGCGCGGCGCGTGATGTCACTCGTTTTCGCACATGCGCATAACTCACCAGTTCGGCTCACGTGAAGCTCGGCTCTGACCCGCGTAGCTTTTCGCTTCAAAAGCTAAATCTTCCACCTTTAGCCTCCGGTCAAAAATTGTCATGGTTATACGCATTTCATATCTTTTTTTACAATTGCCCCATTCTAGGTACGACATGAAGAAATATCTGCTCCGTCTTTCATCTCACCCGGCTTCATCATGCTCACAAAGCTGGCATAGCGTCATACCAAACAAAAATTTTTACACGACAGCGCATACAGCTCGTGCGGTCGAAACGCCATCGGCATCGTAGTAGTAGTATCAGTCGGCATCGCGCTCCTGAACTATTCCTTGCCTTACAGAGTCGTAATTTGGGGTGTACCGTCTCCATCTACCACTGCCGATACTGCCTCATTACGCACCCGAGGCATAATTACGGCCGAAGAAGTTGCAATAGCGCTCGCTTACGTCGGCAACCGAGCATACATAATAATTAGCGACAGCAAAACAGCCATTTGGAATTTTGAGAAAGGTAGAATTTCGGAGGAAGCCAGACGCATCATCTCAACAAACCCAATTGATCGAGAAATATCCATCATATGGATACCTGCGCACGAATCTGCCCCTAGCAACAAGGCTGCACACGCGCTCGCTCGAGATCTCTACTACCGAGCGGCAGTAGAACAGCCCGGATACAAGGGTATGAAAGATTGCATCATTAAAAACCATGAACTTACCAACCACTATAAATTAAATAGGATATTTCCACCCCCAGATCGATGTCTCTCCAATAACGAGGCGCTCATTTGAAGGCAGTTACAAGCTGTAAATTGCATCTGCCCAGTCTGGGTCTACCTGATCGACACAGACCGGGGATGAAGAAGATTCAAAATATAAAAATTGCAGTGAAAGGGGCACTCTTCACATATTTGGGGAATGCGCCGAATCCCGGGCACCGGCTTACATTAGTACTAACCGTGCAATATACTCAGTGTCGCGAGATTTTAAACTGTCAGGCATGCTTCTACATTCATGGTAAATGATTGAAAAAAATGAAGAATGCAGAGAAGAAAACAACAAAACACGCGCACTTGTGGTTTGGTTTATTTGGTTTAATGTCCCAGAGCGACTCGGGCTATGAGGGATGCCGTAGTGAAGGGCTCCGGACCACCAGGGGTCCTCTAACGTGCACTGACATCAAACAGTGCAATGGCCTCTATCATTTCGCCTCCACCGAAATGCGACAGGATCGAACCCGCGTCTTTTGGATCACAGCCGAGCGCCATAACCACTGAGCCACCTCTGCGGTTACACGCACTTGTGTCGTGCTGTCTTCTCTGCCATGTTCGTCGTTTTTGTGCTTGCCTACCATTAATACATATCATCTAGCCCAACTTCTTACATTAATGCTCCTACATATCTTCCTTGTGACTGTCCATGCAGATTTGTGCTAGCACTATTTGTGATAACAACGCTAACTCACCTCCGTGTTATTACAAGGGCGAGTCCCTTTGTACCTCTCCTCGAGTTGGAAAAATTTGGTTGGCAAGTTGTGTTCTTAGACGATGCATAATTTGTATAACTGAAAGTGATTTAACATGCTCTTCACTTTATCATTGTTGCTTGACCTAATTTGTTTTTTGCACAGGTAACTAATGTGGGAAACTGGTGGCCTTTGAAGCAGTCAACGTCTAGATAGAAACACTCGGAAAGAGGAGCAACTGGTTTCTTGCGAATTTTCACTCGCTGGCAGGAGTGGTACATATAATGTATTACAGCCTTAAGGGCGGTGCTTGAAAAGACTGAAGCACTGACAAAGGAAGAAATTTTATTTATTTATTTATTTATTTAAATAAATAAATATCTATTTATTTGTTCAGGTTCCTACAGGGCCCTTCAAGGCATTATTATAGAGCAATGGTATGAAAAAAAAAGCTGGACTGTAGAAATGGAGTGCTTCATACAGAATACATACAGTATACAAATGAAAAATAAATACTGCAACATTTCAGTGACAGCATCGTGATGGACAATACACAATGTATACAATAGACAACAAACGGAAACACTGCGACAATTCAATTAAAGTAAAAAAGAAACACTGCAACAGTTCAGCTGTGTCCAGATATACAAATAAGGCCATGCAGTGATAAAAAAACGACATAGAAGGCACAGTGACAATGGGATCTGGCAAACTGTTGCACTCGTGTATTGCGCGGAGGGGAAAAAAGAAAATTTTAAAAATATTTAGTTGGCAGCCGTATTCTGTTATTTTCATGCTGTTGCCCACACCGGCAGACAAATAAGTAGGTTTCTTTATGCAAGGTTAACTGATAATTCCAGTTTGATTTTTTAGGATATTAAAGAGCAAACATAGTTGTATCAGAAGGCAAGGGCCACCCCAAACGTTTCACAATATCAGGTGAACGATTCGTGAAATCATATTCTCGTGTCGCGAATAGAGCTGCACGCCTCTGTATACATTCGAGTATATCTATATTCTTTTTTGTTGCCAGGTCCCATGCCACACACACGTATTGCAGGATTGAGTAAACATTTGCGATTCCAAGGTTCGTTATAGCTCCGGTGCAGCATGTCTGAAGTTGCGTTGCAAGTTCAACACGTGACTGGCTAGCTTTTGTCATTCAGTACTCTGCATGAGCGTTCCATGACATCGCGAGCTCGAAAATATAACCCGAAGGTAGTGGAACTCTGTCACAACAGACAAGAGAAAGTCATTGGTCCGGTAATCTTTAATGAAAGACCACTTTTTATTAGTGAACCTTGTCACATTGCACTTAGATATAAACTTTCATGTTCCATGTGCTGCACTGCGATAGGACAGGGTTGAGGGCATTCTGCAAGCAGTTGTGATGAGTTTCAGAGCCAACATTGCGATAAAAAACAGCAATAATCAGCGTAAAGTCTGACTGGGCTAGTAGCACTTTCAGCGAGATCATTTGTAAACGCCAGAAAAAGAAGTGGGTCCAAAACAGAACCTTGCAGGATGCAAGACAAGACATTCTTGTAAGATGACAATACGTCAACTACAACCACTTTCTGTCTTCTATCTCGTAGATGAGTTTCAGTCCACCTCATAAGTTTAGCAGGTATGTTAAGTACATGTTCCTTATATGTGTTTGCTTTCCCTAATAACAGTTGTCTATGGCAGTTTGACTAGCTGCATAGGTACGTGCTGTATGCAGCTGGAGAAAGCTATAGTGATCTTCTGGTGCAATATGTTTAGTAAGCGTCTCCAAGGCTTGAGGAGCACAACTGCAGTAAACAGTTAGGTCAGGTCACCGTCTACCTTACTGTCATTTATTTACTTGGCAGGTTCAAAATGTGTAAAATCATTTGTTTTTTGTTTGCTACCATGTGAAAGAAGTAGAATTTCTTTTCATTATGTCAGCAGGATTTTATTGCACATCTATTATGCTTGAGGAAACCAACTGTCCCAACTTTCATGTCAGCTCAAGATTTTCTCTTTATTATTGGAAGTTTTTGTTCAAAAACATACGTTTATTTCTTGCTCCCATATTTATGGGGATTGCCCACTGACAATTTCAAAGCACTTAATCAAAATGCATGGCCTGCTTAAGACGGGAATAGCAGTAGGAGTATTCAGTGTAATTGTAAGGCAAAAAATTTATATTTTAACCGCTCAAATCTTCTGGTTGGTGACAAAATCTATAGCGAAGGAAGATATGTTGACTTAATGATAAAAATAAGCCAGGTCATAAAGTCAATTATAAGGCCTAAAACACTATTGGCATCTAATTTGAGTGCCTTTTTCTATCTAATGATGCATTCGAAATTAGAATACATGGATCGCTGCGTGGCCTTCGTCTACAGTTGCTAAGTAATTTCGAATAGATTTTCTAGACTAATAAGGGAGTAATTACTCCTTAGCATCCACCCAAGAGCAGCCATATGGCTATATACATTCCCCGCGCGCCAGAACACGATTTAGGGCCGTAAATCGGCACGGTAAACGAATCATCCTGCCACCGTAGTAAACGACTGGTAGAACGGCGTAAATAGAGAAGAATAGCGTGGCACAGAAGATCGTCCATAAAAATGGCAGAATATACTGCTTTTCAAACATCCGGTTTTGTTTCGTTTTTTGTTGTTACCCGAGAAAAAGACCGCCGTCATTGAGCGGAAACGGACACATCTGCTAAAAAGAAAGAGACCTCCTGACATGTCTCACAAATAGTCACGTCAAGAAGTACGAAGCTGTCTGCCACTGCTGCTGTGGGGCGTGCTAGTCTGAGTCCAGAGTTCCCGCATGCAAAACTGGGTTACAGTGTAACGTGCGTTTTTATCGTTAAGACTCAAAAGTTTCCCCGCCTCAACCGCTAGCTCATTTGCGGTAACTTTTGTATCGTAGCAAGTTTGACAACGGTACTTACTCAGTTGAGCCGTACATGATGCGAAAACGTAATCGTCTACGTAGAGATCGGCGAACCCAAACCCGCACACTAGGTTTTTTTTTTTTTTCGCTGAATGGCGGCAGGGGCGCCATCTGTTTTCGGCAGTCGAAAGCGTCACAACAAGGCCGCCGAGGCGAGCGTTGCAATTAGCGCGGGCCCTTTGAATATTCCGTTCCGGCCATTTCGTCTGCTTCAACTGAAGCGCTTACAAGATTGTCGGCTAATTGAGTGAAAAAAAATATCAGAACAACTGATTTCACGAGGCTTTACCTTTCAAAGAATATTGTTTGCACGCTAATCGAACCCGACCGCGGCGGCTGCGTTTTTAATTATTATTATTATTAACGCTAATCTCGGCGGCCTTGTCGTGACGCTTTCCACTGCCGAAAACAGTTAGCGCAACTACCACCATTCAGCGAAAAACGTCGTCTGCGGGTTTTGGTTCGCCGATCTCTACGTAGACGATTACGTTTTCGCATCATGCACGGCACAACTAAGTAAGTACCGTTGTCAACTTGCTACGATACAAAAGTTACCATAATACGCAAGCTCAGCTGTGTGCAGTTTCACCGCAAATGAGCCAGCGGTTAGGGCGGGGAAATTTTTGACAGTCTTCACGATAAAAACGCACAATACTGTATGAATGCAGACGACGCTCGACGCTCTGGGCTCCAGCTAGGGTGGCGAAAATCCCCATTCTAACCACCCTACTGCAGCTAGAGTGCCTAGAACATACTGGCTAGTGCGCCGAGCGCCAGCGCTCCGCAATGGAGGATGGTGGCGCCGTTTGCAATGAAAGCCCACCGATGGCGACAGAGGGCGCTGCTTGTCGGGGAGGGTGCTGCCGCAGCAGACGACGCGGTTTCCTTGGTTCGGAAGGCAGCAACCTGGTCTTGTGCGTGCATGATTAACCTGCTTGTGCGCGTATTTTTTGTTGAGCAAGGTGTATTGTTTGTTGTCCTGTATGGCTGCTTGAACATGCAAGTCATCGCGTCTGCTCCTGCCTGTAGTTCTGTGTGAATTCGTCGGTTTAGTGCGCGCGTGTATCCATTCTGCGCATTCTAGTCGTGTAGTAAAATAATCGACTGAGCTCCCGATTGCTCTTTTCACGTGCCCATCACTAAACGAGCTATATGGTGCGGCACAAAAAGAAGTCAGAACCAAAGCGACCATGCAAAGAGACTTGCTTTCGTGTGCCCCTGTGTAAAGGCGGTTACCGCTCGAACAAGGCGCGTGTTTCCATATGTTTACTGCACCACCTTATGGTATACACGGCTTGCACAATGGGAACGAAACTTCAAAAGAGAAGAGAGAAGGCATAGGCCGGCGAAATCACTCATGAGTCGACTCACTCGGGCTCACGTTCATATCAGATCATGTTCTGAGCCGTGAGTGAGCCCGTACTCATGTGAATATCATGATCTGAGTTGTGAGTGAGTTCGGGCTCGCGTTCAGATCACGATGTCAATTGTGAGTCCGGGCTCACATTCAGATCATGATGCGAATCTCGAATACGGGCTCACATTCAGGTCATGATCTGAGCCGCGGCGAGAGTGGGCCCTGTTCAGTCCGGTACTCAATGGGACTGTCAAATCAAAGAAGTCCATGATATAACGTCGAGCAATGCCATGGTCTCAAGTAAATTCATGACGCCGATTGGGCACGGGTTTGTAACGTTCGTATAAATGTGTTTCCTGCGCACTCGCAACATTGAATAGCTTTTGGTCGAGATGTTGATGTAGAGCAATTTTATTGTTTCGTGGTGCTGCACTCTAGAACATTGCTGAAATGCAAGAAAAGTTGATTAGTCACCGCGCTTGGTCTCGTTGGATATTAGCTATAGCTCGCTGTATCGCGGTTGTCCTAGCAATTCGTTTGCCGTTTCTTTAATTGGCTGCAGAACACATTCAGCGGCCTGAGATTTTTACGACCCGCGAGCGGCAGCTACAGGTCCCTGAGCCTGGCCGGGCTATATATATGTGCATAGGCTAGTTGCAGTTAAGCTCATCGCATCACCGTGTCTTTGGCATTTTAGACACGTAACTTGGGGGCTGTTGGGAGTGAAAACTATTCATCTGTCCTTTGTGCGAGTTTATAGGTGTCCTGAGTCAAGAGCAGCCTGGGTTAGCTCTGAGTTGAAATGTGCAAGTGCGCCCGAAATAGTCACCAGCGAGCTTCCCCACGGTAAACCGCGTCTGAAACACGACACGATAGTCACGCATTATCTAAAACACATTGTACTTAAAATATCAGCAAAGAGCAAAACTAGAAATTGTGCGAGCAAGAGCCTCCAGCAAAGCATCACTGCTAGGCGTGCTGTGTCGTAAGCCTCCGAGTTGTGCTACCATTGAGAGTGCCAAATCGGTGAGCGTGGAAGGACCAGGTGCCGACAACGAAGCTCTACTAGTTGAAAAATGCACCACACGCTGTGGTTCTAAAGAAGCAAGCCCTAGTGAATTGTGAACGTCTGCCGACCACCAGCGAGAGTGCAGTGCATGCACCGGTCCTATACTCTACAACGTCTGTATTCCAGTTACATGGTTTGAAGTGCCATCTGTGCCAGTGGGTTAATTAGCTTACGCCTATTGTGGAGCTGAAGAAAACAACTTTGTTTGATGGGTAATCAGCGGTAGCCGCGGTGTACCTGAGGGGAAGAGAGGAGTCAAAACATATATACCATCACAATTAACTTGCAAAGAGGTCTAATCCTTGATCAAGGAGGTTTCCTTCACAAATCGTAGTAATGGATGCGGCGTATATAAAGCCGGCATCAGTGAAGCACGCTTCCAACAATGAAAGTTTTTTGCTGAGAAGTGTTTGTTATCTACGAGGTCCGAAGGAGAATTCTCAGCTTTCTGTAAGTACCAAAGAATTGTGGTTCAAAACCAAGCACGCACAACACCTAAATAAAAGCCCATAAAATTAACTGGCGCGTTTCACCTGCTTCGTTAGAGAAAATGTTACCGAAAGAGTACTTTTGTAAACGCGTCTAGAAAACAAATTCTTTGTTCCCTTCGTAAGCACCGGATGTTCGAAGCTCGAAGATGTGCTGAACTTCATAGAAACTTTCTCGCAAGCGACAAGCACTAAATGTGCAGCTTCTAGTCGGAGACTCAAAAGAGACACTGAATGCAATCAGCTGCCTCCATGGCAGCTGTGGTCGCTTACGGCTTAACAAAAGCAAATACACAGCGCTCCTGTACCTGATGTCACGAGAGCGATGCGGCACGACCCGCACACTAATCTGTGGACCCGCACCCTCTTGACTCGCCGCGCTCCACGCGGCGGCCGTCGGCATTCATCGCTCGTGATTAGGGTGGCTACCCTGTCGCGGTGCCACCAGGGAGGCCCCGGTCGGCTCACTAGTCGGCCGGTATATTCTGGGCACTATAGCTGCAGCGCCACCTTGGACCACACACATTATAGGATATACTAGCCTAAGTTAGACTTATTGAATATTCTTTGCTGTACATTTCTTTTTGAAGTTTGCAAAATAAAAAAACACTTTAAGTAAACATTCAACAAATTCAGTATTTTATTGTATGCGAATTGCGGAAATCAGACAACAACGTTCAAAATTATATTGCAAACCTCTGGCAACAGCAAACTTTGGTGAGTAGATTGCAAATATTTACAATGATCTGTAACGAAAATATACACCGTTAAATTTTACTGCAACATAACCTATGTAAAATGGGATCCAAATTTTATATGAGAAATTTTTTTGTTGGTTCCAAAAGCTGGCCACACTGTGACTCCTAAACGTCTGGCCACACTAAAATATAAAAACTTGTTTTGTCTGCTGATACAATAAATTTACTGTTTCGTAAATAAAGGAGGAAAATAAAACAAGTGCTTTATTTACGATACTGGAGGTTACTTTTAGCAAACACCTGCACCTCCTCCACTTCAAAGCTAAGGGGCCCTACAAACGAGACAGGGATAAAACTGAACTTTAGTACATAAAAAATGAATGAATAAACTTTTTTTGGCAGAAAATAACCCAATAAAAGTCAAATCCGGTCATAAAAAGTGCATTGTCAGTGGAGGGACAGAGAGAAAAAAAACTTTTGCAATAAGCAGAGGCTGGAGCTTTGGCGGGAACCCCTAGTGGAAACAGCTGCATCAACACCGCCGTGAGGTCAGGATGGAATAGAGAGTGAAAGTGGAGACAGAGGCGCAGTAGTGGAGTGTTCCGGATTTATTTCGACCACCTCAAGTTGGGAGTCCACAATACGTTTGACGAGCTAAAGGATGCTTAAATAGGGGCCCATATGTACAGGCTCCAGCAGTCAACCACCGGCCGAGCGCTCCTCCGAAGGCTGGGCTACTTAAGTGAAGAAGTGGAAGATACGGTTGCGGGCATACCTGATAACATTCGCCAAACACTCAGGCTGTGCCCAATCCCTCGCAACATGGACCCTAATCTGCACGCAGGGAGAAGGGCTGCGAGAGCAGAGTATGTAGAAAAGCACTTAGCTGAAAAAACAAATGTAGTATACACAGATGCGGCTTTGCATCGATGGAACAGAAACAGGAAGGAACACAGAGTAGTATCGGTGGTGGTGAACCATCAAGGGGACCTAGTCACCAGTATATCACAGAGCGGCTGCAGAGTATCCGAGGGGGAAGGAGCTGCTGTTGCGCTAGGAGTAGCTGAAGGATACCGCAGAAATAAATCGCTCACAATAATCAGACTCCAAATAAGCATGCAGGCACTACACTAATGATAGGATCAGCAAGATAGCGCAACGCATCATCCTCCAGGCGGGACCCCCGAACAAAGAAATTCAGCACAAAATTTTCTGGGTGCCGGGGCACACCGGGGTGACTGGGAATCAGAGGGCCGACGATCTAGCTCGCGAGCTTACCAACCGAGCAGATACATCAAGTAACCCTGAGCCCACCACAACGGTGGAACCATCGTACGCGGAAATCCTAAATCACTACAGAGGATAGCGTATCCTCCACCACACCAGCTATTAACGCAATATGAGGCAGTCGGTTAGCATAGACTGCAAACAGGAAGCTTTCATAACTTACACATAGTTCACAAAATGTTTCCGAACCAGTACGCGGACACATGCAAACGGTGTGGAGCCACCCCCACTTTATACCATATTACATGGGAGTGTAAAACAATTATTCATTTCATAAACTAAAAGAGCCCAATGCGGAACAGTGGGAGAGCCTGCTCACCAGCAGCGTGCTGGCGGTCCAAAACGGACTGGTCCAGCATGCGTATGAGGTAGCAAGACTCAATGGGGCCCTGGAATAAGGGCACCACCCCTGGAAGACTCGGAACATCAACATGAAGACACCCGGGTCCCGCTGAATCGACCAATTTTTGGCGCCAATAAAGTTTTTTTCTCTCTCTCTCGACCACCTATAGTTCCCTTGCACTGCCCACGGGTGTGGCAATAAATGGAAGAACGCAACACGTTGTACCTAAAAAATTAATGTGGATTAGCTCGGCTAATACAGGGTATACAAAGCGAAAGATGTCGGCGTTCACTGTGTTCATTGGCGTTGGCGTTGACAATTGTTCTAGACGGCGATGGCTTTAAGGAAAGGAAGGGCGCATAACTGGCTGCCTGGACATGCGGTCGCCTCATTCGTGCTTTGATACATGTGGCGATGGTGAGAGAGAGATGTGGCCTGATTGCATTAGCGCTGACAATGTTGTGGCGGACATGCGGCACTGCAGCAATAGCTATAGGCCGCAGCGTTCATTTGGTGATCAATCTCTCGCGATCAACCATTAACTGCATGCCACCTCCCAGGTTGGCAGGGAGGGAGCGCTGTCTATCCGGTGTGCGGAAAACAATCAAAGCAGGCTTTTGCAGTTGGACATCAACGCCACGTACGTACATGAAAGCGAGATTGAGGTCTCCACTGACCCGCGGAGCCGGTTGTAGGCCTTTCCTTTCGTAAAATGAAAGGCGTTTGCAAAGTTGTCAACGTCAATGAACTCTATGAGCGCCGTCGGCTCACTTGTTTTGTTTGGTTTTGAAGCGAAAAGCTTCACTAGGCTCGTCAACACCGGGCTTCGCGTGAGCCACACTACAAATTTGCCACAGCTGCGCATGCTCGAAACCGAGTGACGTCACACGGAGCGCAGGTGGCCGCTTCTGCCGCAGCCGTCGACGCCGCCGCGCGCTGTCTCCGTCGTCTGACCTTTCACCATTGAAGGAGAAGACGCAGAAGTGGTAGCGTGGGAGTTGGCTCAAACGTTTTAGAAAAGCTAGAAAGGTATACCCAAATTGTAACCCTATGTATGAAACCTTAAGCTAAACCACGAGCATCGCCACAAAGCTTTTCGCTTCGAGATATCCAGGCTTAATACTTTAGCTAAGCCTCAGCCCAACGTTTTTGAGGAAAGGAAATGGCATAGTAACCGTCTCACATATCTCGGTGGACACCCGAACCGCGCCATAAAGGAAGGAATAAAGGAGGGAGGGAAAGAACAGATAAATGAAATTGAAAGTTGGATTTTGAGGAAAGGCGCAGCGCTGCAGCGGCGGAACACCTGTGGCTCAGTGCTACTACAGTGGCGCATGCGCAGTAGTGACTAGGGAGCGAGAGAGAGAAAGAAATATCCGCGGCGAGGAGCGCGTTGTGACGTCATGTGCATCCTCGGAGCATCGCCACAGCGAAATCGCAAGTTCGCGCCCAGTAAAGCTTTCGCTGTAAAACAAAATCTGCTTTCCGTGTGCTGCTGCGTCTACATGTGGTAAAGGGTTTCACTGCTTGCTAGCCTCGGCAATAAATTAGACTAGCTTTAGGCTTGGTCCGTCCGTGCGGGGTTAGACGTAAACAATTCGCGTGCTTGTCGTTCAAATGCATCATTTTGAGATGATATATCTAAAAAATTTCGTCTGAAAGAATAGGGGGAGGGGAGAGCAAACAGAAGAAGCAACATTCTCCAGAAAAATGCAAAGCTTGCAGTGAACTGCAGGCAGAGCAGCGCAACTCGCCTATGCGCAGCTTAATTATATGCGTGCTAAGTCTGTCGGTCTGACTGAGCTAAAACTCTGATGTTGGGCTGTCACGGCACTTGGGGCGTTGAGACACTGCTCAGTGGCTCAGCGCTAAAATGACACATGAGCTATGAGACGCCGTAGTGGAGGGCTCCGGATTAATTTAGAGGGTACCGGATTAATAATGCGCATTGACTGCGCAGTACTCTAGGAGGTCTGTCCTGTCACGCAGGGCTTTTTGGCGGCCACACAAGCAAGGCTTTCGAAGTCAGTTCGGACGGCGTCATATGCAACTTCAAAGTTTTGACCACGAGTTCTGACATCCTTCACCGTGCCCCCTACGCCAGGCGATATGCCTAAAGCCCCATTTTCATGGTCATATGGTTCGTGGAAGTCTCCATGATGACTTCGATCGAAGTATGCAAGAAAATAGGAATGCGGTCCCACAGCAAGCGTCGTCGCCACAGCTTTTAAGCACGGCTACTAGGATTGGTTGCTTTTTTTAGGCACCCAGTCCTAGTTCCGCGTACCGCGCGAGTTTCGAAAATTGGTTTCGAAAATACCATGATTGCCATGTTTCTTCGCTCGCGGATGTAAAATACTGTGGACGGCCGTTGGTTGCGTGCTCCATTCCCGTCAGACCGCCTGAAGAGGCCGAGGAGGCGGCCATAGCCTTGGCGATGGTCTCCACCTCTGCAGAAACCATCTTCAGCGACTCTAAATCTGCTATTCGTAATTTCGCCAAAGGCCGGGTCTCCCCCGTCACCCTATCTCTCTTCCGCTCCGCCAAGGACCAACTCCGCCCAATCCAATTGATCTGGGTCCCTGCGTACTCATCCCATCCAGGAAACGAGGCGGCCCACAATCATGCCCGAGGATTCGTCGGCCGGGATGTGTTGTCGCCTGTCCTGCGGACGGCGAGAGATCGCATGGTTACATTTCATGACGTAACCATGCACTACCGCTTAGGTAGACTTCTATATCCCCCCGCACATATTTCTCTAACCAAACCCCAAGAGGTTGCGTGGAGGCAACTCGAAAAGAACACCTTCCCCAACCCCGCGATATATGCCCGCGTCTACTCTCCCTCCTGTCAACTATGTGGCCAACATGCCACTCTATCCCACATGCTCTGGGCTTGCCCTCAGGACTCCCCTCCGCGAGGTTTGCAGCTCTCGAGTCCAGACCAGTGGGAGGCCGCATTGCTCACTTCCGACTCGGACACACAGCTCCGGGTTGAGACAAGAGCCCTAGAAGTCGCCGAACGCCACGGGCTCATGACCACTTGATGGGGCTATAACACCACACCAACTGGTATACCTTGGTCGACGAAAATAGTTTATCCTCCTCCTCCTCGAAAATTGGTGTAGCAGCAATTAGCCCCATTTTGAGTGCATGAAACCAGCATTCATGCAGAATTTGGCTGCATGGATCTCGTTCGTAGGATGCGAGCAGCTTTCGCAACAGAAACGGCATGCGAAAATATAGCAAGATTTCCTGCCACGTCAAGTGACAAAACATGACAGCGCCAGCGGGAGTAGAACCGTAGAACGTAAGATTCCCACCCGCTGAGGAGAAATACAGCGCACGAGACGGGACTACTGTTGTTGCTGTGTATGTTTACCCCTGTGCACTTATAGCGAGTGACACTCCCCGTGAGTGCACTTTCCCGCTTGACAGGGGTATAACTTCTTGCTTCGTCCTGTCCCGCCTTGTCCACTGTATTTCTTCTGTAGCGGTTTCGCGTTAGTGCCGCTGCATGGCGCCACAAGTAAAAAAGTCGCAAAGCGGGAAATTTTAAAATACTGGTGACGATTGCTACACACGCATCTTTGAATGCCTTTTGCCCACCGAGGGAGTATGAAGTGTAAGTATTCCGAAGGCATAGTGATGTCGTACTGGCCGCAATTTTAATTCCGGTTTTACTCAAGCCGAGGGAGCCCTGAATATCTAAACGCAAACTTTCTTTTTATTCGCAATTTTTCGTCGTCACTATGACGCGGAAGCTCCGTACTTCAGCTCAGAATATAGTTTGCACGTTTCCGTGTTTCATTCGCATTTTTCCCACCCCGTGCCCATTTTCGGTCTGAATAGTAAGTACGTCGGCTAAACGTTTCAGCCCATTCTTCACTGCTCATGCATCAAGAAGCTTTGGTCTCTTCTGTGAACTTTGAGCGAGTGACATGGCCACCAGTTTCGTCAGGGTAGCTGCGATGTGCAGGACCTAGAAGGAGGGAGCGAGGCGAGGTCCGTTCGATTCGCCCTACGTACACAGCGTGAACCAGTACATGTCAGGACAAAACAAGTGCCCCACTCATATGCGCGTCAGTTCAGCAGTGCAGGCGCAGCGCGCTGCTGAACTGAACAGGAACGAACGCTCAAAGAGACACTAAGGAGAAATTGAAGTTGGCTTGTATCGTAAGAAAACCAGCTCCTGATCACAAAAACGTCACTCTTACTGAAAACAAAGCTCTTGTAAGGTAGAAAATAGCAAGAACCAAAATACAGGTATCGCCGCCACAGGCCAATCTCGCACCTGAACATCGGGAGAAGAAACTGTGCAGAACTGCGCATGCGCGCAGAGAGCAGAGGTGGAAAGGAGGACACTGGGGACGACTGTTTTTGGTTGACGGATGTGACGCCACAGTTTTTCTTATTTTGCTTTTTCCCGGACTCTCAAAAAGAACACAGATGACGAGAGTTTCAGTTCAGTTCAGAAAAACTTTATTTCCGGCAGATGGTGGTCTCCCTACCCCCTCTCAGGCTCGGCCGAAGCCTAAGTCCGATTAGGAGAAGAGGCCGTCGGCTGAGGACGGTGTAGCTGATGCTTCACGGCCTCAGTAGCCACGCGGGTGGCTTTGCGCTGCGCGTTGGGGTCCTCGCTCCGCAGCAGCGCCTCCCAGGCTTCAGAACTATCTATTTCTTCCTTAGCCCCTGGTGAGCAAAGACATTCCCAAGTAATGTGGTTTAGTGTACCCCTTTCCCCACAGTCGATACATTATTCGTCACCTTGGTTCTTAGCAATTTTGACTGGCGATATGTATACCCCTGCTTGGATCCTCCTCCAGATATACGCCTCTTTGTGAGTAAGGGATACGTCTGGAGGAGGGTATATTCTTCTTCCTAATTTGTAACCATCCGTAATTTCCTTGTACGTGATTGGGGCATCCTTAAGATTTTGTGCAGACCGGTTGCTCCGCTGCTGCCCGGATGTAGGTTACTCGGGCTAGCAGGTGAGCGGCCTCATTACCAGCTATTTCTTCATGTGCTGGTATCCAGAATAGTGCAGCAGACCTATGTTTTGGCATGCTTTCCAGAATGCGTTTGGCTTCCCAAGAGACCAAGCCCTACTAAAATTTCTGACAGTGGATTTACTGTCGCAAAGAATGTACCCTGCATTAGATCCTGCCAGGGCGAGCGCCACCGCCACTTCTTCGGCAGTTTCCGTGTTCTGGGTTCTGACTGAGGCTGTGATCAGGGGTTTTCCCTGACCGTCTACAACGGCCGAAACCGCAGCCCCCTGCAGCGTCTACGTATGCTACCTCCTCAGCAGGCAGCTCTCTGAAGTTTTTTGCCATAGCCTTGGCCCTATGTTTTCGTCTATCTTTGTTGAACTGAGGGTGCATGTTTTTCGGTATGGGAGGAATTTTTATTTTGGACCTGATGTCGAGAGGTATATCTACCTTGCCTTCTATTTTGCTGTCAGGCTGTACCCCCACCCATTCCATAATTTTCCTGCCTGTCCGGGTTTTGCTAAGTCGTTCAAGCTGTGAAATTCTAACTTCTTCCTTAAGCTTCGCCCATGTGTTATGAACCCCCATTTTTTCTAGTTCTTCAGTGGATGTATTTACAGGTAAACTTAGGGCTCTTTTTACACTTTTCCTAATGATTATATTCACTCTGTCTACCTCCCCTTTGTTAAGTTCCATGAAGGGGGTGGCGTAGCAGATCCTGCTTGTGATGAAAGCCTGCGTGAGCCTGAGCAGGTTCCGCTCCTTCAACCCCCTTCCTTTGGTAGCTATTCTTCTAATTAACCCTGCTATCTTATCTGTATACTGTTCTAGTTTCTTTATTGTGCTAGCGTTCTTGCCTTTGGAATTGATGAAGAAACCAAGGATTCTGATTTCCTCAACTCTGGGAACCTTGCGGCCCTCAACTATGATGTTGATGTCTGGCTTAGGTCCGTATATTCCTTTGGCATACACTAGAACCTCTGATTTTTGAGGAGAGCAGGCCAGCCCTCTCTCTTTGGCATATTTAATAATGATGTCCGCAGCCTGTTGTAGCTTATCTCTTGCTTCGAACGTACCAGGTTCGCTGATCCAAAGATTTATATCATCGGCGTACAAGGTGAATTTGAGGTTGCTAATTCTGTTGAGCAGGGGTGGGAGTCATCTCATTGCTATATTGAAAAGAAATGGGGATAGTACTGCCCCTTGTGGCGTGCCGGACCCCCCTATCTTAAATGGTTCCGACTTTGCATCCTGAAACCTCAGTATCGCTTCTCTGTTTGCGAGAAAGTCCTTTATGTAGTTGTATGTTCTTAGGCCCAGGTTTGCTTCCTGTATGCCTCTAAGTATAGCTTCATGCCTAACATTATCGAATGCCTTAGTTAGGTCTAGGCCTAATATAACTTTCAACTCATGTGAACGGTTCCTGATTATATCCTGCTCTAGTCTTAGCGTTATATCCCGAGTGCTTAACCCTGGTCTGAAGCCAACCATCTCGTGTGGCCATTTGTTATTGTCCTCCATATGCCTGGAAAGTCTGTTGAGCACTACATGCTCCATTACCTTTCCTTCACAGGATGTAAGTGAGATTGGTCGCAAACTATTGAGTTCCTCGGGTTTCCCCGGTTTTGGTATAAATACTACTTCTGCCTGTTTCCAGGCTTTGGGAATCTTTCCGGTTTCCCATACTTTCCCAATGTAGGCCGTGAGGTTGGTGACGGATACATCATCAAGGTTTTTAAGTACCTTGTTGCCAATGCCATCTGAGCCGGGTGCCGACTTAGTTTTTAGATTGCATAACGCAGCACGCACCTCCGCTTCCGTGACTGATGCATCCAGCTCCGGGTTGTCCTCACCACATATTCTGGTAGAGGCCCAGCCGGTTTCTGGTTGATATATACTTCTGACAGACACTCGCATAGTTGTTCATCTGTGCCGTTGAAACTGTGCCTGACTTTCGTTTGTCTAACTCTTGCCTCTGATTTGGTTTTATCTGTGTCCAATAAGTGTCTGATTATATTCCACGTCTTTGTCAGACTCATTCCCTTTTCCATCTGGTCGCAAGCGCTTAGCCAATTTTGCTCGCATACCTGAAAGGCATGCTTTTCTATTTCCCTGTTGAGTTTGCTTAGGTCCCTCGTTATCCGCCTGTCGCTCTTATTTTTCTTTTTCCTTTCCTCGAGGGTCGTTTTCTACCGAAAAAAACTGAGAAGCCTGCTTTCCACGTTTTGTGGGGCGTCCTTGTCCTCTACCTCAACTGTAGTGTCCTCTACGTGTTTTATCAGCAGGGTGGTCCACTCGCATATGTCGGTTATGCTGCCCATGTGTTCTGCTTCTCTTATGGCCCTAAATTTATCCCACTCCGTGATGGTTGGCTTCTTATATTTTCTCACCGCGATGCCCTTTCCTAAAGTGATGGATATGATGATGTGGTCGCTACCTAGGTTCTGCCCTGTGGTGGCCCAGGTTGCCTTAGTAATGTTTCTGCTGAGGGTGAGGTCCGGAGAAGTATCCACCTTTCCTCCTGATCCTTCTCTCGTTGGCGTGCAGGGATCATTATGCAGTGTGATTCCTAGGTCTTGAATGCATTCTAGCAATTGCCGACCCTTGGAATTTGCCTGCTTGTAGCCCCACTCCGGATGGGCCGCGTTGAAATCACGCATAATAACTAAGGGACATCTGCCTGCGATTTTGATTGCCTCCTTAGAGGTGGCTTCTAAGTTGAATTTCTGCCTTGGGTTGCTCTAAACGTTAAGAAGAAAAACGCTGTTAGATTCCCTCCCTCCGGTGATTATTTCAACAAAGACGGGGTCTCGTCCTTCGGGCTCTATGTCATGTTTTATGACGGCCAGATTCTTTTTAACCAAAGTTGCCACCCTGGAGTCCGTCTTCCCGTTCCCGTAAAACTTATAGCCGGCTATTGTCGCCCCTGTTTTCGATGTTTTCTGCAGGGCCACGGCTATGGGTGCGACACCGCACATCGTTACGTACTGTTGCAGTAGCGCTCGTTTTCTGGCAAAGCCTCTGCAGTTCCACTGCCACAGAGCTTTAAGCTCCGGGCTTTCCTTGGGATTACTGTGATTGGGTTTCCCTGCCATTTTGTTCGTTTAAAAATTCCTCTATTCGGACAATTTTTGGCCCGAGGCTTGTCCCGATACTGTTGAGCGCAGCCGAGAATGCTTGCATTTTTTCGGTTATGTCTTTTATCTGTTCCTGAAAAATCTTAAAATATCCCTCGTATTCCTTATTTTTGTTTGCCTGATCTCTGACTTGTTTTTCTAGTGGGTCCAAGTCTCCACTTTTCCTTTTTGGCGGTGGGGGTCTGGCCTCGTCTTGTTCCATGCAATCAGCTGACTCTGTTTGTACCAGGCCTGTCGTAGTGTTTTCCTCCACTGCTGGTCTCTTAGCTGTCGCCGCAGCATCCTGGAGAGCCTGGCCATTTGAGATCTGAGCTTTAAGCACCTTAATTTCCTGAGTTAAGGATGCTATGAGCTCCCTCTGTGTTGCATTTGCTTTCTTTAGCTCCTCTAGTTCTTGATTTATAGCCTGGGAGGCGCTGCTAGCAAAGCTCACCCGTTTGGCTTCTGCTCCATTCTGCTGGCCCCAGGGGTTTGTCGGGTCCCTGGACGGCAGCCCAGGACCTTTCCGTGTCGCCGCCAGGCTCTGCCCACTTCCTGTGGTGGTCACCTCTGCATCCGCCGCAGCGTTGTCCCTGGTTGCAGATTTGGACCGGGATCTCGATACGGTCCTGGATCCTGGCTTCGAACTCGACCTGGACTCCGAGTTGGATCTCTCCCTGTGGCCTGGTTTTGTTCTAGACTGGGGCGGCTCCTGTCGAAACTGCCAGTTGCTTCCTCTTCTTTTTGGTGCTGTTGTTGTTGTATTTCTTTTTTCTCCCATATCCTTTTCTTCGTGAGGTAAGGGATCCTATAGATGTTCTTGCACCTGTTGTCTCCCAGCAGATGTGGTTTTCCGCAAAGTTGGCTCTCAGGATGACAATCGTGCTCTTTCTCTGGGTTTTCTTGGCCACATCCACGCCACGTCCTCTCATTTGGGTTTGGGCATACGTCTGCCCTGTGTCCCAGTTTGCCACACTCGTAACAGAACGCATATTTTTTTCGGTACAAGTAGCACCTCATACTCATTCCCAACATAAAAATCCGTATGGGAACTCGCCAGTCCTCAAAAAGGACCATGATGGTCTGTCCCTTGCCGAATCTTCTCACCCCCAGGATGGACGGGTTGCGTTCATACATTCTGATGATTTCTTTCAGCTGTTCACTGGTGCGTGCGGTGTCTATCCCATGGATAACACCTTTCCCGCAGTTTTCTGGGGCGACCACGTAGGCCGTGACGTCTACGACGGAGTCCATGCTCGTGGCCAGGCCCTTGATCCTCAAGTATTTACGTGCCCTATCTTCATTCGTGGTAGCGATCAAGGTGGACTGCTGCTTTAAGCTCGGGATAACCGTGTCCTTCGCCGCTTCCATCAGGTCGACTCCAGCTGCCTGGGCGATCACGCAGGCGAAGTTCAGGCTTCCAATCTTATGGAGGATGCTTCCCACTCCTCCGCTTGGTCTCAGCACTATCTTCAAAGCTTCGCTTGGCAGTCTGATCGGTAGTTTTTCAACCGACCTCTCCGCTAGTCTTCTGCCGCGTAGCGGCCGGTATCCCTTCATCCTCGCGGGCTCCTCTCCACCGCCGACGCTGGCCAGCAATGGCACATCCCGCTTTTTCTTCCTCTCGAACCAATTTCCTTCCCGTAATTCTTCTTCCGTAGCTGTTCGTCCATCTACGGTAACCATGGTGAAGCTCGTAGCGACCACTTCCGCTGCCGGGGCCGGCGAAGACCCGGCGTGCATGGCAAGACAGCAAAGGCTGCCCTTCTGCCTCAACACGTGGTCGAACTTAAAATGGTCCTAAAACCTCAAAAATTCGGCCTACCTTCGAAATACTGGTATCCGTAGGCAGGGCTTGTACATCCGGAGCCAAATCCAGCGATATTTTCTATCGATGGTGCTCCTAGTTTTCATACGCAGTGGATTTTTACGAAGCAAACGGACGCACGTCCGAGCAGTGCCGCGTCCATCGCCGTCCCGGACGAGAGTTTCTGGTTGACGGATGTGACGCCACAGTTTTTCTTATTTTGCTTTTTCCCGGCCAATAACCCCCAAATCTCTCACATCCAAACAAATAACGAGCACTTCGAGCCGGAGGATGCTGTGTCCTGGTAGATGCGAGCTCGACGAATTTTGCTTTTAGTTCATGGTTTAGGCAGTTATACCTTCAGCCTTCTCCCGACTGAGGTGAGTGATGTGATAATACTTCGCCGTACACACGCGATGTTGTTGCGTACTTGCCCGCCAACTCTAGATAGTGTTCTTCGTCGCTCCCTCATCGCCCAGCAGCTTGTTGGCAGAGCTGCTGCACGACAGCGCAAGTGTGCGATGGTTTTGATTATTAATGCGGCGCCATCGGATGTAACAATTTTGCGACAGCCTCCGAGTGAAGGCGCACGAAGAGACCGCGGAGTGGCGATGAGGTCGTTTATTTGCGACTGTTACAAGTTTGCTTCTGTGCACCGATCGATAGCCGGTGGCCTCTAATGAAAGTTCTGTCTTTTTCAAGATTCATCTTCGCGCATGGCCTCCTTATAAATTTTGGCCGCAGCCGTTGTGTCTGTGTGTGCCAGCTAGCGTAACCGCACTGACTGGGATTTTATTGCATTCCTCGCAGCTTCAGCCGACGGGGTGCGCGACTTGCGCTATGAAACCGTCGGGCTTCGCGTCAGTTAGAAGGACTTTGGTGTAGGCCAGTTGGTATGACATCGTGAAGAGCAAAACCGCAAAACAGGACGGACTGAGGCAGGCGACAACACAGGGCGGTGGTGCCTTGTGGTGGTTTGTGGTGGTGCCTTACACACATGTTGTAGGGCATGGTTTAAAGAATGCGGCGGCTAGATGTGATGTGGACGTGGTTTTTTCATCGCCAAGGAAACTTAGAGGTGTGTGCAGGCAGGTGGAAGCGAAGGCAAAAGTAACAACCGCTAAGAAAAAGACTGGAGGCTGTCAGACCAACCATAAGAGCCTTTTTGTGCCCTGTAAAGTCGGTATTGTGTACAGGATACCGTGCACTTGCGGGGTGACTTATAGTGGCCAGACTGGATGTTCTGTTAACGCTCGTCTAAGTGAGCACCAGAGGTCCCAAGATAATGGATCATCTTGTAACTTTGCCTGTCACTGAAGAGAAGGTACATGCACCCCTCTGTTTTCCAACATCGTCATCTTAGATAAACATAATGACAGCCTAATGCGTGAAATATTAGAGGCTTTTCATATCTGCTTGGAAACAGATAGTTGTATCAGCAACCCTTCTGTCACACTAACTGAAGAAGAGATGATGTACTTATCCGGCCAAAATGTGTAGCTTAGCGCTCGTGCCGACTGTCACCGTTGTGGGCATGATTAGCTTTTGTGTTTTCTTTTGTTTTCCCTCTCTTTTGTGTTTGCTTTTCCTTGTATTTAAGAGACCTTTGCCGTGAATGAAAGTCTAGTTGCGAGTCAGCGCTTGTGGTGTCCATTCTTCGTTGTGTCCCGTTGTTTTATTGCGCTGTTCAAATGTGAATCCGGAAATTTCAACCACCTGAGGTTCTCTAATGGGTAATGACATCGCACAATACACGGGCCTCTCAATTCCTTCTATCCCGACGTGGCTCAGAACCCAGAATCTTGTCATGCGACCTTCTGTTCTGATTTTTTCTATGTTGTGCATATTACGCATCCAACTAAAGGGCTCAACTGCATTTCTAGGAGTGCATGGAGTAGGCTGAGTGAATCAGTGTAAATTATGCTGTTTTTAGTGTTGTAATTCATTATTCTGCCCATAGCTACTAAACACGCAGCACAATATTCAGCTGTGGAATTTGATGCACAGTTTGGCAGTCTATATCTTCCCAGGTTTTTTGTACTGCAGCACTCCCAACAAATTTTCTCGATTTTGAGCCATCCGTATAAAATTCTATGTACCTTGCATATTTTTCCTTAAGAGCCAGATATTCCTGTAGTATGTGTTCATGCGGTATTTGTTTTCTGCAAAAATGTGTTAATGTGAAGAGAAGGTGTACCATGGCGGCAGTGGATTACATCTTAGGGTAATTTCAGGTAGGGCATCCAGCCATCCTAACTCTTGACATTTATCTTCAAAGCGTAATATCCTAACTCGACATTTATCTTCAAAGCGTAATAACAGAGGTCTTATTAGGAAATATTATTGAAGAGAGTCATGGAAGGGCACTTTCTGACTTTGGGACAACAGAGGTGCTTCGGTAAGGACTTTAGTTTTAGTATGTATGCGCACATAAGCATTGTTCTCCTTTTTGTGAGGGGTGGTTCACTGGTTTCGGCATAAATACTATTAATGGGGGATGTTCTCTATGCACCAGTTGAGAAACGCAAACATAAGTTTTCTGCCGGATCCAGTCGTCTAAGTTAGTATGGTCTCACTGACCCATACACTACACATCCATAATCAAATGTAAAGCATACTACTGAGCGGTAGATTTGTAGAAGGCATGTTCTATCGGACCCCAGTATTTTCGTGAAAGTACTTTGAGTATGTTCAGGGACTGTGAGGCCTTCTTTTTGAGAGCGTTTATGTGAGGTATAAATGTGTCTTTAGTCAAATGTTGTGCCAAGAAATTTAAGCTCATTTTGTATAAGCAATTCGCTTTCATTTAGGTCTAAGGTGGGGTCGGTTTGTAGGCCTCATATGAGCGAGAACAGAACAGCCACTGTTTTGTGTGCAGAAAACTGGAATCCAATCTTATCTGCCTATGTCACTAGTTCGTTTATTGTCAACTGTATTTGCCTCGCATGTTGCTACATTTGCGGATGCGCAGGCTATTAGAAGATCGTCAACGTAGACTAAATACGTTATGGATTTTGGGATTATTTAAGTTATGAAACTCATTTTTGCAATAAAGAGCATTCTGCTTAAAATACACCCCTGAGGTACTCTATTTTCTTGAACGAAGTTCCTTGAGCATGGGTGTATGTGAAGGGAACGGTTGGACAGGAAATCATTTAGGCAGTTTAACATCTTGCCACGGATGCCGAACATTTTTAGGTCACAAAGAATTCCGAACCTCCAGGTTAAGTCGTATACTTTCTTCAGATCAAAAAAGATAGCACGGCAGTGTTGTTTGCGTATAAAAGCTTCTCTGACTGTATTTTCAAGGCGAACTTGATGGTCAGTTGTTGAGCATGCCATTTTGAAACCACACTGATGGATGTCAAGAAGCTTGCATACTTCAAGGACAAAGGATAGTCTTATATTTACCGTATTTACGCGCATAATTTGTGCCCTCGCATAATTTACACACCCTTAATTTATCACCCAGGTTTACAAAAAAAAATTTTACTCTCATATTTTACGCACTGCGCAGAGATAGACCAGCATTATGCATGCGGGCTCTACCCTATGGCTCTACCTAGTAGCATTCGGCTATTCCGCGTGTTTGTTCGGAAGGCTTTTTGAATCTTTTGTGCACTGGGCGTTCACGATGGTGTCAGGGACCGCTGTTACAATCGCGGCGGCACGAGCGGCATCGCCACTCGGAATGGCCAGCAGCTGATAGAAGAGCCAACACCACTGTTTGTTTGGCTGATGCATGTGTCTTGACTGCCGGCTACGCTTTTCTTGGTGGTTCTGACGGCTTGTGTTCGGTCGTGTCTTGTGATGGGATATCACAATTATACGGCAAGTTTCAAACTGCTTTTCAGTGCCTTATTACGGCGCGGAGCGGCGAAGCCAGCGAGAAAAACCGCGTGTGCACAAGTTTGCCCATAGACGACAATTTTTGTGTCGGCAAACTTGTGCGCACATGGCTATTCTCGCTGGCTTCACAGCTCTGCGCCCTGATAAGGCGCCGACAAGCAGTTTGGTCGACGCTCGCGCGGTACTGTTAAAGAATTCTGTGGTGTGATAATTGATTTATTGATTTGCGGTTGCTTTCACGAACGAAGCTTCGAAAGCAAACTTACGGAATCCGGAACTACCAAACAATTGGCTGAGCCGCAAGCGATGACGCTGTTTTAGCGTCTTATTCAGCTTCCTGCATGCACCTTCATGCCATCCTGCAAGGGGGGGGGGGGGGGGCGCGGCCTTTCATTTAGAGTGAACTTTTTCGGGGGGGGGGGGGCGGCCAGCGTGGGGAGCGGGTCCGGGTGCTGACGTATACGCAGCAACATACACTATACCTATATTGCGCGTTATGACCTTTGTGGAGTTTTTTAAGTCGCGCTCACGAAATCCCCGCGCAATTTGTGCACCCTCTTTTTGGAGCCCTAAATTCTTAATAAAAAGTGCGCCAATTATGAGCGTAAATACGGCAGAGCACTTTCAAAGACTTGGCGAGACAGCTTTTACGGCTACTGGCCTATAGCTACTAGGGGAGGTTGGCAGCTTTTCAGGTTTCATGAATGGTACTGCAATCGCTCTTTTCCACTCCTTGGGTATTTTTCATTCTATGAATATCTTATTAAAGAAATTCAAAGGTTTCTCGACAACAGGCTAAGAAAGATGAGCAAGCATTTCATAGTGTACCTGGTTGAGTCCTGGATCAGTTTTTTTGCTGGCAGACAGTACTCTATCGATTTCTTGGAGTAATTGAACGGTTGTATTGTTCGTTCGCACCTCCACTTCTCAGAAGCTTTCATTTTTCCGTTATGTTTTTTATGTTAAAAATGACTAGGTATAATGAAACCGCAGCAGAGTGCTCCTCCAATATGTCTGCCGGTTCCCCCATACTTGTTTGTGTACAAGGTGTTGTCAAAAGAGGAGTTGTGAATGGTGTATAGCTCCCATTTAGTTTTCAAACTTGCTGCCACATTTTTTTTAAATATGGTTAGGCTGTTTATAGAAGGCACATAAGCTTTCCATGATGTTTTCTCGGCAATGTGCCGAATACACCACTGTGCTTGTGCTCTCGCCTCTTTGAAGATGGCAAAGTTCTCATGTTTTGGGTATCTACGAAAGACTCCCCAGGCTTTACTGTTGCTTTTTTGCCTCCTTATATTCTCGTTTCACACTCCAGAACACACTTTATGGTTCTGGCATACTACTGCTGTGGATTTTGGAATTGATAGGTGTACAGCAGTGAGAATGCATGCTGTGAACATTTTGTCTATTTCATCTATGCTAAGATTTTCTAAAATTATATTCTCTAAACTGGCTTTTACTTAAAACAATGCCCGGTCAGCTAAATGTAGCTTCCAATGCGGTGGTTTTGTTGAGATGACTGTTGGCAAGAATCACGGGCTTCAAATGAGAGGGAGATGATCTATTCCATATGAAACGTCTAAAATATCCCATTTAAAATCACTAAAAACTGACGGTGAACTAAAAGACAAATCTAAACAGCTCATTTTCCACCCGGGTTGGGAAGCAGTATGTGGGTTTTCCAGAGTTCAACAAATAAACACAACTACATAGAATAAAATCCTGTGTAATCTGAAGGAAGTTTAATATGGAGAGAATCGAGCATGCTCTAAGGAACGGAGGTAGCCTTAAAGCGGCAAAGAGGAAACAAGGCATATGTAAAAACCAGATGTATGCATTAAGAGACAAGGAGGGCAACGTCATTAGCAATATGGATAAGATAGTTTAAAGTACCGAAGAGTTCTCCACAAATCTATCCAGTAGCCAATGTGATCAGAATGCTAATGATAAGAGACCGTAGAGCACAGCAACGCATCATCCCACCAGTAACGACAGAGGAAGCAAAGAAAGCCTTAGGAGCAATGCAGAGGGGAAAAGCAGCTGGTAAGGATCAGGTAACAGCAGACCTCTTGAAGGACGGAGGGGAGATTATGCTAGAAAAACTACCCACCCTGTATATGCAATGCGTTATGACCTTGATCGTACCAGAAGCTTGGAAGAACGCAAACATTATCTTAGTTCATAAGAAAGGAGACGCTAACGACTTGAAAAATTACAGGCCGATCAGCTTACTAACTGTTGCGTACAAGGCATTTTCTAAGGTAATCGCTAACAGGGTCAGGGCAACCTTAGACTTTAATCAACTAAATGATCAGGCAGGCTTTCGTAAAGGTTATTCCACAATAGATCATATTCACACTATGAATCAGGTGATAGAGAAATGCGCAGAATATAACCAACCCCTACATATAGCCTTCATTTATTACGAGAAAGCATTTGACTCCGTGGAAACCTTAGCAGTCATACAGACATTGCGGAATCAGGGTGTAGAAGAGCCTTAAGCCAAAATACTCGAACATGTCTCTAGCAACTGCAGAGCTACCATAGTCCTCCATAAAGTCAGCAATAAAATTCCAATAAAGAAGGGCGCCAGGTAGGGAGCTATGATCTCGCGAATGCTATGCAATGCCTGTTTACAGGAGGTACTCCGAGGCCTGAATTGGGAACAGTTGGGGTAAGAGTTAATAGAGAGTACCTAAATAATCTGCGATTCGCTGATGAAATTGCCTCGCTGAGTCACTCAGGAGATGAATTGCAAAGCATGATCAAGACAGGCAGAGAAGAATTGTGGGTCTAAAAATTAACATGCAGAAAAACCAAAGTAATGTTCAACCGTCTAGCAAGGGAACAGCAGTTAACAATTGGTAGCGAGATGCTGGAAGTGGTAAAGGTATACGACCTTAGGGCAGCTAGTGACCACTGATCTGGATCATCAGAGGGAAATAACTAAAAGAAAAAAGAACGGGGTGGAGTGCATATGGCAGTTTCTTTCAGATAATGAATGGCAGTTTACCAGTTGTATCTTGCCAGTACTACTCGCTTATGGGGCAGAAACATGGAGGCTAACGAAAAGGATTCAGCTCAAGTTAAGGACAACACAGCGAGCTATGGAAAGAAAAATGATAGGTATAACGTTAAAGAGACCGGAAGCGGGCAGAATCGGTGAGGGAACAAGCGTTGGTTAATGACATCCGAGCCGAAATCAAGAGGAAGAAATGGTCTTGGGCAGGGCATGTAATGCAAACCAAGATAACTGCTGGTCCTTAAGGGTAACGGCGTGGATTCCAAGAGAAGACAAGCGTAGCAGTGGGCGGCAGAAAGTTAGATGGGCGGATGAGATTGAAAAGTAGAACGTTCTTGCGGGGTAGTTGGTTCATCGCAGAAAAAAGTTTAGTACTGCGCGAATGAGACACAACAGAACAGGAACAAAAATGACAACGCAGGCGCAGCCTTCCAACTGTTTATTCGAGACCGAAAGGCAAAAGCTACACAAGAATCAACCAAGGTGCATAGCCATCACTGTAATTCACACAAGACCTGACTAAAATCTAGACCTCATTGATCAAATTTTTACATTGCAGAAGGGCCGATAAACCACAGAGCACTCAGTCAGCATGTCCCCAGACACTCCATGTCAAGGAAACGATTGAAAACAAGTAAGGTACCTAACAGTCAACCAGAGTAAAGAAGGTGAAAGATATGCGAAGTTACAATGCAGGAGACCCAACAGACAACAGTACAAAAAAAACTATGAAAATGCGATAAAATCATGATGTTTGGAAGCGCACATTCTAAGCTCGTAAAACGTGCCAACGTAATCTTAGCCTGCCAGTCTGGCCTAGAAAAATCATCAAGTTCAACGTTTCCGGGCAGCTGGTTATCTGCCCCACCTCATCACTGCAGCGTGTGAAAGCCTATTACAGAAGCTTAAAGGCCATAAAAAGAAGAATGAAAAGGACAAGGAACAGCCACTGCAGGTGATGCTTTACATACACTGGGTATCCCACAACATCAAAAAAGTGGTAAACCTATATGGAGTCAGGATGGTTTTGTCGGCACCGATTAAGCTGAGCAGCGTTTGCCCTTTGACGTCGACAGAAATGAGAACGAGGTCGCAATGCTATACCAATCACGAAGAGAACTTCACAAAGTACGATTCAGGCCTTGTCTACAAAATTCCCCTCACATGTGGTAGAGTTTACATTGGGCAGACTGGTAGGTGTTTTAATGAACAGGCATGCGAACATAATTTGGCAGTGATGAACAATATGGGAAATCATCTGGCACATCATTGTAAGAACTATAAAGGGAAGGGTAAGGGCAAGAAAAAAGTGTCTTGCACCCCAGTTTTGCACAACACTACCTTTTTACTTAAATCAAGAGATAAAATGGAAAGGGAGGTGGTCGAAGCCCATCACATTGTAAAAAATGGCGAAAAATGTGTCAGCACTTCATTTCACTTTCACCGAGTGAAATCACGTTTTTAGAATGCCACCGATAATTGTATCACTTCTGTCCTAATTTTGTTCCTAAGGTGTACTTCAAGGCCAGAAATGTAGTTTTATCTGGTTTTATGCACACCTTTACACTTGTTCTTTGTTGGCTTTCATGTTAATGTTGTTTTTCCATACCTCATTCAACTCTTTTACCTGGTTTTAATTTTCACCTTTACTCTTGTTCTTTGTTTCCATGCTCTCGTGCCAGTTTTTCCATAAGTCACACCATGATATTATTGCAGTTTTTTTTGTACTCTTCATCTCTGTTGGGTCACCTGCATTGTCACTTCTGTAAGGCGGGGGTTTATTTAAAATAGCTGGGAGGAAGGGAGCAGCGGCGAGAACAATCCGAGGGCAACCAGGTCGGGCACAGACACACGTGGCGATAGCAATACGGCTGACGTGCAGGGCCATCTTCTTCGTTCTCACGAGTCATCTGCTTTGTCTGGGTCATCATCTTCACAATCACCCCCAGGGCGAAGAGGAGCCATACTGGCGACTTACGGCGACTGCAATATGGAGGGGTTGTAGTAAGGCTTGAGACGCTGGATGTGAACTGTCTGACGGCCGCGGCGGCGGAGATCGGGAGATGGCGTGAGGGGTTCGACGACGGAATTAACTGGAGATGTGTGTTCCAGGACACGGTAGGGGCCGTGATACTTGGCGAGAAATTCCGAGGAGAGTCCAGGAGTACTTGATGGTATCCAGAGCCACACAAGCGCACCAGGAGAGAAGTGCGATGTGTTGTGAGCGTTGTCGTGGCAGAATTTCTGGCGATATTGGGCGTCAGTTGTGAGTGACCAGGCGATTTGGCGACAATCTTCTGCGTGTTGCGCGGCTTCGAAAACAGGGGTATATTCGGAGGCGTCAGGTTGGTAAGGCAGAAAGTTGTCTATTGTAGCAGATGGATGACGGCCGTAAAAAGGAAAGAAGGGAGAGAAGCCAGTAGTGGACTGCTGGGCGGTGTTGTAGGCGAAAGTCACATAAGGGAGGATGAGATCCCAATTTGAGTGGTTGGATGCGACATACATATAGAGCATGTCCCCGAGGGTGCGGTTAAATCACTCGGTGAGGCCATTGGTCTGCGGATGATAGGCGGAGGTGGTACGATGGACTATGTTGCACTGGCGGAGCAGGGCGGTGACGACATCGGACAAAAAGGCGCGTCCGCGGTCGCGAAGCAGTTCACGAGGTGCACCGTGACGAAGGACGAAACGTTGCAAAAGGAAGGAGGCAACGTCTGTCGCTGTGGCAGGTGGAAGGGCGGCGGTTTCGGCATATCTCGTGAGATGATCAACCGCAACGATAGCCCAACGGTTGCTGGCCGCAGTGTACGGAAGCGGGCCGTAGAAATCAATGCCGATACGGTCGAAAGGGCGTGATGGGCAAGGAAGTGGCTGCAACTCTCAAGCAGAACGATGAGGAGATGGCTTGCGACGTTGCCAGGTGAGACAGGCGCGTACGTATTTAAGTACGAAGGTGTACGGGTCGCGCCAGTAGTAGCGCAGCCAGATGCGGGTGTATGTCTTGAAAACTCCCGTGTGACCGGATTGTGGGTCAGCATGGAAATAGGCGCATATGTTCGTGCGCAGGTAGCGAGGAATAACGAGTAACCACTTGCGGCCGTCGGTGCTGTAGTTCCGGCGATAGAGGTTATCGCGAATCACGAAGTGGGAAGCATGGCGGCGGAGAGCACGGGATGGAGAAGCAGCCGTGGGGTTGGAGAGAAAGTCGAGAAGTGATCCAAGGGTCAGTACGTTGCGCTGAGGGCATGTCGCTGATGTGAAGGGACAACGGGGAGACGTCAGAGGTGGAAAGGCTGGCGATCTCGGCTGGAAGTGGGCAGCGGGACAGGGCATCAGCGTCTTGATGCTTGCGGCCGGAACGATAGACCTGCCGGATGTCATATTCTTGCAGACGAAGAGCCCACCTGGCAAGGTGGCCGGATGGGTCTTTCAAGGAAGAAAGCCAACAAAGCGCGTGATGTTCCGTCGCAATGTCAAAAGAGCGGCCATAGAGGTACGGGCGGAATTTGGCAAGGGCCCATACGATGGCCAAACACTCTTTTTCACTGACGGAGTAATTAGTTTCAGCCTTCGTAAGTGTGCGGCTTGCGTAGAGAACAACATATTCATCAAAACCACAGATGCGCTGGGCGAGTACGGTGCCGAGGCCGACACCACTGGCGTTCGTGTGGACCTCGGTAAGAGCGGTGAGCCGAAATGGCGCAGTATGGGCGGCGCAAGGTGTTATACGCATCGTCGCACGCCGGAGACCACATCGATAAGTCGGAACTGCCGGACAGTTGTGTTAAAGGTGCAGCAATCGAAGCAAAGTTGTGAATAAACCTCCGAAAGTAAGAGCACAGACCTAAGAAGCTGCGCAAGTCTTTGATGGAAGTGGGTTTGGGAAAGTGCGACAGCGCGAAGTTTAGCTGGGTTGGGACAAACGACTTGCCTGGAGACAACGTGTCCTAAAATTGTCAGCTGACGTGCAGAAAAACGGCATTTCTTCAAGTTGAGCTGCAGGCCAGCGTTAGAGGGGCAGGTCAAAACGTGCTTCAGGCGGGATAGATGGGTTTCAAAGTCGGAGGAGAAGACGATAATGTCGTCGAGATAGCATAGACACACTTTCCACTTGAGTCCACGCAAAATGGTGCCCATCATCTGTTCGAAGGTTGCAGGGGCATTAAAAAGGCCGAATGGCATCACAGTAAACTCATACAATCCGTCGGGGGTCACAAAAGCAGTTTTGGGACGATCGGCCACTTCCATGGGGACCTGCCAGTACCCAGAACGTAAATCAAGGGAGGAAAAGAGCTCCGCCCCTTGCAAACAGTCCAGAGCGTCATCTATGCGGGGGAGCGGATAGACATCCTTGTGCGTTATCTTATTAACGCGGCGGTAATCGACACAGAAGCGCATGGAGCCATCTCTCTTTTTCACAAGGACAGCAGGCGATGCTCAAGGGCTTCTTGAGGGCTGAATGACGCCGTTTTGAAGCATTTGGTCGACTTGCTCTTTAATAGTCTGGCGCTCGGTTGGAGACACACGATAGGGGTGCTGCCGCAGCGGTGCGTGGGCACCAGTGTCGATGCGAAGGGTGACGGTGGAAGTTCGGCCCAAGGAAGTTTGGTGAGCGTCGAAGGAAGAGCGAAATTGATGAAGGAGGGCGAGAAGCTGTGTTCTTTGCGGCGGAGGAAGATCGGCGTCGATGGAGCACAAGAACAATTCGGTAGAAGAGCGATGTGGCGAAGAGGCAGGAGGGCTAAGCACGTTCATGGCGAGGAGTCTCCTCGCGGATAAGCAGAGATGCGATGGGCTGCACACTGCCGAGGCATTCACCAAGGCACAGAGCGGTAGGGCTGGAAAACGGGTTAGAAACCAAAAGTATCGAAACGCCAGCGGACACAGTCAGTACGGCGTATGGCAGAGGGAGACACTTGCGGTGCAGAAAAGTATGGCTTGGAGTAAAGAGGACAGTGTCGTCACCGATAGAGTCGCAAGACAAGTGTACAAGAACGGAAGAGCACGGGGGAATGTCGATGTCTTCGGCGGCGAGGGCTTTAACACAGGCAACAGGAGGAGTAGCGTCCAGAAAAGGATTGGGCAGAGAAGAGAACCCGACTTCCGCTCAAGCACAGTCGATGATAGCTTCATGGGCGGAAAGGAAATCCCAGCCCAGAATAACAGGATGGGAACAGGAAGGCAGCACGACGAATTCTATCGTGTAGAGGGAGTCCTGAATCACAACTCGAGCAGTACACGCTGCGGACGGCTTGATGTGCTCAGCGCTGGCCGTACGCAGTGACAGTCCAGCAATCGGCGTCCTTACCTTCTTCAACGAACTGCAACACTTTTCGTCCATAACAGAAATCGCAGCACCGGTGCCCACAAGGGCCAAGACAGTAATGCCCTCGACAGAAATTTCGATCAGATTAGCCGGGGATATGTGAGGCCTTGGAAAGTTCAACGGGGACGCAGTTCTCGCCTCAGGAACTGCGGCACCTAGTTTTCCTCCTGAGAGAGATTGGGGCGACATCGCATAGGAGAAACGGAGCAGCGCCTCGGTGAAGGTGAACGGCGTCTAGAAAGGGCTGAACGGTCAGGAGAAAAAGGACGACTAGACGGCGGCTCAGCAGATCCGGAGTACTGACTCGTGGAAGGCCAGTACGCAGGAGCTGGGGGAGGTAGCGCGTAGACGGGGAGACGGCGGCGGCAAAGCCGGGCCACATGACCAGGCAAGCCGCAATTCTAGCAGATAGGCCGGTTGTCGATAGTGCGCCAGGGATTGCTGACTCGCGGAGCCGGCCGAAGACAAGGAGCCATCGTTCGCGCAGGTGTTGGAGGCAAAGCATGGGTAGGCGGTCGAGGTCTGGCGACGACGTCTGCGTATGTCAGCGGAGCGGTCATAGGGGGCGGCGTCTGGGCGACGACGTCAGCATATGTCAGCGGAGCGGTGACAGGTGGTGGCGGATGGGCGCGTGGAAGAGCCTCGGCAACCTGCTCTTGGATGGCGTGTCGAAGGGCCGGAGCCAAATCTGGAGCTTGCCCTGTAGGGTTCGGCAAAAGAGAAAGCTGACGTGCCACTTCTTCTCGAACAAAGTCTGATTTGTTGCAGCAGCGAGGAGGTGTCAGGTGCTGGTGTCAGTCCAGCAAGCGACTCATCCTGTCGAGGGTGCTGTCGAGTCAGGAGCCTCTGCTTCCGCAGCTCCTCGAAGCTTTGGCAGAGGGCGCCGACTTCAGCAACGGTGCGCAAGTCGCGCGTTACCAGCATTTGAAAGGCGTCGTCGTCAACACCCTTCAAAATGTGTTTATCTTGTTAGCTTCTGACATATTGAGGTTGACACGCTTGCATAGGTCAATGACGTCTTCGATGTACCTGGTAAAGCTTTCGCCGACCAGCTGAGACCGTTCACGCAAGCGTTGTTCGGCGCGGAGTTTCCGAACAGCAGGACGACCAAACACTTCGGAGAAGGTTGTCTTGAAAGCAGACAAGGTGCGGATGTCCACCTCGATGTTCCGATACCACAGGTTAGCCAAGCCGGTGAGATAAAAAATTACGTTATTTAGTTTGGTGGCATTGTGCCATTTGTTGTAACGGCTCACCCTCTCGTAAGACGTGAGCCAATCTTCGACATCCTGCTCATCGGTCCCACTGAAGATGGCCGGGTCCCGTTGGTGAAGGGAGCCGGCGTTGGTAACAGCTGGGCCCACTTGCACGGCTTGATGTTGAACGTTGTGAGGCATCGCAGGTGGTGGGAGAGTACGGTTGCGCAATTACAGGGCTCTTACCCGGCTCCTCCACCAAATGTAAGGCGGGGGTTTAGTTAAAAGAGCTGGGAGGAAGGGAGCAGCGGCGAGAACAATCCGAGGGCAACCAGGTCGGGCGCAGACACACGTGGCGATAGGAATACGGCTGACGCGCAGGGCCATCTTCTTCATTTTCACAAGCCATCTGCTTTGTCTGGGTCATCATCTTCACACTTCGCATATTTTTCACCCTTTTTACTCAAGTTGATTGTTAGGTTCGTTACTTGTTTTTAATCATTTTCTTGACATGGAGTGTCTGGGGACATGCTGACTGAATGCTCTGTGGTTTATTGGCCCTTCTGCAACATAAAAATCTGATCAATGTGATCTAGATTTTAATCAGGTCTTGTGTGAATGAGCAATGGTTATGTGCCTAGGTATATATATAGCATTTTCCTTTCGGTCTCGAATAAACAGTTGGAAGTCTGCACCTGAGTTGCAGTTTTTGTTTCTGTTCCCCTGTTGTGTCTCATTTGAGCAGTACTAATATTTTATCTGAGATTAAGAATTTTGTGGGGATATGGTAGATGCAGCTAGCAAAGGACATGGTTAATTGGAGACACATGGGAGAGGCCTTTGCCCTGCAGTGGGCATAGTCAGGCTGATGACGATGATAATCTGACCTCTGGTATCATTTTCTCACTTCCCTAAAAAGAGGAATCTGCTATGAAGTCTCCAACTACGAGACAAGGCTCTGGAAGTTGTTCTACAAGTAGGACGTTCTAGTGGGCTAGTTGGTTCACAGCTCAAGAAATGTTAAAACTGTGCAAAAGACAAGGACATAAGCAGCAAGGAACACACAAAACACCACGGGCATAGACTGCCAACTGTTTATTCATGAAAATGCATTGCAGTCCCCATCAAGCGAAAACCCAAGCATGTGACCGCCTCGTCACTCGCACATGTTAAGATGAAATAGAGCTGAGAGCACAGCTGAATAACCCTGTAATACTGCTCGATACTAAAGACCAATATAAAAAAATAAAAACTTGAGCCAAACGCACACTGCACTTATTTAAAAAAGAAAAAAGGGCACCAATAAGTGACCACGACAAAGATGGAAAGAAGGCAGATGTCATTCAACAATTAACCGGTGTAAGAGAGAAAAGTGAGGGAATAAAAACATGGAGGCAAAATACAGAGCAACAGACAACCATAATAAAAGCCTAAAATCAACAGTCAGCCAAAGTAAACGTGAAAATGATGAAGTTAAGAACGTGAATTGGAAAAATGAAAAAACTGGCATGAAAAAGGCAGAATGGGTGCGAGTGTGGCAACAAAAAATCCATGGTAAAAAAATGTTTAAACAGCCAATGACTCGTGAACAGTTTCATCCCTGGAAGACTGAACAGTTCGAAAAAATACGATTTTACAAAAAGTTCTCAAGAAAAGCAATTTCCTCTGGGAACAGCGAAACAGAGGGGTACCTACACGCATGTTACTGGATTTTCTTATGTGCAACACATCCACGACTTCCCTTTCTGTCTGATCCCTTGACAAGGGCAAAGGTGAGGGCAAGAAAATGATTCCCTGCAAGCCGCTCTTTCAAAACACGACCTCTGTGTTCAGATCGAGAGACCAGAGAGAAAGGGAAATCCTGGAAGCATTGAACATAGGAAAATCCAGTAACATGTGTGTCAGTACCCCCTCTGTTTCGCTGTTACCAGAGGCCATTGCTTTTCTTGAGGGCTTTTTGTAAAATCTTGTCTTTTTTCAAACTGTTCAGTGTTCCAGGGATGAAACTGTTCACGAGTCATTGGCTGTTTAAACGCTTTTTTTACCATGGATTTTTGTGCCCACACTTGCGCCATTCTGCCTTTTTAATGCGTTTTTACATTTCTGCAATTCATGTTTTTAACTTCGTCATTTGCGCATTTACTCTAGTTGTCTGTTACTCTATTTTTTGCCTTCATGTTTTTTTCCCACTTTCCGCCCTTACACCGGTTAATTGTTGAATAACACTTGCCTTCTTCCCAGCTTTGTCATGCTCACCTATTGTTGCCATGTTTTTCTTTTTTGAACAAGTGCAGTGTGCCTTTGGCTCAAGTTTTTATATTTTTTTATATTGGTCTTTAGTATCCAGCAGTATTGCACGGTTATTCAGCTGCGCTCTCACCTCTATTCCATCTGAACATGTGCGAGTGACGAGGCAGTCACATGCTTGGGTTTTCACTTGATGTGGACTGCAATGCATTTTCATGAATAAACAGTTGGCAGTCTATGCCCATGGTGTTTTGTGTGTTCCTCGTTCCTTATGTCCTTGTCTTTTGCACAGTTATAACATTTCTTGCGCTCTACACGGTTTTGTAATTCCCAGTGAGATGCTTTCAGGTCTGGCTCGAAGTTTATGTAGCACACTGTTATGGTTTTATGTGTAACCAGCTAATTGGCTGCTACAGCCTCTAATCTAGTTTTGGTACTTCAAGAGTTGCTACAATGGCTACTTTGTGCTACAATGGCATCTTCGCCTGAAAGCCTGCTTTCGATCGCGGTGGAAAACCTTGTATTACTTTAGCACAATTGTGTGGTGGGGACCTAGGTTCGTTTCTTATGCGCAAACGGCCACAGGAGAAAGTGAAGCAAAGATTTCTTATGTTTTGTTGCTTAACTTACTAAAACGTGTTTGTTCGCCCTCTGACTTGGAGCATCCCATTTTTGACCAATCCGACCATCCCACGTGGACGGTACAAAGCTGCCTTGGCTCATGTTCATCACCTCTTCAGAGGTGCTAGAAGACCGTGCTGAAGGCACACAGACATTTGAGTTCGACCTCGACCAGTGGGAAGTGGCCTTGAGGCCCCCTGACCCGAAGGTCTGCAAAGCCTGCTTTGGGGTTGGCGGTGTAGTGTTAGCTGTTCCACCTGGGGGTGCGGATGGCCCTGTCATAGGCTCGCTGCATGCGGCCTGGCCAGATGCCAAAGCCTTGTGTGGCGCGCCGCGCCCACACACCACATCGGCGAAGTTTGCTTTTGCGGTGAAAGAGAATGTGTTTGTGGTTAGAGCAAATCGCCTTCTTGCTTCCTTGAATGAAATGCCTTTAGTAGTTTTCAGTGTGATTATTTTTCTTTCTTCCAGGATGCCCTGGAGTATGCAGCATGGTCTCTGTCACAGTTTGTGCAGCGTGTGGCGGTGTCACATTCATCGGATAAGTAATCTTTTGAAGTGCATTCTGTGCAAGGTTTGTGGCCGCGACAACTGTGTTAGCCATGGCCAAACCTCTGGCAACTGAAACATCTGCACGGGTTGGGTACATATAGTCCTGTATTTATTTTTTTATGTAGCCCACTTCACTGCTGTCAGGCAATCTGGTATTGATAGTAAGGATCGGGTGTATGGTGTCTATTTCCTTGTTATCCTTCCGGATCTTGATCCAGTAAACATCTATTACATTTTGGTCATTAAGCCCTTTAAGCATTTCTTAGAGAGGTGGACAAAATCGATTTTCGAGATTACACCTCGGAGAGTGTTTGGATATTGGTGGGGAGTCAGGGAGACAGGGATGTCCCCTATGGACACCATGTTTGAGAATTTTGAGTACTGCACAGAGTCACGCAGTTCAAGCAGTAAATCACTGCTGGCCATTTTTGATATCTTGTAGCCAAGGCCCAAAGCATCTGTCAAGCACATTGAGACTAGGAATGGGGATATGGTTCTTGCTTGTTTTTCTTCTGCTTCGCTATAAATTACATGAAATTCGGGGAATGTTACCTTTCCTTTATGAAAAATGTCACCTGCTTCATTCCACCCTCTTTTCAGAGAGAGATAGTTTTTGAAAAGGGGGAGCCATATGTTGTTGTTAGTGGCTATTTATTAATCAAATAAGAATGGGAGGAAAAGATGCTGCTAGCCGCGGCATCTGCCATCAGAACCTGAAGCACCTGAGTTGCAACTAGTGGTAATAGAAGGACAAGGAGAGGGACAGAAAGGGGTGAGTGATAGTAAGAAAGAATAGGGGTTGGGGGTATTATACGCTATGTACGAATAAATAGTATGGAAATAAATGCGAGATGCTGCGCTGCGCATGATAGGAGTACTCGGTGCAGGGCTGTGCAAATGCTTGCTGGGGGGGGGGGGGGGGGGACAGCCGGTCACGGCCCACGCGATGTCTTCCATGCCGGCACAGATGGGTTGCCCCACGCCAGGCCGAACGTCGCGCGCGACTATTGTCTGCATGTGGGGAAATCGACTCTCGCACACTCTCTCCCTTGGCCGTCGCGCACCGACCGCTCACAGTAAATATATTTATGCCATGCTCTTGCAGAGTCCTACCACTAAAAGAAAAGAAAAAAACACGGCAGAAACACACGCTCGTGGCTGACTGTACAAAAAAAAAAACTGGAGTGGGGGTGCCCAGCTATAAAGCATCCGAAGTTACCACACGCGGAGCGTTTTGTCACTGCGAGTAGTTACCTGGCGCGGAACAGATGGGACGTCAAGCCCGTCTGTTTGATGTATACACAGAGGCTCACCAGAGTTCACTCACGTGTGTGCGTTGCAAATAGCGTAGAGCTGACGATGACTGCGTAAGTGCTCCGTCAATTCTGCTATCGCAAAAAGAGATGTCCTATCTTTTATCTTTCAAGTGTGATTCACCACTCTGTGGTGATGCCTTGCAGACATTATTGAGAGTAAAAATTCTGTTTCTTGCATGTAATAAAATCAGTTGGAAGTGAGCGCTCGTGTTGTCTGTCTTATTCTATGCCCTTGTTTCTTGCGCTTTTACATTTGGCATGGTAAACCAACTCGCCCAAACGCGGCCTTTATTGGTATAGAGAAAGAAGGGCAGTAAAAGAAGATGTTTTCAAAAGTTTAGGGGAATCACCCAAGGTTTGAGCGAAAACATCTTCGACTGAAGTCTGTCTGGTTGGGTTCTTGAGATAGTAGAGAAAACTGACACCAACCAATATTTTTAACTTTACCCAATGTTTCGAGACCAACTCGGTCCCTTCTTCAGGGGGTGACTAAAGTGTGCCAGCAGCAGCGGGTTGCTGTCTTCGCTCTCCCTTTGTTAGCACGTGGCGCAGTCCACTAACGTATAGAGAGGGGAGCATTCCTGGAGGCCTATTCATCGCCACCTTTGTGAGCCGGATGTGCTATGACTCCACATGTCGCCTCTTGAACAGGTTTGGCTCCACAGGCAAGATGCTCACCTCCTCAAAGGCTATCCGGTGGTCGGCGCGCTCGCAGTGTTCGGCGAGGGGGTTGGATTCTGAATTCATTAGCCGGATGCCATTTTTGTGTTGCCTTATTCTTTGGTGGAAAACGTAATTATAATAATAATGTCGCAATTACTCATTGGCATCCACCCAAGCGCAGCCATACGGCTACAAAAGAAAGCTGTATACAGCTTTCTCAGAAACTTCGTAGTTAAAGAAAGATTTGTCTTGGTCCGGGGCACGAACCCAGGATCACTGCTTCACAGGAGCAGTCGCTCTACCAACTGAGCTAACTGGGACGGCAAGCTTATAGTAGGGCAAGAGCGAATTGATCAAAAACTCGGAAGTGGGAACAGTGATGGTCAAATGTTTAGAGGAATCCCCAAGGTGGAGTAGATTTGTAACAAGGGAGTAGACTCGACTGTAGAGCTTTCCTTTGCAGCCGTATGGCTGTGCTCGGGTGGATGCTGATGAGTAATTAATTACTCCCTTATTACAAATCTACTCCACCTTGGCGGATTCTCTTAAACATTTGACCATCACTGTTCCAACTGCGAGTTACTGATCAATTCGCTCTCGCCCTACCATAAGCTTGCCATCCCGGTTAGCTAAGTTGGCAGAGCGACTGCTCTGGTGAAGCAGTGGTCCCGGGTTCGAACCCTGGACCAGGACGAATTCTTCTTTAACTACGAAGTTTCTGAGAAAGCTGTATAGACCTGCTTTGTAGTCGTATGGCGGTGCTTGGGTGGATGCCAATGAGTAATAACTCCCTTATTATAAAAGAAGATGGGTTCTGATGTCTCTGCTGGTTGGGCTGGTTGCACAGCATTGGCCGAACATTCATTCAGCGGTGTAGGTGCTGCCAAACAACCAGTGCAGAGGTGGAGAAGGAGCAAGCGGAGGTGTCCTCTCAGACCACGTTCTGTAACGAGGTGGGAGAAGAGACTATGCGGGGATCAGGATGGGAGAGGGAGAGATGTTTGCAGATGAATCTACGAGTGTCGTCAACGAAGGATGCAGAGAGCCCAGGTGGCTGTGCATCCGTTGCCTCGTGCAAGGAGCTGTTGGAGTGCACAGGTTGCTTGGCGGAATTCAGCAGTAGATCAAGAGGGGTTAGTTTCCCATTTTAGGTTGGAGTCTATGAGTAGGACTTGGTACTGGGAACTTCGCTACGCCAGGGAATAGAGGCACTGTGAAGATGGAGGTTGGCAAAGTTGTTTTGAGCAGCATGACAAGGGTGGGCAATGATGGCCTCGGATTTGGCTGTAGCCTGAGCGACCGAGAGAGAAGCCAAGCATAGTAGGGGTCAGCGGAAAGTTGGGTGGATGAGATAAGAAGTTTGAAGGGATAGGGTGGCCACAGCTGGTACAGGACAGGGTTAACTGGAGAAGCCATTTTCCTGCAGTGGGCGCAGTCAGGCAGATGATGATGATGAAAACTCATCGAGACATACGCGAGTCTGCTGTACTGTTTTTCAAAGCAGAGGGGCAAATTGATGCTGCAATCATCCAAGTATTGTCTGGCTGGCTAGGGCGGCATCGGTTTCTGATTCCTCAGTTTTTGCAGTGTGCAATTGCTACTACACTCACCATTCACTGCTTCAACATGGGGTACTAATGGAGAGTGTGTGCACTGATCAAAACTTTACCCGTAAAATGCTATGATTCCAACAAAACCATTGTCAAAACGGGCGTTTTTTATAATAAAGATTACATTGTGCCGAAAAAATCTTTACCCTCAAGTTCAGTCCGCAGTCCTAAAGAAACAGAATTAGGTGGTTGAAGAAAACAGACACTCATGATTAATGCTGTGCAAGGAAATGTGGCTGTGACAGCTCTTAAAGGGACAAAGAAGACAAACTGAATGGCCTGTATCGATGGATTTAGCACACTAACAAAGACGCTAGTTTCACTGAAAACGGAAAAGAGGCTTAAATACGAAATACTGGTGTCACTATCACCGGCCAGTTTCGAAAGTAACCTGCATGCATTGACACCCAATTTTTCCGTAGGTCCCGGAGGCCAGGCTACAGCTCCATTTAGTTGAAAACGGCAGCAACCAGTCTTTCACGGTGCAGATGTTGCAAATTTTAATCGAGTGGCAGCAACTTTCTCGGCAATGAATACGTATTTTGCTGCTGGACAAACATCAAATACTAGAAAGAAATTAAATCAGCCAAAAGAGACGCACATAAAAAAACTGAGAAGAAGGGACCTTTTACCTATCTTCCCCTTCTTCTCAGTTTTCCTGTGCGAGTCTTTTTGGCTGGTTTAATTTTTTAATGCAGTGTACCAACTAGCCCAAAAGCATGTTTTACTGAATACCAGGAAAAGCCACCCATTGGACCACGAAAAGCCGCCGAACATCCAATGGATGTCTGGCAACGGATGTTTGAACGTCCGCTGGACATCTGTAGAGGTCCGCAAATGTCCGACGGATGTACATCGGTTGTCCGATGGACGTCCGGCGCAAAGAAAATGGCAGTCCAGTGAGAGTCCCGTGGACGCCAATTTTGGCGTCCACGGGACTCTCACTGGACTGCCATTTTATATTCACTGGACTGCCAGGATATTCGGATGTCCGTCAAACGTCCGGAAACTGACGTCTTTTTTTTAAACGGCCACAGGACGTCCAGTGGAAAAATTTTGTTTGAGTGAGGGACGTTTAGAGGACGTCAGAACCCGGCCGTCGCATGCGGGACGTCCGAACGCTACCCCCGGACCAAACTTTCTGACTTGCGGACGTCCACAGGACATTTCTTTTTGATCAAAAGAGGTATATTGATGCAGTCTGTAGTGTTTCAGCAATACTTACAACTGGCCCCTTGATCAAGAAAGCTAATTTCTGTGTGTAAACTTATTGACTCGCATTCCACCGGCTGTCAATTTGTGCATGGTTGAATGCCACTGGCACTCTTCCAGCAGACAGCATGCAGACTCGGAAACATGCCATGCACACATTGCATGTTTCTGCATCTGCCGTCTGCTGGAAGAGTGCCAGCGGCATTCAGCAGTGCACAAACTGACAGCCAGAGGAATGTTAGCCATTAAGTGTACACTCTCAGAACTGAGCTTTCTTGACCAAGGGGCCAATAGTAAGTATTGCTGAAACACTACAGACTGCATCAATACGCCTCTTTTGATCAAAAAGAAATGTCCTGTACGTATCACTGACATGCAATGAACCATGGCACTCTGGAAGATTGTCTTGATCTGAACATACATACACACTGCATCAACATGTACTGAGCAGAAATGGACAGTTCATTTCATATACTACAAAATTATTGTCTTAGATGCGATTGCACATGTATCAAGTGTTGAAAGTATTAACATAAAAAAATGTATTGAAAAATGCCAAATGATGGGTGAAGAGGCGCATACATGCTTTACTAGTACACAGATTTTAGTGAAACAAGTATTAAAAAATGCACTTTATTTCAAAGTATCACAGCGAAGAACACTGCGACTGCAGTTCCAGTTAAACGATAAAGATATTGCTACTAATGACAAGTAAACTACCATTTAGGAAAAGGCACACATTTCACAGTGCAAGCATGAAAAAATGATGACCATGCAAATACTTGCAAGGCACCATACATAAGAAACGTATGTTCATAAGAATGCTAAATTGGCACCAAAAAATAGAAGAACACAGCTTCCAGGCTTGCTGAAAAGAAGAATTGCCCTCTGAATAGCTCCAAGTGGAACCAAGACAAGATTAGGTGAACTGCCTACCAGTTAACACATAGTACCCATTACATATGATCCGCAAAAAGCAAAAACAGATCTTTTAAGATTAAATGACTAGTATCATCAACCAAGTCTGCAATAAAGGCTTTGATATTGAAGGAACACAGGATTAAAAGTTAGTAAACTAGATGTGCCTGCAACAGGTTTACTGGTAAACAACAAGCATTAAAACTAACACTATCTTGAATAAGCATTAAAACTAATGAATTGGTAAGCAACAAGCATTAAAACTAAAACAAACTTGAATAAGCATTAAAAACAAACACCAGAATAAAAAATATGACTAGTATTTCGTTACTCACAGAAACACCACATCTGGTTGAGCAGCTGTGAGAAGTGGACTGGTTGTGCTTACCACCTAGCACAAACCATGCAGTACACATATAGTTGGATATTATTGAATATTGTTTGGGAAAAAAAATTGCTCAATTCTCTGCAAGCTTGCCCCTCGCTCATTGTTTCACGCAACAAAGCACAGCATACATAAACCATCACAAATGCCGACACAGTTGGCCATTACAACTTCAAAACAAACATCCCACCGATAATCTCAAACAATGTATCAAGAAACACAACACATGAAACATGACTTGAAAGATCTTACAGCAAAGCATGATGTACATGAACCATAAGTGAACGGTCGAGTACTGTGTGGATAACCATTTGAACATCAAAAGGAATCAATCCCCTAAAATGCAAATAAAAAAGCTGCATCAAACAATATATGTGAAATTTAACTTGCAAAGTGCAGAAAAGCATAATCACCAAGCTTTCAGTTCTTTTCACCACTGATTACAGCGCCAGGAGCATTAAAAATGACGGAAGGTGACATTCTCCACGAGTTCTGTGCACTGCGCTGTCAACAGTAGATTGCAGAAGTCACGTGCACTAAAAAAAAACCATGAACCTCTCCACCCCACTGAAGCTTTTAAGCAAGCAGTAGCCTTTGGCTTACCTATAATTGCATTGGACATCTTCAAGGCTGAAAAGTTCAGCTTGTTTTTCCTCCCGACCCAAGAGAACTTTGTTGCCAGCTGATCACTTATTACATATGCCAGCATGCGCTTAGCAGCGACATTTGAATTTTTCCCCCCAAGCTGTACAAGCTCTCGCACCTGCAAAGAAAGCATGCGCTGTTTTTAAGAAATGCATCTCCAGTACATAAAGAGGAGTAGATCATTTTGCAGAATATTTAGCTTTTTGGCAAGTGCATGTGCACAAAAGAAAACAAAGCTGCTGAAAAAAGTGTATCACACATAAGAAACAAAACCAATGCTCAAAAGATGTTTAACAGGACACAACACAATTGCCACTAAGCATTAAACATAGTCGAGTTGCATTACTGCTAACACCGTGCACATGCTCTAACACAAGCATATTTCTCTGCAGTTAAGGATTTCTTGCAAATTTTTACCGTATACTATACTGTGGGGTTGCAAATTACACAAAAATTACCACTGGAGACTGTTTGCATACCGTATTTACTTGGTTATAGCACACACCTTTTTACTGGAAAAAAATGTCGCCTAAAAATTGCATGAGTGTTACAATCGAATATGACTATGCCAGTAACACTTCTTTTTCTGACCTTTAAAAATGGATGCGCCTTACAATCGACAGCGCGTCAGAATCGAGTAAATACGGTATTCTGGTTGGCAAAGGCTAGTTTACATAGCTTCAGGACAAAATTTTGTCACTTCACTTACAAGCACAAAAGTTTTACTCTTATTGAAGCAACAAATTGTACGTTTCACATGTATACAAATGGTAAAATTTAGCGACATCATTTCCAAGCTATTTCGGGCACTCGTTTTGTAGAAAAAAGTAGTAAATATTTGCGCCTATGTTTTTGTTAAAAGACCTGCAATGAGGCAAGAATCCACACCGCATCTCCTTTAACATATGAATATACTTGCATTAGTATTGAAAATTGCTTCAAGATGTATTATGATGCAGTTGACTGAGAGAAGATGCTTAAACAGATTTTTTTCCCTACAAAATTTGCCGCGTCGTACTGTACACATGTGCATGTAAAAACACAGAGCATCAAGGATGCTTACCAGCGACCAATAAAAACACGCTGAATGTCTGTTTGATAGTTTGGTAGTTTTCAGCATGCAAAAATATGGTAGATAGCTACAAGGGTAGATGTGTGGGCTGTCTACCCTTCTGCTGTCCTGTATGTCCCTTCTGCTTCCGTGTCTTTTGCGCTGTTTAAAAGAAGTATGGTAGATAGGTTCACCATTTTCCATTTGTCAAGACTTGAAGCAAGTGAGACACATTTGTCCAGATATCCTACAAATGGTTAAACTAATAAATCTGTTCATATTAATTGAAAACAATCATAGATGAAAAGAATAATGCTGGAAAATTCAGCTGGGTTACCTACCCACCGCAGGCCTATTGTGACAAGAACACCAGAAAAGAAATTTTCTACACAGGTCATTTCTACTTTGCTAAGTAAACTCTGAGGTTCAATGAAAGGGGGAAAATAGATTGTGTATCTAGATGTCTTCCTATAAAAGGCACTGTTGCTTGAGGAGCTGCTAATCTAAAGGGATGCACAGTACCAAAAGATTGATGAACATAAGAATAATTTCTCATGGGCATGCAGTTTGCGCGGTTCTAGCATACATTGAGCTCTTGCTGTGCACAATGGAACTTCCGTCAATAACCACACTAAAATATGACTCCTGTGGTGAATCATTCCTGATGCATGTAACATTTTGCATTTAACAAGAGCATGTGTTAGAGTAGTTGGACAAGCCCTAAAGTAGATGCATTACTGCAATTTGTTTCGACACAGTGCAGCAAAGCCAGGAGGGCTGCTACTGCATGTGCTACTGTCTTTAGCAAATGATCTCTTAAAATTCTCAGAAGCAATGATTCTTTGCTATGAATATACTGCCCATGTGCAAGCCTATCATATGCATCTTGAATATGTGCCCCATGGTACAGCATTCTTTTTCCAAAACGGCACCATTTGAACTTACCCATTAGCCTGCAGTAATGAACTATGTGCCTGACATACGAAAAGAGCAGTTGGCAGCAGCACCCTTGTAATCTTTTTTTTGTCGGTCTGTGTCGAAAGAGTTCATGCTAATTTGCCTCTTTATATTCTGCATGACCTGATTATATGAACACTCACCAGAAGTGCAAAGTTTTCTTTGTCCAACTTCTCGTTGAACGTGAGCAGGTCATCCACTGAAGTGAATGGTTCACTGATAAGCAGCGGCTTGGTGATGATTGCTTGGCTTGGAAGCACTTCGCATAGTTTGTTTAGCATATCTCCGTGTTGCTGCTGTGTAAAGCGCAAGATGTTGAGTAGTCGGATAACGTGCTGCTTGAAGTCTAGAAATAGGGAAAGGGAAACAACCAAGAATATATAACTGAAACAAAAGGCATTTGGTACTCTGTAATTTCCTGAATTAAAAATTAGTCTCTGGCAGTTTATGTTTTGTCATGACCACTCTTTTCTTATTAGTAGTTTAAATGAAGAAAGAAATGTTAGGTGCTAGCACCACATAGATTGCAAAATTCACAAGGCAAGTGGCTAAACAGTAATGAAAGGCTGACTGTAATTTACGATCCTAAAACCCTGTAGCGTCGGGATTAATATTTTTTGCTTTCAGTCATAATGATTTGCCTGTAATCTACATTACCGAGTGACCCAACAGGGGCCTGTAAGGAACATAAAATAAATAATAAATATAACTTTGCAACAGCACAACAGGTGGTAAATTAACCCCTTAAAAAAAATTTCCGATGAAAGCAGAAACAAATCCGTGAAGCAGCCACATGTACTCTTAGCTACATTGCTTGGTAGACAATGAATACAACAGTTAGGTAAGGCGCGGCCGCGGCAGTTGCATTCCAGTGGAGGCAAAATGCTAGAGGCCCGTGTACTGTGCAATGTCAGTGCACGTTAAAAAACCCCAGGAAGTCAAAATTCTTTAAACCCCAGGAGGTCAAAACCACCGGAGGTCAAAAGCCCTCCACTACAGTGTCTCTCACAGCCCGAGTAGTTTCAGGACTTTAAATCCCTGAAAACCATAAACCAGCTAAGTAAGGCATGTCCTATCAATGACAAAGGAAAGCCGCTGTGTTAACTGGTTACATCTGGTTCATTACCTTACACTAGAGAAGTGGAAGAGGGAGCGAGACAGTGGAAAATTTCAAGCAAATAGCATCTAAGTATCCATGAGCAAGTGTGCATTCGATGTAAAAGCATACCTTCATCTACTGAGTCCCGCCTGTCACTCAACCGTGCCTCTCCTTCATGCCCTGGAAGTGCAAGTCTTAGTCTCTGAGCATTTGCTGTAGCATGGACAAATACTCCAAAAAACAACAGCCAAATATTTCCCAAAGAAACTAAATGCTAATTGAAAACTATTTCTAGTTGCAAAAACTAGCATGCAATAGCATCCTTAAGAAGGCACCTTTTTGGAGAGCTGACAAGCAATAGAGACCCCAAAGCAAAGTTAGTAGGATGCGCTGAAAAATAAAAGTGCTTTATTTACGAAAATCTTTGGTTCAGAGTCAGAAAACAAATTTCTGAAGGTTTTTAAGCACTTAACCTCATGAGGTACACTGAACAGAACGCGGAGATAAGTAAATGCAAAGCGAAAAATCTGAATTTACCATCATCAACAGAAGAGTTGCGGGAAGCCCTGAAATCTGCGAGTGCAAGAAAAGCAAGCAGCCAAACCTTTAGACAGAACGCATAAATTTTATATCAAAACATAAAAAATTGCAGGAATATATCACACTTTTTACAGTTAAAGCCAAGGCTGTGCAAAGTGCCATTTTTATGAGTAAATATTACTTTATTTCAACAAAAAACTTACATTTTTATTTCATAATCAATTGAACTTCAATTTTAAGGGAATATTTTTAAACCGTACAAAATATACTGATCTAAGCTTTCAGTTTCAGTAAATGCACAGGAATGTGACTATACTACTCTGCCTTGTAGGATAAAGTATAATTTACTGACATATACTGCATCTGTAAATGCTGTGCACTTAACCCCACCACAACATTCAAGAGCAGACTGATAAAAGATTCTGGAACTGTTGCATTTACTAACCTTTATCAAAAAGATCCTGATCGCCAATGCATACAAGCTCCTGGAAATCGCCTGGAGAGCACAAAAGGCAACAGAATATAGCACATTTTCGCCACGCAATGCCAGAAGCTCCTGACAAATTTCATCCGGTTTTCACAACAGTGGTGTCTTGATCAAAATGTGACTTGTGAGTACACAGCATTTATAGTACCTGCCCGTAACAATAAAAATGAAACGAACTAAAATGGTGAATAAATTAGAGCTTCGAAATTCCCAATAATATTGCCCAAATGTAAATGGAATGCAAAACAAGACAACTGAGCGTGCGAAAATCATTGTTAATCCTTAGATCAGCTGTGCAGTTTCTTGCAGCTAAAATGTCACTCATTTATAACGCTGCATGCGTGCAAGCGTCCATTTATTTGCACACAAAGTGAACATAAATATGCCAAACAATGCTTAGAAATCTTAATCAGCCTGCAACTCATTAGCCAAGAATTAAACATGCCCATTGTAAGCAGAGTGAACTTTTCTTGGTGTCTTTACATGAAGCTGTATGTAGCACGGCAGCATATTATGTTGTCCTTGGTCTACATATGCACTATGAATTCTTCTGCACAAGTTAAAGCTTCAAACTTTTGGCTGGCTCACTTTGCATGTGTATACTCATTGCAACACATTGATCAAGGGATACTTAAGCACTGTGAATTGTTCTGCACAAGCTAATTGAAACTTTTGTCTGGCTCACTTTGTATGTGTACACTCATTGCCACACATTGATCAAGGACTACTTATGCACAGTGAATTCTTCTGCACAAGTTAAAGGTTGAAACTTTTGGCTGGCTCACATTGTATGTGTATACTCATTGCTAAACATTGATCAAGGAATACTTAAGCACTGTGAATTCTTCTGCACAAGCTAAAGGTTCAAACTTTTGGCTGACTCACTCTGTATGAGTATACTCATTGCCACATATTTATCAAGGACTACTTATGCACTGTGAATTCTTCTGCTCAAGTTAAAGGTTGAAACTTTTGGCTGGCTCACTTTGTGTATACTTATTGCCACACATTGTACAAGGACTACTTATGCACTGTGAATTCTTCTGCACAAGCTAAAGGTTCAAACTTTTGGCTGGCTCATTTTGTATGTGTATACTCATTGCTAAACATTGATCAAGGAATACTTAAGCACTGTGAATTCTTCTGCACAAGCTAAAGGTTCAAACTTTTGGCTGGCTCACTTTGTGTATACTTATTGCCACACAATGTACAAGGACTACTTATGCACTGTGAATTCTTCTGCACAAGCTAAAGGTTCAAACTTTTGGCTGGCTCATTTTGTATGTGTATACTCATTGCCACACATTGATCAAGGACTACTTATGCACTGTGAATTCTTCTGCACAAGTTAAAGGTTCAAACTTTTGGCTGGCTCATTTTGTATGTGTTTACTCATTGCCACACATTGCTCAAGGACTACTTATGTGCTGTGAATTCTACTGCACAAGTTAAAGGTTGAAACTTTTGGCTGGCTCTGTATGTGTATACTCATTGCTAAACATTGATCAAGGAATACTTAAGCACTGTGAATTTTTCTGCACAAGCTAAAGGTTCAAACTTTTGGCTGACTCACTCTGTATGAGTATAGTCATTGCCACATATTTATCAAGGACTACTTATGCACTGTGAATTCTTCTGCACAAGTTAAAGGTTGAAACTTTTGGCTGGCTCACTTTGTGTATACTTATTGCCACACATTGTACAAGGACTACTTATGCACTGTGAATTCTTCTGCACAAGCTAAAGGTTCAAACTTTTGGCTGGCTCATTTTGTATGTGTATACTCATTGCCACACATTGATCAAGGACTACTTATGCACTGTGAATTCTTCTGCACAAGTTAAAGGTTCAAACTTTTGGCTGGCTCATTTTGTATGTGTTTACTCATTGCCACACATTGATCAAGGACTACCTATGTGCTGTGAATTCTTCTGCACAAGTTAAAGGTTGAAACTTTTGGCTGGCTCTGTATGTGTATACTCATTGCCACACATTCATCAAGGACTACTTATGCAGTGTAAATTCTTCTGCACAAGTTAAAGGTTGAAACTTTTGGTTGGCTAAGTTTGTATGTGTATACTCATTGCCACACATTGATCAAGGACTACTTATGCACTGTGAAATCTCCTGCGCAAGCTAATGGTGGAAACTTTGGCTGGCTCACTTTGTATGTGTACACTCATTGCCACACATTGATCAAGGACTACTTATGCACTGTGAATTCTTCTGCACAAGTTAAAGGTTGAAACTTTTGGCTGGCTCACATTGTATGTGTATACTCATTGCTAAACATTGATCAAGGAATACTTAAGCACTGTGAATTCTTCTGCACAAGCTAAAGGTTCAAACGTTTGGCTGACTCACTCTCTATGAGTATACTCATTGCCACATGTTTATCAAGGACTACTTATGCACTGTGAATTCTTCTGCACGAGTTAAAGGTTGAACCTTTTGGCTGGCTCACTTTGTTTATACTTATTGCCACACATTGTACAAGGACTACTTATGCACTGTGAATTCTTCTGCACAAGCTAAAGGTTCAAACTTTTGGCTGGCTCATTTTGTATGTGTATACTCATTGCCACACATTGATCAAGGACTACTTATGTGCTGTGAATTCTTCTGCACAAGTTAAAGGTTGAAACTTTTGGCTGGCTCTGTATGTGTATACTCATTGCCACACATTGATCAAGGACTACTAATGCACTGTGAATTCTTTTGCACAAGTTAAAGGTTGAAACTTTTGGCTGGCTAACTTTGTATGTGTATACTCATTGCCACACATTGATCAAGGACTACTTATGCACTGTAAATTCTTCTGCACAAGTTAAAGGTTGAAACTTTTGGTTGGCTAACTTTGTATGTGTATACTCATTGCCACACATTGATCAAGGACTACTTATGCACTGTGAAATCTCCTGCACAAGCTAATGGTTGAAACTTTGGCTGGCTCACTTTGTATGTGTACACTCATTGCCACACATTGATCAAGGACTACTTATGCGCTGTGAATTCTTCTGCACAAGTTAAAGGTTGAAACTTTTGGCTGGCTCACATTGTATGTGTATACTCATTGCTAAACATTGATCAAGGAATACTTAAGCACTGTGAATTCTTCTGCACAAACTAAAGGTTCAAACGTTTGGCTGACTCACTCTGTATGAGTATACTCATTGCCACATATTTATCAAGGACTACTTATGCACTGTGAATTCTTCTGCACAAGGTAAAGGTTGAACCTTTTGGCTGGCTCACTTTGTGTACACTTATTGCCACACATTGTACAAGGACTACTTATGCACTGTGAATTCTTCTGCACAAGCTAAAGGTTCAAACTTTTGGCTGGCTCATTTTGTATGTGTATACTCATTGCCACACACTAATCAAGGACTACTTATGTGCTGTGAATTCTTCTGCACAAGTTAAAGGTTGAAACTTTTGGCTGGCTCTGTATGTGTATACTCATTGCCACACATTGATCAAGGACTACTATTGCACTGTGAATTCTTCTGCACAAGTTAAAGGTTGAAACTTTTGGCTGGCTAACTTTGTATGTGTATACTCATTGCCACACATTGATCAAGGACTACTTATGCACTGTAAATTCTCCTGCACAAGTTAAGGGTTGAAACTTGGCTGGCTCACTTTGTATGTGTATACTCATTGCCACACATTGTACAAGGACTACTTATGCACTGTGAATTCTTCTGCACAAGTTAAAGGTTGAAACTTTTGGGTGGCTCACTTTGTATGTGTATACTCATTGCCACATATTGATCAAGGACTACTTATGGACTGTGAATTCTTCTGCACAAGTTGAAGGTTGAAACTTTTGGCTGGCTCACTATGTGTGTGTATACTCATTGCCACACATTGATATATTTCAAAAGATGTGAAATGTTTTACTTCATTGCCATTTACCTGAGTCTGTACAAAGTTATTGTGTATGCACATATATTGATTGATGTAGCATTTCGTTATGTATACCATACTTTTTTTGATAGTACCGTACCTTTTTGCAGCATACTGGAATTTTCCTATACAAATTCTTTGGAATGGCTGTCACTGATATTGCCATGCCACTGATGCCTAGAATCACCACTTTTGTACATCAATTGTGAATACTTATGTATTCTTTAATAAACTGTCGTTTGCACTGAATTGTTTACGTTTTTGCTTCTCGAGCGAACACCCTAAGCAGCTTCTATGCAGTCGCACCGCTCGCCACCATGTACCATGCCACCTCAACAGACGCGTCGAAATACACGCTGCACATAACGTAAGTACATAGGAAATCATGCAGGTAAGCAGCATGGGAGCAGTTAGTGACCAGTATTTACGAAGCTTGAATCCAGCTAGCGCCCGCCAGCACCACGAACGCGCGAGCAACCGGCCGCGAACAGCCGCCTGAACGCGCACCGCCATATTAGATTTTTTCTGGATTGGCTTGGCTGATCTTGTCTCAGGGATTTTTGAGCATTCCATGCGCTTACCGCTTCTCCCAGGCACCGCCACCGTCACATTCAAAATCGTCCCCTTCGGCTCTACGGGAATGTCACACCCTTGCTGCGGCTTACTGCCAACGGTCTTAGAGGCGACGAGGAATTTTGATTTCAAGCTTCTTTTCTGTCTCTCACGAGGCGCGTTTGAGACTCTTGTGGGTTCCTTTCAGGTGTCACTGTTTTTCCCACGTGCCATGGGAGGCCGTCCACAAACGAGTGCATACAAAGAAGACACCTTGTTGTTCTCCAGCAGCTATCTTCGGATCCAGCGCAGCATGCATTCGCTGCCTAACCAATTCGATGCATTGGTTTCATCCCTGCATACCTGCATTCACCCAGTCCGTCGTCTGCTGCCGTGATGCAGTCGGCTGCTCCACGAAACCGGCACTGGCAGTCGCGGAAGTGTAGAATTTGCTGAATCAGGTCTGCGCGACATCTGCACTTGCTTGGAAAGAATGGCGTCGCGCAGAGAGCACTAGGCTGCATTTTCCCTACATAACCCAAACGCATGAACAAAGGGAACTCGTGCGTGGATGTAGCATCCGACAGTCCATTAGCTCATCCTGACTCGCGATCTGCCCTAGTTACCAGCACAGTTCGAGATGATGGACGTCTTATATCGCACCCCGCAGCTAAGCAACGTGGCTTGGCTACTCTGCGATATGTTCGTAATACCCGACACATGCATTCGTTACCGTTCCATTCTGTCCATTTTGAGGGGTAAAAAGTGACCTGCCGACGGAATGAACTCTGAGTCATGGCAGCCTTAATCCGCACCCGCATAAGCATAAAGTTACACTCTGCGCAGATTCTTGACAAGCAATATATATACTGCGACTTCTACTGTGGTTCCTTCTGACTTTATGCGGCTGTGCTATACAGTGTGTGTGTGTGTGTGTGTGTGTGTGTGTGTGTGTGTGTGTGTGTGTGTGTGTGTGTGTGTGTGTGTGTGTGTGTGTGTGTGTGTGTGTGTGTGTGTGTGTGTGTGTGTGTGTGTGTGTGTGTGTGTGTGTGTGTGTGTGTGTGTGTGTGTGTGTGTGTGTGTGTGTGTGTGTGTGTGTGTGTGTGTGTGTGTGTGTGTGTGTGTGTGTGTGTGTGTGTGTGTGTGTGTGTGTGTGTGTGTGTGTGTGTGTGTGCGTGCGTGTGTGTGTGTGTGTGTGTGTGTGCGTGTGCGTGCGTGCGTGCGTGCGTGTGTGTGTGTGTGTGTGTGTGTGTGTGTGTGTGTGTGTGTGTGTGTGTGTGTGTGTGTGTGTGTGTGTGTGTGTGTGTGTGTGTGCGTGCGTGTGTGTGTGTGTGTGTGTGTGTGTGTGCGTGCGTGTGCGTGTGCGTGTGTGTGTGTGTGGGGGGGGGGAATTAGAACGAAAAGCGCTTGCTATCAGCCAACATTTCTATTACCGATCGCCAGATGCCCAAAACTTCACACATTCAAGAGCTGTTTAAATCACGCGCATGCATTTTTTCATGATCAAAGGAGCGCTTTTTTTTTCTTTTCTTTCGATTCTCCAGTTCACCTGAACTCTGCTGAAAGAAAACAAATCTCAAGCTTGACAAATCGCACATTTTGTCCTGGCGTTTCTTCAGTAACTAGGAGAAATCTTCAAAGCTGGTAAATACTATTACACGACTTAAATGTCCACCAATCCATATTGACGACCTCAATCTGCGCTTATCGTTTAGAAATGGCGCGCCACCTTCGATATTTCTTTTACAGGCACATATTAGAACGCACGCTGCTTTCAGAAACGCTGTAAAAATGCTGCACTTCACAAGGCAGGGAACCAGGGGCGGATTAATGGGTCACTCTTGGAGGGGAAGCGGGGGCGGTCCAATTTGGGCTATGTATATCTTCATTTTTTCGCAAAAAAGAAAAAATTGAGTAGAGCGTGGTTTCCGGATGTGAAATTTCTGTAAAAACTGACAGGCATGGTGGCCCCAGCGAACCCGGGAAGCATCTCTCAGACCATAATGGAGGCAAGTTTCGCAGCATGAATAAAACGCACACAGAAGACAAGGAACAAACAAGACAGGACTGTGCTGCGCTTCCAACTGATTTTATTTGAGAAAGCTCGATGTTTAAATACATTCAGTTATCATGAGGTGAAACCTAATCACAATCATGCAAAAAAGATTGTGATTAGGTTTCACCTCATGATAACTGAATGTATTTAAACGTGGAGCTTTTTCAAATAAAATCAGTTGGAAGTGCAGCACAGTCCTGTCTTGTTTGTTCCTTGTCTTCTGTGTGCGTTTTATTCATGCTGCAAAACTTGTCTCCATTATGAACTGCAACCAACTAGCCCAAACCACCGTGTTACATCTCTCAGACATATTGCACCTCCGGATACGCCGCTTCATCACACGTACGCCGTGGGAATCCCCGACATCGACCAAGCCAGCTGCTTGTTGTTTATTCTACTTCTGATTCTGTTCAAAAGTGGTTTACATCTGTCATCTTTTGCGAGCTTTAATGTTACCCGACGAGCCATAAACTGCAGCCCCGTAACCTAGCGTACACCGCGAGGGCATTGTCGTTTGATTGGGCTACATTTGCGCACTGCCCCCTTGTTTATTTTACTTCTGATTCTGTTCAATAGTGGTTTTCATTTGTCATATTTTGCGAGCTTTAATGTTACACGACGCGCCATAAACTGCAGCCCCGTAACTTAGCGTACACCGCGAGGGCATTGTCGTTTGATTGGGCTACATTTGCGCACTGCCCCCTTGTTTATTTTACTTCTGATTCTTTTCAAAAGTGGTTTTCATCTGTCATATTTTGCGAGCTTTAATGTTACCCGACGAGCCATAAACTGCAGCCCCGTAACTTAGCGTACACCGCGAGGGCATTGTCGTTTGATTGGGCTACATTTGCGCACTGCCCCCTTGTTTATTTTACTTTTGATTCTGTTCAAAAGTAGTTTTCTTCTGTCATATTTTGCGAGCTTTAATGTTACCCGACGAGCCATAAACTGCAGCCCCGTAACTTAGCGTACACCGCGAGGGCATTGTCGTTTGATTGGGCTACATTTGCGCACTTCCTCCTTGTTTATTTTACTTCTGATTCTGTTCAAAAGTGGTTTTCATCTGTCATATTTTGCGAGCTTTAATGTTACCCGACGAGCCATAAACTGCAGCCCCGTAATTTAGCGTACACCGCGAGGGCATTGTCGTTTGATTGGGCTACATTTTAGCACTGCCCCATTACACTCCGAGAAAAAAAAAGTTTTTTCACGGCAGTATCGCCAGAACAAGCTATGGCCGGGCTTCAACCTGCGCGCTATTTATTTATTTTATTTATTTAGGACATACTGCAGGCCCAGTGAAGGGCCCTGGCAGGAGGGGCACAATAAACACAATACAAAAAAGCACAAAACAAAAATCAATGAACGGCCTGTTCAATGGCATCAACGTCAACTGTTGATGATGGTGGTAACTGAATCCACTCGGTAATGGTGCGGGGAAAAAAAGAGAATTTGAATATGTTAGTTCTGGCAAAGTAAGGTTTTAACGATTCAGTGTGCCTGTTTCTTGTTGTCCTGGACGTTATCGGTTGGAGATACAAATCGGGGGCCATTGACAGTTTGTTAGTTTTCAATAGAAAGAGAAATCTTAACCTTAGTATTCTACGCCGAGTTTCAAGGGACTGTATATTATGTTGAAGCAACAGAGCAGATGGTGAGTCAGTGGTGCGATATTTAGAAAATATAAACCGAACTGCTTTGCGCTGAATTCTTTCAAGGGCATTAATGTTAGTTTTTGTGTGAGGATCCCAAACAGTGCATGCATACTCAAGTTTTGGTCTAATCATGGTGTAATATGCCAATTGCTTAACGTTAGGGGGAGCTAGTTTTAACTTGTGCCTAAGAAAACAGAGATTGCGAAATGAAGAAGAGCATACGGTTTCAATATGTTTATTCCAACTAAGATTATTCGTTAGTGTTACTCCTAGGTACTTGTATTCTTTGACTTCTGAAAGGTGCCGAGTGGGAAGATTATATGAAAAGAAATGACTGTTTCTTTTATTAGTAATCCGCATAAATACTGTCTTGTCAGCGTTTAGTTCCATCCCCCATTTAACGCACCATTCACTAACATTGTGTAGGTTATGATTAAGTAAAATCTGGTCGTCTTGAACTTTAACTTCATTAAACAAAACACAATCGTCGGCAAACAACCTAATTTGAACAGGATGAGAGATGATGTCTGTAATGTCATTAATATAGATAAGAAACAGTAATGGCCCAAGGACACTGCCTTGCGGGACACCAGAAGTGACTGGAAGTTTGTTAGAACAATGACCATCGATACTAACATATTGAAATCGGTTAAATAAGCCGCAACCCAATTAACAATAAAAGAAGGAAGACCTATAGTTTCTAGTTTATGGATAAGCTTATTGTGCGGAACTAAATCAAAAGCTTTCTTAAAATCTAAAAATATGACATCTATTTGGCCGGAATGGTCCAGAACTTGAGCGAAATTGTGAATTACGGATGTAAGTTGGGTGACCGTAGAAAAGCCTTTGCGGAAACCATGCTGGAAAGCCGATAATTTGTTGTTGTCATCGAGAAATGTTTTAATGTAATTGGCTACTGCCACTTTTACGCGTTTCCCTAGGTTGCAAACGTTTAAGGCAGGCATTTAGGACACTACGATAACATGTCACGAAAATTGTACCGAGAGTGTATATTTTCATGGCAAATATATTGCAACGTTCACGTAGTCCAGTGAAAAACCATGGTGGGTGCAAAAGGACACACGCAGCTGTACGACGTCTCATTTTCTTTTGTTTTGCACTATAACAAGGCCTGCGAGCAATAATAATCAATTAAGCTTATTAGTTTCCCTGGATACTGCGTACATGGTACGACTGTCAGGTTGGGAGAAAACATTACACGAATAATAATACGGAACAAAAAAAAAGAGAAAAGTGAAAATCATTACTTCTTCTCTTTCCCGGCCTCGGTGACATTTAGTGCGTGTGTTGTTATTAAACGAGAGATCAAAACGCTGCTTGTACAGCTTCGTCGTTACTAAATACAAGACACACTACTTTTTTCTGACATGCCACCTCTTCGAGGTGAAAGATGGTACAAAACTTACCATACTCGGCGGGCTGTTATTTGCAGAAAAGTGAAGGCGGTGCGGCGCGAAGTCCCGAAGTCCGCAGTCATGTGCACATGTATACACTTGTACGATGTCTCGTGCTATCGCCAATAAGGTTCCTAGGGCCACAATCACATGTAATAACATTGACACAGCCATGTCACGCTGCGCCTGCAAATCGCACATGAAGACGGACCGCTTCGGCTTTGAAAGCGACGCTTCCTGAGCGCTCCTGTCGAAGTAAGCACTGTGAGTCGCAGTATCGTGCAAAACTGACTGGAGATGCACCATCCAAGTATGGCTGAGCATTTGCAAAGAGCCAGGCGGCGAACACAACCGTCGTTCGAGGTTGCAAGTAATGCACTACGGCGTGGTCAACAAATCTTCAGAAAATTCCCCGTAGGGAACAACAGGCTTGTCGATCTAAGTGCGTATTGTGCCTACGCAGAGAAACCTCTTTTTTTTTCTTTCACAGAAAATAGCAAGACGGCATGAAGGAGAATGTGTATGCGTTTAATTCGACTTTCAAACGAATCACGGTGGCTTATTAAAAGTTAATGGTGCTGGAGAAACACGTGAGGGTTTAGGGACACCGGGTATCTCGATCGCTTAGGTAGATTGCGGCGCTAAAAGGGGAAACAAGGCGCCAGTCAACTCTGGAGCTAGAAAACACCAGTTGCTGCGTATTGTCTTGTAAAGCTATGACCGGTGCGATGCACAGAAGGCACGTAATGGTCCTCATAGCCTCTCGGTTCACGGCTTCAAGGCGATCCCATTGGGCTCTTGAAAGATGTTGAAACTGGGCTTGATATTGGCTACAGAACTGCCCTCACCAATTGCGGTGTAACGAACGAGCCTGCGCCTCCCGTTTTAGGAGCAATTCTTGTAATCAAACACAAAGTCTCAGTAGCTTACCTTTTTCCCGAGAAAGCCATGCAGTCGCTGATCCTGATAGGTGAATCATTAAGCCAAGCATTTTTACACTCGGAATTTCCTGTAGTGGGGTGCCTGATAGACAAAAACGGATTGGAATTTCAGCAAGTTTACGGCGCCCCCAGCGGTTGGCGACCGACGTATGTTTGTTTTATGCACGGAAAGCCGAAGTCCGATGGATGATGCGTTATTAGAGGTAACATCCAAGGCAGATTGAAGGGCAGCCTCCGGAGTACGCAGACCTTGGTGAGTACTCCGCACCGTGATGTCTTCAGCGTACTGCAGAAATTCTGTCACGGATGTCATATAAGCGCCAAGCCGGCGGGATGAGCGCAATATTAAATAACGTCGGCGACAATACTGATCCCTGGGGTACGCCGCAGAGAGGCACAAATGATCCGACGGCTTCGCCGCTGAGGCGTATTGCAAACTGTCTGCCTTTCAAAAATGCTAAACGTAAAATCGCAACAAACAAGGACATTGAATAAGACAGACAACACGAGCGCTCACTTCCAACTGATTTTATTACATGCAAGAAACAGAATTTTATACTCTCGATAATGCCTGCAAGGCATTACCACAGAGCGGTGAAAGATAGATAACAGTCATCGGGCGTCACACTTGAACGATAAAAGATAGGACATCTCTTTTTGTGAGAGCAGAATTTACAGAGCACTTGCGCAGTCATCGCCAGCTCTACGCTATTTCCAACGCCTCAACAATTTCGCGCGTAATTTGACATTTGTTCCCGTAAAAGACTTTGCACTTGTGAAAAAGAGGGCGACAACCCTCTTTTCCTTTGCTTTTGCATTTTAGACAATGAATACTCATGTGCCCCCCTTTATTATTGCCCACAACATAGCCATGCTCACCCAATCGCTCAATAAGGGATCTGCCCGTTTGGCTTATATAATATTTACCACAGGATAACGGCACTTTGTAAACAACACCTTTCGTGCATCTCGCGAACGGCTTTTGATGCCTTATCGTGCAACTAGCCTTTCCTGGGTTTTCCGCAGTGCTAAGCTTACATAATGAACTCAGCTTATTTGGGGTAGAGAACATGTCAACGTTTACCCTGTTGCCAATTTTTTAAGACTGTGCGAGAGCTTATGTTTATAAGGAAATGACTGCAAATTGCTTATCGGCCTTTGTCTTTTACCGCTTTTCCGGAGACTTGGCTTCCCTTTTTTTTTATAAGTCCTTCCGCCACAGAAACCAGCATGTGCAACGGATAACCCACGTCTTCCAACTTGTCGGACTGCAGGAAAAGGCTTTCTTCAATTGCATGTTTGCATGACTTCTTTATGCAGTTGACAAACCCTAAACGAGCTATGTTTCTTTGTATGAGCTTTGAATGGGCGGAACTGAAAGGTAAGCGCATTTTTCCATCCCTGGAATGATAAATCCAGCAAGTGTGGTCTTCTAAAAAAGTTGACTTGATATCGAGAAAGCGTATGCTACCGTTCTCGGGAAGTTCATGCGTGACGACAAGAGGAGATAAGCTAGGCTTAAAATGATCTAAAACGCTTCCTACCGCTTCGTTGAGGGCGACTGCAGTGGTGTTAAAAAGATTAAAAAATCATCCACAAAACGAAAAACGAAAAACGAAAGGCAGGCAAAAAGCCTTCTGTCACGTTCAGCTAAAAATAGGTCACTTAACAAAGGAGCAACGCTGGACCCTATACATATTCCTTGTTTCTGCAAAAACAGGCCATCACCCCACATTACAAAAGTGGAATTAAGGTAGGTACTTAAGAGCTCTAAACATCCCCGAACACTCACTCTCACTGAATTCTGGAAAGCGATGGGGCCAGCGTTCTCAATACATCTTTCAACGCACTGCAGCAATCCGTTTTGCGGAAACGAGTAGTGAAGGTCTTTTACATCGATTGAGAAGGCAACCATGTTCTTTCCTTCACTTTGCTTTAGAAAATCATTTACACTTGGTTGGTTGGTAACAACTTTATTCAAAAGTCCTGCAGAGCTTTCGCCGACGGGGCCTTAGGTCTCCCACGTGGGGACGTCGAGGTGTTGCCTCGCCGTCGCCTCGCGGGCTTGCTGGATGGCCCAGAGTTGGTCACGAGACTGGGGCTGCGCAAGGCAGCGGCCCACCGCGGCGGGAGGGTTCCGGAGTTAGCACCGTCAGGGTTTGTGCTACAGTCCCAGAGCATGTGGGGTAAAGTTGCTATAGCAGTGTGGCAGACCTTGCATATATTCGTCGGGTACGTTCCGAGGTAGAGTCTGTGGTATTGTGTCAGGCTGGGGTACGTGATCTCGAGCATCTGCAGTTGTCTGAGGGCCACCGCGTGCGCCCTTTCGAGCTTGTCGTTAGGCGGAGGGAAGATTCGGCGGGCCAGGCAGAGGGCCTTGGTAATTTCGTTGTATGTGGTCAAACAGTCTTTGGTGCTGTCCGATGGACGACGGTCGCCGGCGCGGTTCGCGAGCTCGCGCGCCTTGGCGCGTGCCGTCTCGTTTCGGTTGCGATATGTGTTCGATACTGCTCCCATGTGCGCCGGGAGCCACTGGATTCTGGTTTGAAAAGCTTCCTCCCAGTGGACTTATCGATTGCTCGCTGTCTGTGAGATCCATCCTTTGGCGTAGTTTTTGACCGTTTGTCGCGAGTCGCAGAGAACTGTGGTGCACGTCGGATCCGTGAGGGCGAGGGCCACCGCCGCTTCCTGCGCTTCTGCGCGCTCGCACGCTACACTTGCGGTTATACGCGTTTCGCCACTCAAATCGACGACCGCAACCGCGAATCGCGAGCGTTCTGCGTATTCCGCGGCGTCAACATACCTTGTCCCTGTTTCGTCTCCGTGGCTGTGTAGGAGAGCTCTGGCCCTGGCCACTCTTCTTCCCCGGTTGCGTTATGGGTGGACGTTCCGTGTAATCGGGTCGACTCTTAGGGTTTGTCTGATCGCGTCCGGAACAGCGACTTTCTGGCCTTGTTGTGCATGGTAACGGATGCCGACACTTTCCATGATCTGGCATCCTGCTCTCGTGCCCGCTAATCTTTCTAGTTGTGAAGTGCGCTGCGCCTCGGCGATTTCGGTAAGCGTGTTGTGAAGCCCGAGCTGAAGCAAGCGTTCCGTGCTGGTGGACTCGGGTAGATCCAGTCAATTACACTTCCGGGATTTTTTATCATGAAAGGATCATCAACCACTATCTTTTTTAGACTTTTCTGTAGGAAGTCAGAGACTGATTTTTGCCTACTGCGCGCCTCCGAAACGATAATTCTTAAGGGACATTCCATTTTGTGTGTTTTAGCGGAAAGAACATGTTAAGACTTAGACCACTGGCCTTTTCAACAGACCTAGCTAAGCGGGTGAGATTCAAGGAAATACACAACTTTTTTGCTTTCAATCTTACTTTTGACAGATTTACACCTTGTTGCCTATCAAACACTTTCTCGACAGTATGACGCACTTTTTCATGAAAAAGGCTCTCTGCCCCAAATGAGGTGAGTTCATTATGTAAGCTTAGCACTTCAGAGAACCCAGGGAAAACTGGTTGCACGATCAGGCATCAAAAGCCGTTCGCGAGATGCACGAAAGGTGTTGTTTACAAAGTGCCGTTATCCTGTGGTAAATAATATATAGGCCAAACGGGAAGATGCCTAAATGAGCGATTGGGTGAGCATGGCTATGTTGTGGGCAATAATAAAGGGGGCACATGAGTATTCATTGTCTAAAATGCAAAAGCAAAGGAAAAGAGGGTTGTCGTCGTGTATCAATGCCGAGGTTATAAAAGCTCGAGGGATGACGAGGCACAGCGAGTAAACAGAGAAGCCAGGCTTCGTCAGGTCAGGAACATCTCGGTTCGGATAGAGCAACGCTGGCTGCTGCTCCGGTGGTCTCGTGTTCCCCGGCACTGCACCGTATGCTCCCTGGCGTTCCTGAGCTTGTTCCGTGGATTCTGCTGCTGACGCAACCACTTGCTACGCCCAGGGGTGCCTCCAACGCTGGTACTACCTGCCAACTGCATCGCCCTGGTGGTCCCCGCAGCGCCAAGGTTAACGCCAATGTCGATTCTGCCAGCGCTAAGACCGGGAGCTCATCCGACGCCGCCAACGACGCCAGCCCTTCGCTCTTCGGACGCCACCTCGGCGCCGACGCCAATTCGTGGACCTACGCAGCCCTTCGTTGGCTACGTGCTGTGAGCTTGTACGCCAAACCCTAGTAGTCTCTTTACCAGTCTCTCATTATCGCGAGTACCGTCTGACATTGTGTTGTGTGTTAGTACTGTTAATTGGTTTTGTGTTGTAGTGCCTGTGAGGAGTAGGGTTTATTAAATGTGCGTCCGTGTGCGTACACAGCTGTCGTATGGTCCAATCTTTCGGGCCGAGAGTTCTCCGGTGATCCACGACAAAAATAAGCGGTGATTAGTTCCTCCTGTAAGTCAACCACGCATGCAGCTCGGTCTTGCGTTCTATGTCGGCACTCTTCCACAATATGCCCTCTCCTATTGCATCCTTGACCTAATAAGTGCGTCTTTCGGGCCGCACTACTATGTAGACAGTCAGCTGTACGGTGTCCCAGCAGGTCACAGAGGAAACACCTTATTGGAGCAGTAGGCGCGTCGCAAGAGGCCCTTGGTTTTTCCGAATTTACATCGGGTACCGTTTGAGTTCTCTCCTATACCTTGCTCATGTTACTGAGTCCTGCTTTGAGGAATTGGCCTGCATATTCGGCAGACCATTCTAATGGACATAACTTTTTTTTTTCAGGAATGCCGCTAGCTTTGGACTGCAACTTGCTAACAAGTGCTCTGGCACCAACTTGTCCCGCACGCCTTCAAAACTTTTTTCTGTGTTCGACAAATCGAGCCCCCTGTCGAAATAGTTGGCCAATCGACAAGAAAAATGCTTAGCGATTTCAGAATCCTGAGGTTTTGCGGTGCGAAATCTCTCGCGAAAACCCTCTGACGCTATTGCCTGAATCTTTGAAGGAGTGCCTTTTTGACTTTCTTGTATTCCATGGAGTCAATAGCAGCCATCCTACCAAACACACTCAGCGCTTCCCCAGCTAAACACATGCTCAACGCCGTTGCCCAATCACCGCGCTTCCAACCTTGCGCTATAGCTATCCGCTCAAATCATTGCAGATATGCATCCAGATAGTCTCTTTTGTCATCAAAAGGAGCCATTAGTTTTCTCAGACAAACTCTGGCCGGTCTAGGAAATTCTGTACCCGACAGGGGATGCCGATCATCGTCTGCGCTCTCCTCATGCCCTACCGCCAAATGCACCTGTTCCCACAAAAGAAACTCCTTCTCTCGTTCTATCCTTCTTACCTTTGCAGTGCTCTCGAGAAATCGTGCGAGCATAGACTGGAGTCTGCGTTCCTTAACCAGGTGACCAGGTTGAGCAGCTCTGGCTATCCAGGCACGCTCTTGTTAGCGATTGCAGAGAGCTTGCTCAAAGGGAGCAGGGAAGTGGTTCGTAACCAAGACGGAGCTGACAGAGATTGGAGAAAAAATATGACGGTATTGCCGTACATGCACACCATCGCCCACCAGCTCAAAAAAATAGGAAAAAGAGCAGGAGTTCATGTGGTCTTTTCTGCACCTGAGAAACTCTCTAAACTATGCAAAAAGGTGAATTCCGCCGTCTCTGTCAGCAATTCCTGCGCTGTTAGGCACAGGCAGCCATTTGTGAAGTGCGCGAGAAACGTGGTGTACTCGATTCCATTGCCCTGTGGACGAGCCTACATTGGCCAAACAGGCAGGTGCCTCAACGAGAGGCTCATGGAACATATCAACAGCGTCATCGGGGCATCTCGTCATCTCGGCATACACTGCCGAGATTGCCAACAGTGCAAGGAACGTGGTCCTTCTTTGGGAGGAACCACCATCCTTCACAAGTACATAAGCAAAACAGCCAGGGAGATTGCTGAGGCAGGAGAGATTGCAAATAAAAGGGATCACTGTGTCAGCACTCCATCATTGCTGTTAAGTGATAAGGAGCGTCATTTCTTGCGAATTTCGGAATGAGTATTATGGCTTCGACGTTCTTGTGCGCGTACTGCTTTTTAGGTTTTTTAGCTTTCTGTGTTTCTTTTTTTGTCGTGAGCAGAAAATGATGTGTTCGTTTGCGATGTGGCGCCGCTAGCAGATGCTCGTGATTGTACCTTTTCGTTGCTGCGCATGCCCGCTGTACACCATATATAGTCGCTCGCACAGCAATAAACTTTTGTTGAAGTCGGCGCTTTGTGGTGTCTCCCCTCGTGTCCGTGTTCGTCTTGCGCTGTGAATGTTAGCTTCTTACCTCGCTTTCTTAAGCTTCACGAGCATGCTCCTCGCCCTACTTTGACGCGCAACTCTACTACCCTCTCCTTCGCGAGCATCGTCACGCGCCTGCGCCCTTCCATCTATTTGCCTCTTGGTCATAGACACTCATCACCTCTTCCTTGCTTAGACCTTGTTTGAGAAGCACCTGTACTATTTTGTAGCGATAGCTACACTACGCCAGCCACTTCGCAAGGTCAGCGTGGCTGCGCGCGGAGCCGTGGCACCACCACTCCACCAGCTGTGTGTATGCGCGGAGTGACGTCATAGCCCGCAGCTGGTGTGCGCACCGCGCGCCTCCCCGCTGCGCAGATGGCGGAGCAGACGCCGCCCGCCTCGTCAGTTGCGCGCATGCGCGGAGTGACGTCAGAGCACGCAGCCGGTGTGCGCGCCACGCGCCTGCATTTCCCCAGCATTTCGAGCCTTGACGTGGCGGCGTGGCCATCGTGGCACGTGCCGGCGAAACCGAGTGGAGGAGGAGTGGAGAGGAGGGAGAGAGTGAATCCGCGTCCACGGACGAAGATGAAGAAGGAACGCCCAGCGAAACGCAGCGGCGAAAGACTGAATTTGCAATTCGACTGAGCGAGTTCCACTCGGCCAGCTGTAGCTATCGCGGCACTCCAGGTTTAACCAGAGCTAAACCACAGCTATTTTTACCAACTCCATAGTCTCTGAGGGAAAAGTAACAAACGCCGCCTGTCAGCTGTAATTGGAGAAAACTTTACTTCAAACTCAAGTGAAATTGAGAACGCTGAAGTTAAGCGATGCAACTTGGCCACTCTCGATAGCAAGATGTGGCTAAGCCCCTGGACACCTAATTCGCATCTAAGCCTCGCATTGCGCGTTCTTCTACAGCGATAGTCGCTAGCGCCACGTCACCCGGTATCGCGGCGAAGCGGCAGTGGTAGCATGAATATTCTTGACACTTTGGGATAATCACGGTAGTGCGGCCGAGATTTCTGGCATCTGTCAGCGCGGCTTCCACGCAAGGATAGGCCAACCGAAGAAGCGTACTACGGCGAGGTAAACGAAAACAGCTTTATGCACCTTTTAGCATCGGGCAAGAGTTCAGCACGGGAGCCGACAGCATTACTGCTTTCGGAGATGGAGCTCTCTCCGTGATGATCAGCGAGGAGAGCATAGACACTCTGCAAGTCCAGCGGCGCCCGCCGCGAGGGGACTCATGAGGTGAAGCTGCATTCAATCGGGCGGCTTCACGGCGGTTGGCGGCAGCGCCGGGCACACCCGGGCGTGTCGCTGACGCTCGCAGGCAGCGAGTTGAGTTTGCGCAGTGCCGATTACCACATAGCCTGGATTCAACAGGCGGAGGGAACATCTGCTGTAAATGTTCTGCCACGAGGCGCGAGGAAAGGAGCACATGGGGCGAGTGTGAGCACTGCCTCTTCGAGGAAGCCGTTCAGCAACTGATTCAGACACGACGGAGGTACCGAACAATGTGCAGCCACAGGCTTCGCGCCAAGCACGACACTCTGCGAGGACGTAGCTCATAGTACAGCCCGGGCCGGAAGAGAGAGATTGTGCATGTCAATGGTAGGAGGCTGTGGATGCGGCCGAGAACACCCGTCGTGCTGGGGCAACTTCATATGAGTGGCATTACAGAGCCCACAAATATGCGGCGGTAGGAAAAGAGGATCCACGCACGAAACGCTGACGACGAACACGCTGCGCGGCAATATACAACACATCCCAGAACCACGTACTACTCGCCGCAGACATCAAGGCGAAACGACCTATTCGCGAACATTTAGCACTGTCACCAAAGGTATGGCTGAAAGTCGCGTTACAGGTGGTCATCGTCCTGGCAGTTTTTTTTTTGTTGCATGCGAACATCTATGTATTCCGCTTCAAATTTGCAAGATAAAATCTCTAATGGAACACCGCGTTTACTGTCTCTTGTGTTGTTGATTGCCACAGCCTTGAGCAGATAAAGCGAAATCACAAGTAGACGATAAGCATGCAGGGTATGGTTGACAGAGCACCCTTTGTGCAGTCGCTCTTGGTAAGAGTGCCCGTCACGGTCGTTATACGCCGCCGTGTGGCGCAACGTCGCATATAACATGAATGACTACTGGAACGACAGAGCGCGAAAATACTAGCCCAACAATCGTTCCTTATGCATGTTTACTGTTGCTGCTAAAAAATTGTGACACTGGACTTTCTTTCCTAGCGCCAGCGTGCACTTACCAGTTGGGGTTGTCAGCTATCTGTGAAGACCCCGATGCTGCATGAACACGCGGCTTCATGGCCCAGCAAGTTTTTCTCACGAAAAAATCGACAGCGGAGTAGAACGCGAAGAAACTATATTAAGTGTTCGTATGGGCCTATCAGGACCTATCAGGAATATCGCACCTGCCTATCAAGACCGCCGAGCGCTAATCACGCTTTAAACGCGTGTAACTGTTCGTTAACGGTGTTGAAGCATTCTGAATTCACAGGTACTGTGCCACTACTGAAAGGTCATGCCGGTAAATGAAGGCTGGGTCAGATCGGGGAAGTTTCAACGGCCGCCCTTGGCGGGTGCAGCGACTGTACGTGTACATGGCGACCCACCGCGGCCTCGAAGCAGTTGGATTTGTCACACGTGCTATGGGCTTTCGGTGATTCAGTTCGTTCGACACACCACCATGCCATTAAAGGGGTTCTCTTTCGAGTTTTCTCGGTTGGTTCCATTTAGATGTGTCCCGAGATGATAATTCACAAACGTTTATTTTCTCACAGACAATGGCCATTGACACCTGTGAATGTCTTAGAAGTGGCGATGAATCCGTTTTATGCTCATTACGTTCCAGCGTCCTCCTGCCGTGGTGGCGTGCGGAGTGGGCCATTCCATCCTGGCGGATACCTGACATGATGCCGCAGCCACAGTCTGCTACCCAGGCGGGACTCCTTGTCGGATGCCATGGGGTTCGAAACGTGATGAAGACGCTGGTCAGGGGAACCGAGACAACAGTATCCTCCGGTTGTGAAAGGAATGCCACCACCTTCAGATACCCAGTGGAGCACTGTCCATTTCACAAGGTGTGTGACTGGAGTCATTGCAATTCTGCACCCAGCTGCTGGTAAAGTACATGTAAAGTCAAATATAGTGGGGCATATTAGAATTAGCACACACTCGTTCCCTGGGGGCGAAAAATTTAGCTCTGGAATGTCTCAATGGTGAGATGAAATATGAAAATAATTTCATACCCTCGAGAACTACCACTTTTCGTTCACAGCAACATGCCGTATGTATACATAACTTGCCGTGCTGGATACAAAACAAAGCATAACTAGTTAGAATTTCCAGCTCTTGCTGAACCAGTTGTAACTTTGACGAGCGAACACTGCTGACATGAAAACTCTCCGAACTCTCGCGGCGTCGTTGCATTAGCCTGGGGGTGGATCTTTCGAGAACAATAATCCATGCCGGACGCCTACTGAAACGTTAACGATCGTATGTACCACACAGTTTTTGGTAGCTTACTATAGAAACAATTTTATCTAGACTGCAAGAAACAATATGCAATGCGTGTAAAGATAACATAGCACCGAAATAAAGAACTTCTTGCTGGGCGAGTTGATGCATAGCTTTCTAGTCACCGTCGGAAATACGGATGGACTAAAACGCGACGCCGTCACCGGCGACTCCTACAATCAAAACCCGGTCGTTGGGATTACAAGCACAGCACCACGAGATGAGCCTGCTGTGATCTGGAATTTTGGTGCATAATCTTGGTGTACTTTGGTGTACTTAATTCTTAGATACCTGTTTCTGCTGGCACCACTGGTATTTCTGTGCTTAGTATGTTTAATAAAGATTCTGTTGATGTGTATGTGTTGAATTCATTTATGTGCTGTTGTAAGGAGTCTTAACGTACTGCTGCTGAGCGCAACACCCGTGTTCGATTCTAGCACGATTAAATCCACCGATGAGACCTGTTTTAAGTTGGTGGTAATGTTTCCTTCAAATTCATTACCTCTTGTGGATCTAATATGCCCGAAGCTGCTTGTGGGCATAGTGAGGCGCCATAGTGGGTGTCTCAAGACCAATTTCATACCAAGCAATTCTGGACAAAGACATTTTTAAGCGGGAAACCGTTTATGAACTACCATTTTTCATATAATTTAAGATTTCACTATAACAATCAACATATCTGCAGATCACCCGACAGCAGTCTCTATTCACGTTTCTGCTATCGTCAATAGCGTTCCCCATTAGTTTTCTATGGTATAGTCTTAACTGTTCAATGCGATCACTGGAAACACTCTAGCAGAAACATTTTCCTGCATATTAGTATAATGGACCATTACCTTCAGTGTTTCTATAACAGTGTCTTACAATGCTCCAATGTTAAATCTTTTTGCCTGAGAAGGCGTGACTTGTAACCCTCTGAGATTCTAAACTTGCACTGACATCGCTCACGAAGGAGGGACTAAAAGCTCGGGAGGGCGCGTTACACAATGCTCTCGAAGGCGAGCCAAGGTTCTCAAAGTCGTTCCCTTTGGCCAATAAAATGCGGGCCCGAATATTTCTCTCCTTCTTGAGGGGCTTTCTCAGTTTTCACCAGATAAGCCGAGAACATGTGAGGTGCGGTCACCATCCGAGGACTGGAATGCGACGCGCTTAGCAGAACAGGCCAAGTGACGCTGGAAAACGAAGACTAATGGAGCACCGGACTATAACACATGGGTTGGAACCAGCACGTAAGAGACAAACGCGTGATAGCCCTGAAGACGGAAGTTGGCATAGTTGGTGCTTGGTTAATAGCGGCGACATGGCTCCTGGCGCAAAACAGCACAGGGGGCAACGAAATAAAGCTCTAGATGATTACTTGACCCTTAGCATATTACAAGTGTCCCAAAACCGGCCTTTTAATTGCCTATGTGACGTTCGGAGGATATTTTGGTTTAGCGTTCTCTACAAATTTGTTTGTTTTGTTTTGTTGTAAAATGGAGTAGAAAAAGAAAGATGCGATGCTGGCGTTTTACCAAAAGTATACAAAGGGCAGGAGGCGTGCGGTTGCCTTTGTTCTTTTCCTGTCTTTTTCTCTTTAGTAATGGTGTTTAGGATATGAAGGACGCAGCAACGGCCTCACTCAAACTGCACACCTGAATCATGCCATGAGAAAAAGAGATGAAGCAAAAAATTATAGTGCAGAGAAAGTCGCTCTATTGAAAGAGTCCTAATTCGTTTTGAGTGGTTCTTTACGCATGCACCGACATGGTGTCAAAACACGGGCTGATTTCGCGGTTTACCTCAATCCAAATCAATCCACCGAGGGCGGGATTCAAACCTGCGACCTCAGCAGCCGGACACCATAACAAGTGTTAGTTGTAACCATAAGTAATACTATGCTAGCATGCTAGATTAGCAACCAGGCACGCCTCTCCTGTATTCATTAAAGTTTCCCCTCCTCCTCCTGATGTGTTGCTTTCAATTTAGCTGCTAGCGCTCCAATCATTGTTGCCCTGTCAAATTCGCTGCGTGATCCATATTTCGTGGCTGCGTTCGCGACTCCAACATTTAATAGAGCTTCTGTCGCAGTGCTCGAGAGGATGAACACACGGTGATATTTATTATTTCGCGGGCCTTCTTTTGAGCCTATTAATAAAAAGCAAACCTAATGCGCATTTTAAAATGAAATTTACGAATTCAGCGTTTCTGAGGGGGGCCGCTGTGGTGTTCCCACTAGAATTTATGTCCTAACTGCAAGACGTTAATGTTAATTATTCCAAAAAATAACCTGTCATAACCTAACCTAGCCTGGCATAGTGGTCTACAACATGGTTGCAGTCGCATCCACATATTGCGCCCCGGTATATTTTTAAATCCTGGCCTATTTGAGTCAACTAAAACACGCGATATGGTAGCGCAGATAGAATATTCGTAAAAACCAGCTGGGTGGCGTCTCAGAGGACTTGACACTCGGGTAATGATCCTAAAAAAACGCGGAATTGAATCCGGCGGCCGCTGTGGTGCATTTCGATGGAGGCGAAATGCAAAATAGCCGTTTGCTTTGTGATGTCAGCGCCCGTTAATGAACGCCAGGTGGCCGCACTGGGACGTTAAATCACACATAGCATAAATATTAGCAACAATATATTTGGCCTGATATGTTCTCAATCAGCACCTCGTTTCGAAGGGGGCCACCGCGGTTGCTCATCGAATATGGAGCTCGACTGCTCACCCGAAATATGCGGGCTTGATACTTAACGTGGTGGTCGCATTTCGATGGAGACCAAAAGCAAGAGGCCCGCACATGTAGTATGCGGTGTGGTGTACGTCAAAGAACCCCACGTGGTAGATATTGTCCGGAGCCCTCCGCTGCGGCGTCCCTCACAGACTGAGTTGCCTTGGGACATTCAACCCCATAAAACAAAAACAAAACTGTCCAATGGGGGCTATCATCGATGAGGATTTGATGCCCTTTTGCTATCTTCTTACTTGAGACCCACAGTTGGAAAACCGATTTTTTCGTTTATGAAATGAATAATAAATATATTTATTTACTTTATCTTCCGTGGGGTCTGAAGGCATTAAACAGAAGAATGCCTACAACAGATACAAAAATAAAAATTGCGGGAACTTAACCCTATGTATAGCTGGTCGTCAGCGCCAACTGGCTCGCAAAACGATCGAAAAATGAAGATGCAAGGCATGACAAGTTTGCTGATGGCTGATTTAGTGGAGGGTTCGGGCCTAAAGGGCAACTTCGCCAATTTTTTAATATTCCACACAACTCAGCGATTAAAATCTACATATGCTGCAGGTAAGCCCGCCAAGTGTTTATGCGCTAGCATTTAAAATTGTGACGTAACCAGTGATTAAACTTAAGGCTTCTTCTCACAGCACAAAAGATATGCGGAGAAGCTTATGTGACGTCACGGAATATAAATATTCAAATTTCCGCTGCCGCCAACCACATTTTGACGTTCCTAGTCGCATGCTACGAAACAACGCTTGGAGCCCTTTGCCTTTGGCGGCATTTTTTCTTCCTTAAAAGCAAGCGTTTATGCGTTGGCAATGGGCTGGTTCCTTCATCGACGTCTAGATGCGCCCCCTGCTGTGCGCAGCTCCGCGCTGCGCAGAATCACGATGGCGGTCTCGATTTGAGTCGGTGATTATCTCACATTTTCAAATGCTCGCGAGAAAGGACGGCGCATGCGTTACCTGCAAGTTTCGCATATTTGCCTGTTTTAAGCTCGCCGATTCCTAAAAGAATCTTTGCAGTTAAACTGAGGTAAGCGTGGTTGTGCAAACGAAAGGTTTTATTATGCTCGGTTTTGCTGCGAATTAATCCAGATTAGGCTCATAAAGACGAACACATGTCCTGCATTGTCTAGCAACCTGCATTTTTATATTCCTGATTGTTTAGCCTTGCAGACGCAGCACCGCATGCGCAGTGCATGAAAGTGGATTCGGCCCGGGTTTGAACCCGACCGCGGCGGCTGCCTTTTTATGGCGGAAAAACGCTAAGGCGCCCGTGTGCTGCGCGATGTCAGTGCACGTTAAAAATCCCCAGGCGGTCGAAATTATTCCGGAGCCCTCCACTACGGCACCTCTTCTTCCTTTATTCTTTCACTCCCTCCTTTATCCCTTCCCTTACGGCGCGGTTCAGGTGTCCAACGATATATGAGACAGATACTGCGCCATTTCCTTTCCCCCAAAACCAATTATTATTATTATTATTGAACGGAGGTGCACTTCGATGCATTCAGCGTGCGCTGGTTGTGATCGAGGCGGCGCCCGGTCGCCCAGAGCCAAAGCGCCCTGCCGAGCAAGGAGTGATGCGGTATGTCACGTGGCTGCCACACCTCCACCACTCCTCCATTTATGCGCCTTCCCAATCAAGTTAATAATGTGACCCTTCCCTTGATGATCGACACCGGGGCAGTCGTCTCTCTCATTAATGTTCGGGACTACGACATGTACTTTTCACATATTCGCCTACTTCAATCGCATTTAATCATCCAGAAGTACTCGCAGCAAGCGGTGAGGAACTTGGGAATTTTCTCCACAACCGTCAAGTTCCAGGATAAGTCGGCTGCGGTAAATTTCTATATCATGGAATGCGGTTCATCACTTTTGGGATTTTACGCTATTAAGGCATTGAAACTGATCATCATCGGTGAAACTCTGTCCTGTGCACAGATCACTACTTCGTCTGCACTTTCGCCGAACGCACCGTTGCAATTCAGTCATCACATCACACCGGACTTTGGTCTGGTAAAAGGCAACGTGCATCAGGTGACTCGGCGACCGGACGTGAAACCTGTGGGGTCCGAGCTGCGTCGACTTCCTTCAAACTCATCTTGCAGTCTTCCTTTTGTAAGAACTAGGGTGTTCAGTAATAGACAGCAGTACGTGGAACAAGACGTTAGTATAAAGAGTGATCAAAGCCTTCTTGTACACATATTGGGGGAAGAATAAGAGTACACATTATGGGGAAACGTCCAAAGTACAGACATCCTTTTACAGTGTTGTACAAGGTGTCGCATAATGCATTTAAGCTGAGTGATGGGAACATTTGGAATGCTTCCAAGTTAGTCCTTGTGCTTGCACAGGGCAACAATAATGGTAACCAGAACACACAGTCCTCTGACAATGCTCCTTTGTTACAGCAAAGCTCTCAGTCATTTTCATATGATATTCCTACCTTGGTAGTTATCCCCGTTCCCGCAGTGCAATCGTCTTCAGCCGGAAGGCGAGATGATCAGGTACGAGTTCAATTTCCGACTAACGTGCCCAGTCAAAGTGTTACGCTTACAGCACCGACTGCTCAGGGCTTCATGGGATCTGAGGATTCTATTCGGCCGCCAGTTCTACATCCGGCTGTTGTGCCCAGCTTACATGAAGTTCTTTCGCTGGATAGGCAAGTAACTGAACCTTATGGTTCAATACAGGCACCTTCACAGCGAATGACTACTGTGCCCAGTCCCTATGCTTTCTCCAAAACGCCTAACGCTCATGTCTCTGAGCCTTCGGGCTCACATACGGTCCATCGTAAGTCTTCGCTCCCTGCTGTGCCTGAGCGGCGCGCCACTGAATCTTCGGACTTGTTTGAACCGTGTTCTTCGTCTTCAAAGTCGACTGAGGAGCACTTCAGTGAGCTGGGAATCTCAGATGTCAAGCCGCTATCTCCGCCCCCAGTTTTGCCTGGTGGGTGCTAAGCTGAGCAGTGAAGCTATAATAATCGGTTTTTGGGGAAAGGAAATGGCGCAGTATCTGTCTCATATATCATTGGACACCTGAACCGCGCCGTAAGGGAGGGGTAAAGGAGGGAGTGAAAGAAGAAAGGAAGAATAGTTTCCTATGTTCGTTGAACACGCAGCTTCATGGTGCAGGCAGCTCCTCGCACGACGAAGTCGACACCACAGTACGACGATGAAGAAATAACGAGTGTTCAGATCTCCCTATCATGAACAATCGGGAATATTCATCATAAATATCGTACCCACCTATCAGGACCGGAGAACACTAATCATGGTGTAAATGTGCGTAAGTGTGCATTAGCATCTGTTAAATAAGTGCGAATTTCCATGCACTGTGGCACTACTCAAAGCTCATGACAGTGAATGAATTGCTTGAGCAGATGCTGGAAAGTTCACCGGCGTCCCTGGGCGGGCACAGCAGCTCTGTACATGGGGCCGAACCGCGGCTGCGAAAGCGATTGCGATTTGTCACACCCATTATGTGAGTTTTCGGCGAATCGCTTCATTGGAAACCCTATCACGGCATCGAAGATCGTCTCCTTCGCATTCTTCTGGTTGCCAGTTAAGATGCGTCTACTCATAGCAGCTCACATATATTAAGTTTGGAACTGACAATTGTTATTCTCGCCTGTAAATACCTTACAAAGTGACAATGATCCCATTTTAGGCTATTTGCTTTCCAGCATCCTCCTGCCGTGGTGGCCTGCAGAACGTGCCAGTTCATCCTGCTAGACACCTGATATGACCCCAGAGCCAGAGTGTGCTGCCCAGGCTGGACTCATCGTCGGACGCCATCGGGTTGGAGACGCGATGAAGCTGCGGGTCACAAGAGCCGAGACAAGATTATCCTCCACTTATGAAAGCAATGCCACCACCTTCAGATACCCAGTGGAGCACTGCCCATCTTACGAGGTCTGTGACTACAAAAGGTATCTGAAATTCTGCGCCCAGCTGCTCGAAAATACATGCACGGTCAAAGAAAAGTGCACCATATTAGAATGAGCTCTTACAGATTCTTTGACAGAATTAAAAAATTTTCTTTCTGATCTCTTTATCGCGTGATGCGATATGAAAATAATCGCATGCCCTCGAGCACTTCCACATTTAGTTCACGGGAACACGCCTCATACATGTATAAATTGCCGTGGTCGATGCTAAACGAAGCATATGACCAGGTAACATTCTCAGGCCTTGGTGAACCAGTAGTATAGTTAACTCAGACAAGAACGCTGACTAAACGAGTTCATAAAAAGGCAAGCTGCAACTCACCGCAGTCACACCTGACGAAGGAAGCGAGTTGATTCCGCAGAAGTGTGTTATTTTATTCTTGGTTGGCGTTCCTTTCTCAGTTGCACTAAATTCCTTTCCCAACTAGACAGACCTTTGTCAGATATTTTGTTTTGAACCAGTAGTAGCAGCTCAGACAGACAAACTCTGCTAAGCTCGGCCTCCACCGAGAGCAATTATCGATGACAGCTGGCTAATGGAACGTTTACGAACACACTGTTCCGCACAATTCTTAATTGTTCAGTTTTGAATAAGAAATCTTTTCTACTACATAAACTACAAGAAACAATATACAATACATGTAAAGAGCACATAGTAAAGAATTAAAGGTGTACACGGCCTGAATTTTTGCACCATGCGTTAAATAACGCCTTCAACGCGAAGTCGTAATTTTTTTCCTCTCTTTAATCTGGCAGCATCTGTACGTGGCTTACGTTGTCCTCGCCGCGAACATCATCAGCTGGGCGATAGCATCAGTCTCCGACCTGCCCGCAGGGACCAATGGACGGACGCTTGGCAAGTTCGGAATCCATCTGAACATGTTCTGCGACGAAGGAGGGTGGTCCGCAACCAGCTCTGTGACGGCGAACGGCTTCTAACGTTCAGGCTTGAACTTGGCCGTGTCGACAGGCGCCCATCAGCTCGCGCCTTGGACATCCGTGGCCGCCACCCAGTCTTCGCCGAAGGCCTTTGCCCAGTCCTCTCGCTGAGCAGCTCCCTGGTTGTTCCGGGCGGATGTGTAGCCGCCGTCGGAAACACGGCCAGACTAAAACACCACGCCATCACCGACAACGCCTACGGGACAAAACTGAGTGTCCTGCTTTCAGGTAGAGCAGCACGAGAGCCTGCTCTAATTTTCATCATTCGTGCATAGTTTCCTGTTTTATAAGTACTTAATTTTTTGATATGTTTTACACCACTTCTATTTCTATGAGAAGTGTGTTTTGTAAATATTTTGTCGATGCGCATGTGTTGTATTGACTTTTCTGCTGATATATGGTGTCTTTCCATATTACTCCTGCCTGAAGAATGTGGCCTTCCAAGGCATGGCGTTAGGATTTGGCCGATTTGTACAGGACACACGGCAAGATGACGCACACACACGAATTAAAAAATAGAACGCAACACCGTGTACGATTCTAACAGCACGAAATCGCTCCGATTGGACTCGTTTGAAGCTTTATCTTTCTTTTAGGTCACCTGAAGGTGACATATTCTCGAATTCTTTTTTGCGGAGTTAAACACCACAAAGCCGCTCGTGTGCACAGTGAGTCGACATAGTTTAGAGACGTGATCAGTTTCCACCCCCCGCGATTGTTTAGCATGCACTGACATCGCCCACCACGTGAGAGCACTTACAACGCGTTAGCTGTCAGCGCGACATCTAGGCGCATGTAGGGAAGAAAAACGCAGGAGGGCGCGTTACAGCATGCCGCCGAGCTTTGCAAGCCAAGGCTCTCGAAGTCATTCCCTTTGTCCAATAAAATGCTTTTTCCCGATAAGCCGAGGCCATTCAGGGTACGATCTTGGCCCGAGGACTTTAAATAGCAAATGGGACGGGCTGGGCATTGCAGGCCAAGTACGCAGTGGCAGGAGAACGAAGACTAATGCAGTGCTCGTCTATACCACACGGGGAGGAGCCAGCACATACGCGACAAATGCGTGATAACCCTGAAGATGAAAGCTGGGCTAGCTGCTGCTTGGCTAGCAGCTGCATCATGGTTGCTAAAGCGAACCAGCACAAGGCACGGCGGAAAAGAAGCCCACCTGACTCGTCTACCTCCGGCATATTGCTGCGAAAATTTGCAGTTTTTGTTCGTTCTTCAAATCTGCCGCCACATCATTTTATCGCTTTGTTTGCGACGCAAGACGCGACTAGATTTATCTCGATTGATCGCAGCCAGGCAGAGCTGATTCTACGTTGTTCCGGAATGTTCTAGTACCTTTGCACGCTTTATCTCGAAAGTTCGCTATCAGCTTCTGAATGAGCCTGTCCGTGGTTACGTCGAGGAGATGAAGCGCCTATTTCGCCGCGCCGACCCCGAGATGATAGAGGAAAAGAGAGTTCAGTTTTTAATGCGTGGCGTAAAAGAACAACTCTTTGGCAGCCTCCTCCGCCAGCCGCAAAAAGCAGTCGAGGAATTCATGCAAGAAGCCTGCACGATTGAGAAGACCCTCGCCGTCTGAGCTCGGCAGTACAATCGCCCTTCCTCTGCCTATGCAATCCGTTCGGACACGACGGCCACCACTAGCGACAATTTGCGGGAAGTTATCCGCAAAATCGTCCGAGAGGAGCTACGCCGATTACTGTCATCCTCCCCACAGCCACAAGCAGCGACTCTGATGGATGTGGTACGGGAAGAAGTGCAGCAGGCACTTGGAACCCCGACGGCCACAGAACCCCAGGCCATGACCTACGCCGCTGCAGTAAGGACTCCTCAGCCCCAACGATAACACCTGCATCCTGTCCGACATAAACAACTTGTTCCCGAACGCCACCTCCTTGCCCCCGCCCGCCCAGCCTAAGATCGACTCTCAAGCCCCAGGAAATGCGACGCCTGGAGGACTTCCGACAACCGGCCGTTGTGCTTCCATCGCGGTATGGCTGGCCATATTCTTCGTCACTGCTAGTGCCGACGTATCGGTCTTCGGGGATTTTCCGTTAACGCCCCACGACCACGCTTCGGCCAACGTCTGCAGGAAATCGACGAGTACCAGCGTAGAGAGGACTACATGCCGAATCGCTTTTCGTGCTCACCATTGCCGTCAACATCGCGCTTTGCGCCGCCACGCCGCAGCTACGCAGCCGCGGTACGAGGAAGGTCTCCCAGCCCCCGTAGGGGAAACTAAAGAAAGCAACCTCTAGAGGTGAGGTTGTTCACTAGCAAAACACTATTCTCCTTTCCACAAAAACCAAATATTATTATTAGTATTATGCGGCGCCGCGGGTGCAGCGTCTTCATGGGTTGTTGTCGGTGGAAGATCTTCGGTGTTTTTCTAGTGAACAACCTCACCTCCAGAACCTACACTCGCTGAACCGACGCCGCACAAAATGACAACCCCGACCACGACGCAGGCTGCCTTGAAAACGACGCCGCCACCCAGAAAAGCTTCGACTACACGCCCACCCGCGACTCGCATACGCGACGAAGCAGCGACCCGATGCCGAGAGCGACATGCAGTGCAAGAGCCAGGACCTCCGACTTAGAAGTGACTATCGATGGCCTCAAAGTTACCGCTCTAGTCGACACAGGAGCCGATTAATCGGTGATGAGTGGAACATTCGCTGCGCAGCTGAAAAAAGTCACAACGGCTTGAGACGGCCCACAAATTCGTACCGGAGGGGCCACCTCATAACGCCATCAGGACGATGCACAGCCCGAGTAACTGTCAAAGGACATACCTATCCTGCGACCTTGGTTGTGCTACCGCAATGCTTGCGCGAAGTGATCTTGGGTATGGATTTCCTTAATGAGCATCAGGCGATCATCGACCTGCGATCTAAGCTGATCACGCTTTCGACGGACGAAGCCATCGCTTCGATGAAAACTCGGGCAAATCACGTTGCACTGAGTGTCCTGGAGGAAGAGCGTCCCACCCCGTTCAAGCGTTATCGTGACCGCAGGTGCCACAAAAACCATTAACGCTGAAGCCATCATCGAGGGGAACATGCAGTTGCTTCTAGACCGAGGAATCAGCATCGCAAGAGACATCGCACATTTCCGCAATGGCCAGGCCGAAGTACTGCTTACTAACTTCAGAGAGGAATACCAGCACATTAACAGAGGAACGACGATTGCTTTCTTAGACGAAATATCCGACGTACGAGACTCCTTCGCCCTCTCCGACCCCTCCGCAGAAGAATTGCCTGACCAAGAGAACTCGCCCACTTTCGACATCAACCCAGCCCTGCCCCGGAATAGACAAGACCAGATCCGCAATCTGCTTCGAAGCTACAGTGAGTGTTTTTCGACATCGCCGAAGGTCCGACAAACGCCAAATGCCCAGCATCGCAGCACCGCGAGAAGGACAAGCCATCCGGGACCAAGTCGAAGAAATGCTTCGCGACGTCATCCAGCCTTCAAACAGCCCATGGGCGGCACCGGTTGTTCTATTGAGAAAGAAAGACGGCGCACTTCGATTATGCGTTGATTACCGCCGCTTGAATAACATAACAAAGAAGGACGTCTACCCCTTCTCCCGCATCGATGACACAGTGGACCGCCTCTGCAACGCTAAATATTTCTCATCGATAGACCTCAAGTGCTGCTACTGGCAAATTGAGGTCGACGAAAGAGATCGCGAGAAGACAGCATTGATCACTCCGGAGGGGCTGTTTGAGTTCAAGGTGATGTCATTTGGTCTCTCTTCCGCACAAGCGATGTTCCAGCGAGTAATGGATACAGTGCTGGCAGGCCTGAAGTGGAAAATTTGTCTGGTATATTTAAATGACATCGTTGTCTTCGACTCAAACTTTGAAGAGCACCTCAAAAGACTTCGAACAGTACTAGACGCCATCAAGTCGTCTGGCCTAACCTTGAAAGCAGGAAAGTGCCACTTTGCCTACGAAGAACTGCTGTTTCTAGGCCACATCGTTAGCAAGGAGGGAGTTCGCCCAGAACCACAGAAAACAGCTGCTATTGAACAGTTTCCACCGCCGGCCGGTAAGAAAGCATTGCGCAGATTTCTCGGACTTTGCGCATATTACCGACGATTTGTGAAAAACCTTTCGCGCATCGCCGAGCTCCTGACCCAACTGACGAAGGTAGACTTTCTGTTTAAATGGGAAGCGCCGCGAGCAGAAGCCTTCAAGGAACTTCAGTGTCGTTTACTGTCCCCACCAATCATAGCGCATATTGATGAAAACGCCGATACTGAAGTCCATACCAACGCAAGCAACGTGGGCCTAGGCGCCGTCCTCGTTCAAAAAAGCGACGGGCTGGATAAAGTCATAGCATACGCTAGCCGTTCCCTTTCCAAGGCCGAGGCTAACTATTCGACAACTGAGAAGGAGTACAGCACTGCCTTGCCATCATCTGGACTACGTCAAAATTCCGCCCCTACCTGTACGAACGACCGTTCAAGGTGGTCAGAGATCACCACACGCTGTGCTGGCTTGCCAATTTGAAGGACCCCTCTGGCCGACTCGCTCGATGGAGTCTGCGTCTCCACGAGTTTGACGTCACCATCGTTTACAAGTCAAGACGCAAGCACTCTGACGCCAATTGCCTCTCACGAGCCCCTGTAGATACACCGCCGCCGGGCTACGATGAGGACGCCTTCCTGGGACCCATCAGCCCCAGCTCTTTTGCTGAGCAGCAACGCTCGGACCCCGACCTAAAACGCCTGATCGAGTACCTGGAAGGCAAGCTTTCTTCACCCCCGCTTCATTCAAGCGAGGACTGTCTTCCTTCTGTGTGCAGAATGAGGTCCTTGTGAAGAAGAACTTTGCAGCGAGCAAAACAGCCTACCTCCTGTTGTACCTGCTTGTATCCGCGAAGACGTTCTACACACTTCACACGACGAGCCGACAGCTGGACATCTTTGCGCGCGACACAACACGAGTGAGGATGGGGAATGCGCGGTGCACATCTTGACGACGCAGGTCGCAAGTCGTCACCGGCAATGACAGGCGATGACGGAGAACCTGCCAAATCAGGCCCTCCCGAATCTGGAGCGCGTGAGCGCCGCACAGGCGGGCGACAGGACTCCGTAGGCTCGGGCCTGGACTCAAGCGTACATACTAGGTGCGCAAGGTTACGCCACCCGTGCTCTTGGTCCCCCGACAAAGGCCTGGACACCCAGGAGGCGAAATCTACGTACCTTTCTGCTGCCCGAGTCGGTGGCGGTCTCCCCGCTCATTTCCCTCTTGCGGCCTCTCGCTGAAACAACGTCCCCGAGCTGTCACTTGGAGTGACCCAATAGGCCTGACGCGAGGTCGAAGCGGGAAGAACGGAAGGGAGGGTGATTTACAGCGGTTCTTCAACAGAGCTACCCCTGGAAAGGAGGACAAGAAGCGCGGCCGCCTGCATTCCCCTAGCGGACTCCCCACGGGGGGTCTAACGAGCAAACGGCAGCAGCTGGCGCGCACTCCGATCGCTCAAGAAGCCCAATCCCCACATCCCCTTCTCAAATGCCCCCATCGCTCTGAAAGCAGAGCTACGGTGGCTACACACTGCAAAAAACTGCCTGGGCAAGCATCAATGAGCTACCAGCCTTGCGCCATGCCTCCAGCCCTTAAACACACACAGCATTACCACAGATGCTACAACTACAATACGCTAAACAAGAGGCCCTGCGCAAGAAGTGCACAAAAGCATTTGCGACATAGCAATCACAACATATTAGCACTCGAAGCTGTACACTGTACAAATATACAACACTGCTCTCCTACACCTGTTCAAAATGAAGTTAATGCTTCCACGCTGCCACAACGGCTCGGAACAAACACTACGAAGCAATGGCATAAGTTCGGCACAACTAACGGCCGGAGCCGCGATATCTCCGAAGGAATCGGGTGTCGATCCCGATGAGCAGCGACCACCTATCACCGGAACCAGCTCACCCGTCGTCGTCGCTTGGTGTGGCCGCGAAGCTCGCCACGTACCACAGGCTGTGAGGATGGTGTCCATAGCAAGGCGGCGCTATAAGCAGCCCAGTGCTGTTCGTCGATGTCCGCAGCCACGGCCCCATTGTCTCTTGGCACGCACCGGTTATCACAGAGCTCTCGCACACTCCGAAACACTCAAAGCACCATGGCTCTGCGACAGGCGTGACGAAAAATAAACAAACATTCAAAGGCCGCGCCCCTTGTCGACTGCAAAGTCCCTGAAGGCACTAAAGCCACTGAACAAGAAAAAGTATTTACAAACAAACGCACTTCTCACCACCCAAGCAGGCGCTCGCTCGACGGCGTTGCAATGGCCAAGGATGAGGAGGATCTCGAGCAACGTGGACACTCACTTCCCGCGTATTCCTGTGAGCACACACACACCTTCCGAAACATGGCTAACAGGCATGCCCCTCAACTACTGCTATGCATGCTCTTTTTTACTTTCTCTTCCCACATGGGCCCCGTTCAACGGATTCGTACCCGCGCACACGGCCTCTCTGACATCTGTAGACACACTTCACGAACGGGAAGTGTAAACTATAGCAGCCATGCCTAGCTATGCGGCGACCAGACACAGTGGAAAGAAGGAGGGCACTGGCTCACGCACGGAGGAAAAGAAAGCTTTTGACCCCCACAGCAACAGCCCCTCCCGGGTCTTCCGGAAAAAAAGGAAACCCCGCACACGGCCTTTCGCGCCACAATGAGACAAAGAAGGTCTTCTGAAGTGAACCGAAATACGTTTCATTATCTACAATACTACACTACATACGCGAGAAAACAAAGCACTTAAAAACTCATATTGTACAGACGTGAAATATTTAAAGCGAAAATACACTTTGAAACATTGCCAGCAATATACAGTAATGTAACATGCATTCTTCCACTCACAATCAGGCTGAAGGCTCAGCGAAGTAACTCGCTCCGGGAACGCCGCGGAACGGGCTCGCCGCGGCGAAGGCTTGTAAAGTCTGAACTCAGCTCTCAACCGAAGATGTCCGATATCAAGCATGGGACAAAACACAAAGGTGAATGTCGTCTGAGGAGGCACCGAAGAGACAACCGAAAGCGGTAGTTTGCTTAGGTCGTGCCCGCTTGCCAAAACGTGAAATCAGTGGACCTCAACATCACCTATCTCGCTCACAACAGTAAGCGATCAAGTCGGCAGCGTAACCCGACTTCTCCGTGCGATACAAAGAGCACGAACAAGCCAACAGAAAAACTGCGCGTAGAAAGAAAAGATACTTTCGCGCCATCTCGACCGTGTCTCTCGCCGCGGAACAAAGGTTAGCGGGCATCGCTAGGGGAAAAATCTGCGGATCAGCTCTCAGTGCCTCGAAAGCGAGCGCGAGTGCCTTCTCGCGGTCAGTCTGCTTTACTGACCGTCGTCAAAAGCAGTGAGTCGTGAAGGAATTTGGCTAATTTAGAAATAGATGCTACGATGCTGTTGGGTGGACTTGATATTCCAGCACGACTTGATATTCCAGCACACCAAGGCAAGCCCCGGGGACGCCAGTTCTGTCTGGCTTCGGCCCCTCGGCGTACGCTGCGATATGGGCTAGCGTTACGTCGCCAGGTCTCTCTCAAGAGATAGAATTTCACGGCCTAATGAGCGCGACGCACTACCAGCGACGTTCCGACGCATTGCCTCCCTGAGGCTACCGTGAATTATAAACGCGAAAGGGGTCACCGCGCTGGGCCCTGAAACGCTCTTAGGGCTGGAAATAATCCTAGCTGCTCCCAAGGAGTCCGGCCAGTTTTGCCGCCCTTGCACAGCGTCATACCAAGCCAAGCCTGTCAAGTCTGTCACTCCTCGGCGCTGCGCGGGTCTGCTCCTACGCGTAGCCACGTTTGGCGTCAGCGCGATAGCATCCTCGCAAAAGGCGGCTGGATGCATGCATCTTGCTTCGACTTCGAATAAAGGTTCCTTTCTCACGCACCCATCGATCCTAAATTACAAATTCGCAAGTTTACTGACATATCCTAACTACCCGCAACGGAGGATAGAAAGGCGTCTCACATGCGCGTTACCAGCTGGCTTAACTGGCCCTCAAGCTTGCAACTGAATGCAGTAACTGCAAAGCCAGGAACTGCCCCACGCTGGGCGCCAATTGTGTGGGATTGGTTACGAACCCGTGCCGAAGTGTTAATTGCACTTCGCCCACATATCGTGGTTTCGGGCCAGAGCAAGCTGAGGGCATAGCCAGCGTTCGCCGCGCGCCTGCGCTCTCGCTCCGACGGAAGGAAGGTGGAGTTATTTGGGAGCACAAGTGTTTATTACTCAGGAAGCTGCATTACACAACACTGCACTGATCCCCAGACCACAGTACTACCCATAGCCAAGCCGCAGCACCCGAAAGCGGGCCCGCGGAGCCGCGCGCGCAAAGCAGACTACAAACGCGCGTGACCGCACAGCCAAGGGCGATAGCATGCCGCACGGCCAACCAATTTGTTAGATCGCGCGCGACACAACACGAGTGAGGATGGGGAATGCGCAGAGCACATCTTGACGACGCAGGTCGCACGTCGATGATCCATCGCGCGTCGTCGCCGGCAATGACCGCGGCGATGACGGAGAACCAGCCAAATCAGGCCCTCCCGACTCTGGAGCGCGTGAGCACCGCACAGCCGGGCGACAGGACTCCGTAGGCTCGGGCCTGGACTCAAGGGTACATACTAGGTGCGCATGGTTACGCCACCCGCGCTCTTGGTCCCACGACAAGGGCCGGGGCACCCGGCAGGCGAAATCTACGCGCCTTTCTGCTGTCTGAGTCGGTGGCGGCCTCCCCATTCATTTCCCGCTCGGGGCCTCTCGCCAAAACAACGCCCCCAGCTGTCACTGGGAGTGCCCGCATGGGGACGCGAGGTCGAAGAGGAAAAAATGGAAGTGAGGGTGATTTACAGCGGTTCTTCAACAGGCCTCCCCTTGGAAAGGAGGACAAGAAGCGCGGCCTCCTGCATTCCGCTCGCGGACACCGCACGGGGATCTCTAACGAGCAAACGGCAGCAGCGGGCGCGCAATCCCATCCCTCAAGAAGCCCAATCCCTCCAAAGTCTAAGAATTGCGAACAAGAATTTTCAAGAAATTCAATGGTAAAATTCAAACTGGGAAAAGCACTTAAAAGATGCTAAAACCTCCATCGCCACCTGTGTCAAGTTATCGTTGCGGTCAATATTTAAAAGGATTAAAAAGTCATTGACGTATCGGAACACCCTAACGATACGGTTGTCAGAAAGTACCCGCGATAGCGAGCGGTCAATTTCAGCTAAAAGGATCTCAGATAAAACGGGAGCTACGCACCAACCGATACAAATGCCGCGTTTCTGCACGTAAAATTTATCCTGAAAACTCACAATCGTTGATGAAAGATATACCTAAAGCAATTCCAAAAAACCTTCCACAGAAATACCACACGCATTCTGGAAAGACACAGCACCAGATCGTTCGATACAGTTCCGGAATTCGCGGAAAAGGTCACCGTGGGGAAGGGAGTAGAAAAGCTCTTCGATATCAACCGAGAAGCCCGAGTTAACAGCAGAAAGGCTATCCCCTAACTCTTCCGCTACTCGGTCCGAGCTGCTGACCTTGTAAGGTTCGTCAGGCTCCAGACTTCCGAGATGGCGCAGAAGGTACCGACTGACCACAGCTTGCCAGGATCCAGTTCCGTAACGATGGCTCTAAAAGGGCACTCCATCGTGTGGCTCTAAGCACTGAAGAACACAGTGAGCACAAGGCCCTTGTTCATCACCACTTTACTTTTTAGCCGATCGAGTTTCAGATCCCTTAACAGTGCAACCGCCTTAGCCTTCGCTTTGGACGGCTTCAGATCTATGCTCTTGAAGTTCTTTAAGACAGCTGACATGGTCTTATCACTAAAAAGCTTCTGAGACAAGACCACAAAGCCTCCTTCTTTATCGGCCATCATCAAAGCGAGGTCAGAGTTTATAAAATAGCTTGCCACAGATCTCACCACGGAATTTCCTCTCTTCTTGCTTTTGAAAGTGTTGCGGATCGTATCAACACATTCTAAATGGCAACGTTCTTTCTCTTCGCGTTGAAATTTGCCAGCAATATTATGTGCCGTCGGAAAGTCTTGTGCTTGCTCGGGGGGACCTCCAGGCTGAACTTCGGGCCCCTGTTGAGGACACTCTCAACGTTGTGTGGAACGGCCGCCCGTTCAAGGTAGGAAACCGGAACAGCACCAACCTGTTTCTTGGGGACCTTGGGTAGGCTTAGTCGCCGCAAGTCTCAAACAAACTCGACACTTGCCTCAGCCAGGACCTAGTAATCCTTGAGCGTCCGGAAGCCTGCAAGGCCCGTTCCCTTCCATCTGAAACACAGAAACCGTAGCCAGTCTTGCAACAGGCGGACGTGTCTCCAGCATTCGCTTCTCAGAATCTTTGCAATTCTTTTCTAGTGTCCCTCGGAGCAGCCAAGAATGCCGAAGAAGCCCAACACCTCCAGCGGGCACAGATTCTTTTGCAGGCAGTACCCCAACCACCTGGCCTCGTAAGCTTTGCTGACAAAGTTAAAGCCGAAGAGAAAGAACGTTGCCATTTAGAATGCGTTGATACGATCCGCAACACTTTCAAGAAGAGAGGAAATTCCATGGTGAGATCTGTGGAAAGCTATTTTAAAAACTCTGACCTCGCTTTGATGATGGCCGATAAAGAAGGAGGCTTTGTGGTACTGCCTTAGAAGCTTTTTAGTGACATGTCCATGTCAGCTATCTTAGAGAACTTTAGGAGCACAGACCTGAATCCGTCCAAAGCGAAGGCTAAGGCGGTTGCACTGTTAAGGGATCTGAAACTCGATCGACTAAAAAGTAAAGTGGTGATGAACAAGGGCCTTGTGCTCACTGTGTTCTTCAGTGCTTAGAGCCACACGATGGAGTGCCCTTTTAGAGCCATCGTTACGGAACTGGATCCTGGCAAGCTGTGGTCAGTCGGTACCTTCTGCGCCATCTGGGAAGTCTGGAGCCTGACGAACCTTACAAGGTCAGCAGCTCGGACCGAGTAGCGGAAGAGTTAGGGGATAGCCTTTCTGCTGTTAACTCGGGCTTCTCGGTTGATATCGAAGAGCTTTTCTACTCCCTTCCCCACGGTGACCTTTTCCGCGAATTCCGGAACTGTATCGAACGATCTGGTGCTGTGTCGTTCCAGAATGCGAGTGGTATTTCTGTGGAAGGTTTTTGGAATTGCTTAAGGTATATATCTCTTCAATGATTGTGAGTTTTCAGGATAAATTTTACGTGCAAGAACGCGGCATTTGTATTGGTTCGTGTGTAGCTCCCCTTTTATCTCAGATCCTTTTAGCTGAAATTGACCGCTCGCTATCGCGGGTACTTTCTGACGACCGTATCGTTCGGGTTTTCCGATGTGTCGATGACTTTTTAATCCTTCTAAATAATGACCGCAGCGATAGCTTGACACAGGTGGCAATGGAGGTATTATCATCTTTGAAGTCTGCTTTTCCAGTTTTAATTTCACCATTGAACTTCCTGAAAATACTTGTTTGTAATTCTTAGACTTAAAATTATTTTTTAACAATCCTCACCAGCCATGCTGGGCGTACATGCCTAGGTCAAAAAAGGCACTCCTGCCCTTTAACTCGTCTCATTCGAAGCTGGTCAATAGGGGTATTTTGTCAACTTGCTTCAGGGCTTCGTTACCAAGTCCTGCCCTCATAAAGTTAAGGTTAGCTTTGATGCTCAGGTGGATCGCCTTCGGTCTGCCGGTTTTCCGCTGGCCCTTCTTCGGGCCGTTGCCGAATCCCTTTTTGAAGTCCTTCCACCCAAACTCAAAGCCTCGTGGGGCGGATGCAGAGGAGAGGCGGAAGTATGAAGTTATGCCCTATGTTCACATGGTCTCGCATGGCCTGAAGAGGGTCACGGGTAAATTCGGCGTAGAGGTCCTTTATGTCGGCACCTTTCAAGCTGTCGCGTTTGTGCAATTTAGTTAGACCAGATAGGCGAAAGAAGACAGTGTAGCACTAACCACCAGGAACAATTTTGTGCACTGTATATCGAATGTAATTTATCAGATTCCGCTGAACTGTGGTAAGGTGTACGTCGGACAAATTGGCCACTGCATCAACTATAAATTATTAGAACGTGCCAATTCCTTAGCTGAATATAGAGGGCAGCATCTGCCTAAGCATTGTAAGACCTGCAAGCAGGATGACAAAGATTGCACTCCACTTTTAGGCAGGACTAAGATTATCGGACGCGCGAGGGATCACAAAGAACGTGAAGTCATCGAAGCCTTGGAAATCACAAGATTACGGGCTGACAAATGTGTTAGCGAGGCTTCCATACGCCTGTACCGCAAGGAGTTGGAGTTTCTTGGATTGACGAGATGACTATGGCTTTTGTCTCTGTGGTTGTTGCGCATGCGCTTTGTTGTCGAAGAAACGAGGCGTTGGTCCAATAAACAAGTTGTTAGTCTGCGCGTGTCTCGTGGGGTTTTTCTCTCTTGTCCCGTCGCTTTTGCGCAGTTATTCATTGTTTGCATAATGTCGTACCAACTAGCCCCTCACCGCACTCTTCAGAATAGTTAATCTTCTCTGGTCTATACCGCCATTTAGCAGCGGCTGGACTCCTTCTCTGCATGCATGTCAAACGTTGTGATACAGACGCCCACTACATCTTCGCCTTTTATACGCAATCCTGCGCATGTCACGCGGGGTTCGAGTCATAGAGCGCCGTGCGGTGAGGCGGCGACGCTCGGCTACTGATCCGATGTTCCCGGGTTCTGATCCGACCGCGGCGGCGGCATTTCGATGGAGGCAAAACGCTTAGGCGCCCGTGTGCCGTGCGATGTCAGTGCACGTTAAAGATCCCCAGGTGGTCGAAATCTTTCCGGAGCCCTCCACTACGGAGCCTCTTTCTTCCTTTCTTCTTTCACTCCCTCTTTTATTCCTTCCCTTACGGCGCAGTTCAGGTGTCCAACGATATATGAGACAAATACTGCGCCATTTCCTTTCGCGAAAAACCAATTATTATTATTAGGCGGCGACGAAGAACGCGGCCAGCTGTGGGGTATCCCAGGTTACGCTGGTATCGGCGCATGCGCACAACTGCTCATCCGAGTGACTTCGCGCTCGTCTTTGACGGCGGAGCTGGCGCGCGGCCGCGGTGACGGCGAAGCGCTCGCCGCACTTTGCTCCTCTTCAGTTGCCATGGAAACGGCGCATGCGCACAGCTGGTCTCTCCCATGTACCACGAATTGCTCGACTGGTAGCCCAGGGTAGCTCTCGCTACAGAATAGCCGCGGTTTAACTACTGTTGATCCTGGTTGGAGTCTTGGAAAGCTGTGGTGTATCGGGCAAGTAGACGCGGCATGGTGTCTGTAACGTTGAGCGTGTTCCGCACACTGGATAGGCAGCGCGCCCACCCTGCTACCCTGGCAGGTGGCAGATAAATTAACGGTTGATCGTGAGAGGTTCATCACCCAATAAACGCTGCGGCTATTCTATCGCCCTTTACCGGCAAATCGAAAGGTCAAAGGTCAAGTGGTGCGTATCCATGGTGGACCACACATGGTAAGATCTATACAGCCGCACCCGACCTCTCGCTCGCTTGAAGGTCAACCGGTAACACGCTGTGAAATCGTCTCTCCCTGGCGAAGTAAAGCTTTCGCTTCAAACAAGGTAAGCAATCAAGGGAGTGAAAAGCACTGAAAAAAAACAAAAAAAAACAAAAGAAAAGAAAAATGAGAAAGTACTGCAGCCAACTAATTCTATCAACAGATGACTCGCCTCAGTGACTCAGTATAAATGGCTCGTCTACTCAACTCGACGTACTCAACTGTGTTGTTCCAAAATTACCACTGGCAACGTGCACGACAACATCGTATCAAATCAGAAAACGCAGAACCCCGGGTGGCAGCAAAGAAATATCGACAATACAGAGACGAGACAAGAAGGAAACGCTGAAGCAGGTTCATATCACCCCTGCGCGCTGCAGCACATAATTAAGGAGAACACGCGCAGCTCTTTCTTCTGGTTACACGTCAAGACCGCACCTTTTCGTTTCTCGCGGCATGCGCAAAGATATGCCCGTGGCGGCACTGATCCCGAGGACGCGTTGCGCCAGTCACTTTATCTTGCGGAAATAGAGATCACACAAATAAGCATTTACGGTGGTGCATCGCGGATGTAGATCACGCAAGCGGGCGAACGAAGGTAGAGCAAGCCGCGCGTCGGCACTGAAATTGCCTAGGGGCAAAGGTAACAGTCCGTGGACACGTACACCTTGCGCCGTCAACAAGAGAGACATTTAGGAGGGTGGTGGTGGTAGTGGTTTTATTAAAAATAATAGCAAAAAGGAAGGAAAATATTTTTGCTAGCCCCGGCATCTGCCATCGATACTGAACCACCTGAGCTGGGGCAGCGGAAATAAAGGATAGCAGGCAGAATGGAGAAATGAAATGAAAGAGGTGAGGGGACAGGAAGAGAGGATAGGGGGAGAAGTAATATGTACAAACTATTTACACAATAAGAAATGTGTCCACGTTGTGCGCGTGATTAGTTCATTTTAGAGGAATTAAATCACACATGCGCACAGCACTGCGGCGGTTACAACTGGAGTGGGGCGTCCAGTTATTAATCGTTCAAGGTAGAACTCGCGGAGTGTTCGGTCACTGCGTGTAACTACCTGACGGAGAACAGACCGGACGTCAAGCCCGTGTGTTCGAGGAATGCTCAGCGGCTCACCAAAGTTCGCTCACGAGTGCGCGCACTGCCCTGCGGCCACAATAGCGTCTTGATGCACTCTGGTAGTATGCCCTGCGCCCTATAGGCGGCGAGCATATCGCGACGAGCTTCGGCGAACGCGGCACCGTGAAGGAGCAGGTGTTCTAGTGTTACCACTGCACCGCATCCGTCACACACATCACTCGTCGCGATTCCGTGACGCACCCGTCATTCCCCGGGCCACACGCAGCCAATGCGCGCGCGGAGGATCATTGCACGTTGTGACCGCGTAAGTGCGCGGCAGCCGGTGACACTGTCGATGCGCTCACCTCCCGCAATGCGTGGGTCGGGATGCTGCTATCGGAGATGGTCATGGATCGCCGCACGCACGTCCTGCAGCGCAAGGGGCAGATCGCTGGCAGGTAGTTGGTGTGCAGCGGTCGCGAGGTCGTCAGCTTCTTCGTTGCCTTCGATGCCGCAGTGACCGGGCACCCACTGTGCACGCGCGGCACAACCTCTCTGCGCGAGCGAATTTCCAGCACTAGTGGTGTACCGCGGCCGTTAGATTGCAGGCGGCTGAGGGCGGCGCGGGAGTCGCAAAGCAGAGCACTCCTGGGCGGCAGAGGGCCGAGGGTGAGCAGCAGATCCAGCCCGAGCCGGATATCCATCATCTCCGCCGTGGTGGAGGAGCCCAGGAATGCTGCGTGTTGCTAGCTGTGCAGTCGCAAGGCGGGGATGGTGGCCGCCGCAGCAAGGGAGCAGCTGTCGCGGGCCACTGACCCGTCGGTGTACACGAGGAGATGGTCCTGGAGCTCCTCGTGTATGACGGCTCTGGCCAGCTGCTGCACAGCACAGAAGGGTGTGATCCGCTTTCCCGCAATGCCGACGATCTCTCGCTGTACCTCCGAGGCAGCAGGCCTGGGAGCGCAGGAGCCGTAGGGAGGTGGGCCTTGTGTCAATTGCTCATACTCGAGCAGCGCCGCGCCCATTCGTGAGTGCGGGTGCGAGCACATACGCTGCAGCAGCGAGCCGCCGTCCGGTGCGCGGTGAAGCCGGTCGATGTGATTCAATGCCCTGCGGGCTGCTTGGAGCTCAAGTGGCCATGCTTCTGCCTCGGCGAATGCTGCGGCGCACTGCGAGTTTTTGGGCAGGCCTAGGCGCACGCGCAGGGACTTGCGGTGCTGAAGCTCGAGTTTCTTCCAGCACGGCTTGCGCACCGTGACGAGCAGCAGCGCATAGAGCACCGCCCCCAAAGCTGCGGCATTGTATAGACGCAGCGCGGCTTGCTGGGAGATGACCTGGCCTCGAGCGGTGAGCTTGTGCACGGCGGCAGTGATCCTCTTCATCTGCAGACAGGCCTTGGTCGCCGCGGGGCGGAAGGAAACGCGCCAGACGATGTCCAGGCCAAGGTACCGCACCGATTTACGCCAAGGAATCGGAGTCCCGTCCAGTGACAGTGGAGCAAGGTGCGCGCGCGAGCACGAAACGCAGGCCATGGCCACCGATTTGTCCGCGCTCAGCGACAGACCAAGGCCGCGCAAGCTGGCATCGATTGCGGTCAGGGCTCCCTGAAGGCGCCCCCGCACGCGGAACGCCTCGCCCGGTGATCCCCGGCACAACAGAGCTATGTCGTCTGCATATATATGGATTAGGAGGGAGCGAAGGAAGGAAAATTGGTGAGGAGGAAAGGAGAGGCTGAATAGCTGCAAAAGCTGTCCCTTATTATTGTGGCTGCAGTCGAGTGGCATGGTCCTCACCCCGCATATAGTAGTCGTAGTAAGTGGCTTTTATTAATAGTATAATAAAAAGGAAGGAAACGATTTTTGCTAGCCCAGGCGTCTGCCATCGATACTGAAGCACCTGAGCTGGGGCAGTGCAGAATGGAGAAATGAAATCAAAGAGGTGAGGGGACTGGAAGAGAGGATTGGGAGAGAAGTAATATACACAAACTATTTACACAATAAGAAATGTATCCAGGCTGTGCCCGTGATTAGTTCATGATGGAGCAATAAAAACACACGGGCACCGCACTATGCTGATTGTGGGGCTTCCAGTTGTTAATCGTCCAAGGTAGAACTCGCGCAGCGTTCGGTCACTGCGTGTAACTACCTGACGTAAAACAGACGGGACGTCAAGCCCATCTGTTCGAAGAATGCACAGAGGCTCACCAAGGTTCTCTTACGGATGCGCGCACTGCCCTGCGGCCGTAATGGCGTCTTGAGGGTGTCTGGTAGTATGGCCAGCGCCCTATAGTCCGCAAGCATATCGCGACGAGCATCGGCGAACGCGGCACAGTGAAGGAGCAGGTGTTCTAGTGTTTACACTGCTCCGCATCCGTCACACACATCACTCGTCGCGATTCCGTGACGCTCCCGTCGTTCCCTGGGCCGCACGCAGCCAGTGCGCGCGAGGAGGATCATTGCACGTGGCGACCGCGTAAGTGCTCGACAGACAGTGGTGCTGTCGATGCGCTCACCTCCTGCGATGCGTGGGTCGGGCTGCTGGTTTCGGAGATGGTTGTGGATGACCGCACGCTCGTCCTCCAGCGCAAAGGGCAGATCGCTGGGAGGTAGTTGGTGCCGAAAGCTATTTTATAGCCAAAGCTATGTTTAGGGCGTAGTAAAAATTAATAATAATAATAATTGGTTTTGGGAGAAAGGAAATGGCGCAGCAGTATCTGTCTCACATATCGTCAGACACCTGAACCGTGCCTTAAGGGAAGGGATAGGGGAGGGACGAAAGGAATGCAGATGTACCGTAGTAGAGGGCTCCGGAATAATTTCGGCCACCTGGAGATCTTTAACGTGCATTGACATCGCACAGCACACGGGCGCCTTAGCGTTTCGCCTCCATCGAAACACGACCGCCGCGGTCGGGTTCGAACCCGGCTACTCCGGGTAAGTAGCCGAGTGCCCTAATCACTGATCCATCGCGGCGGGTGTTCTTACTTCAAGCCGTAACCACGGATTTCGCCGATAGCAGTCCGAAGCCTGGTCCGGGCAGTCTAAAACCTCTCAGGTGTGTTTGTTGTGTGTTTGTTGTGTTTTGAAGCACATAGGCAACTGTGGCCATCATGCGCCAAGACCATCAAGGCCAGCGCACCACGAACGCCGACTAAGACCATCTTAGTGTTTTTTCAGCGTACGTGGCGCGCTTGAGGAGTCCACTGACGTGAACCAGCTATGCTCGTTTCATTTTCTTAAAATCGCGAGGGGCCGGTTAAAATGAAAATTCGATTCTGGGGAAAGGAAAGGAGCAGTATCTGTTTCACATATCGGCGGACACCTGAACCGCGCCGTAAGGGACGGGATAAAGGAGGGAGTGAAAGAAGAAAGGAAGAGGTGCCGTAGTGGAGGGTTCCATAATAATTTAGACCACCTGGGGATCTTTAACGGGCACTGACATCGCACAGCACACTGGCGCCTTTGTGTTTCGCTTCTAGCTTGTTCTAGGGAGCGTGATGGAGGGGTGATAGCAGCAGAGAGGCGCCTTTTTTTATAACCGGTATAAATCACTATAATTCCCCTGAACTTTTACGAAGCACGTATGCGCCTGTTAACGCCAAATACATGTTGTCGCCGTCAATCATGAATGAAAAGGTAACCTCTTACGAGTCCAGTCTTTATATCTGGTCGGCAGGGACACCTGCAGTGTACAGGCATATGGCTATTTATTTGTTTATTATTGCAGTGGAGGGGGGTAGGTTGTACAAAACAAACAATAATTATTACAAGGGCAGTCACAATGACAATGCAAACACTTCATTGTCAGTAAGAATAATAAGAAATAAAAACAAAGCATTCCATTCTCGAACAGTGTGAGGAAAAAATGACATCTTGAACAATTCGGTTCTTGATCTGAATTCGCGCACCTTATGGTTATGACCAACCCGCTCGGATCTGTAGTGCGGATGAAAAATGTGCTTCTCCCTATTAATAGCAATCCTGTTGTAATATATATTGCCAGGTGGAGCTAAAGCAAAAAAGACGTTGACGCTGCTGGCGCGTGGGTTGAAGGAAGTTGAAGTTCGCCGTTTCTCCCACCGAAGGACGTTCTGCCGAGCCCTCTCTTTCCGGGCCCCTGTCTTGTGGCCAACACCGTGACAAATCTGGTGGAGGTGGGATCGATCTCTTGTCCCGTACCCCCCCCGTTTGCCGGCGCTCCAGTCCTATAACCGTCATGACGCCCGTGCACCGTACTCGCCGCTGGATTCGAGGCTTACCACCAGAGCCTGAACCATCGGGTATGTCCTCGGAGCAACTTGGCGCCGCCTCAATGCCTGGCGCAACCACTCCAATGCCTGGGGCGCCCACACCATACTTCACGCTCCAGAACCCCCGCATCCCGAATTCCTTCCACGGTGATGTCTTTGAGGACGTTTAAGACTGGTTGCAGCACTACGAGCGAGTTGCCGCATTCAACCAATGGGACAACGCCGCCCACCCCAGAAACGTCTACTTCAGTTTAGACGACGGCGCTCGGACCAGGTTTGAAAACCGTGAAGATCAATTGTCCTCTTGGAGTGAGTTCCAGCGCCGTCTCCGTGAAACATACGGCAGCTCGGATCGTCGCGAACGGGCAAAACGCGCTTTGCAATCTCGCGTGCAGCTTCCAAATAAAAATGCTGCAGCGTATGTAGAGGACATGACGCGCCTCTTCAGGCGCGGACCCTGCAATGCCCGAGGACAAGAAGGTACGCCATCTCATGCGTGGTGTCAAGGAGCAACTTTTTGCAGGCCTTGTCCGCAGCCCTCCGCAGACTGTCTCCGAGTTTCTCGCTGAGTCCTCCACGATTGAAAGGGTTCTTCAGCAAAGAGCGTCCGCGTACGATCGACCCGTGTCCGCCGCCTCCGTTTCCGGCGAGTTACCATTCCACGGCACCGACGCCTCCCCGCTACGCGATCTCATACGTTCGACTGTGCGCGACGAACTCCGCCAGCTGTACGGGGCCCCTCCCAAAGCTCCTAGCTCCATAGCGACCGTTGTCCGCGAGGAGGTGCAGCAAGCGCTCCGGCCGTCCTTTCCTGCCGATGAGCCTCGTCTATCCCCTCCTCCTGTCTCGCCTGACCGTCGTCTCACCTACGCCGAAGCTCTGCGGTGCCCTGCTCCGGCTTCGGCGTCCTTCGTTCCCACTCCTGCTGTAGTGCCGGGGCCGCCGGCACCCGTGCTGCAGTACGTGGAAACCCCCCGACCATCCGCGCGTAAAGCCGACGTGTGGCGCACATCCGATCGACGCCCCCTATGCTTTCACTGCGGCGAACCAGATCACCTGTATCGGCACTGCCTCTACCGCCGTCTGGGCCTCGAATGCTTTCCCGCCGATTCTCCTCGACCCAGCTATGGCGAAGGACCCCGGGCCATCGCGGATTCCCTTGAGGACCAACGTTGGCTTTTAGGTCTCGTCGCCAGCAGGCCCGATCTCCATCCCCCAGGTGTCGTCCTTCACCATCTACCGCGAGTTTTTCCCGGGCGGCGCAAGGCCGCTTGCCCAGCCCACGCCGGGAAAACTGCAGCCAGCGACCTTAGGGGGTGGGCTCGCTGGGCATCGTTGTGCGTGCGACCCCCCATCGACGCGGACACGACATGCCGACGCCTTGACGGTTCCGAAGTCCGCGGTCATCGTTCACTCCGAAACAGCGACGCTTCCTCGACACAACGACGCTTCGACGGTTTCGAGGTCCGCAGTACCCGCTCGCTTCGACACATCGCCGCTGACACATGGCGCCTCGACGATTACGACGCCTGCGCTCTCCGGTCCCTCCGACGCACTGACGCCATTAGAAAGCACACACCTCGCCGACGAGTTCCCCGTGCCAAAGGCTGCAGACAACGACGCCTGTGCCCGATCATCCCCTCCGGAGCCTCCAACTCGCGAGCGGCTTTCCTTAGACATACCTGTGACACTGGATGGTCGCCACGTTAGAGCGTTATTAGATACTGGTGCTGATTATTCGATTCTAAGCAACCAGCTCGCCACCATTCTCAAAAGAGTTCTCAAGCCATGGGCTGGCACACACTTTCGCACTGCGGGCGGTCATCTGATTGCACCTCTCGGCATATGCACCGCCCGAGTTCAAATCCAGGGGTCCACATTTGTCGCCTGCTGCCTTGTTCTGAATAACTGTTCGCGAGACCTCATCTTAGGTGTCGATTTTCTGCGTGAATATGGGGCGATTATTGACCTACGCGATAACAAGGTCACGTTTTCAACTGAGAATGCTGTCGTCCTCAGCAATGCACCGCAACCAAGCCAGACGCTTCGAATTTCTACGGACACTGTCACCCTGCCGCCTCGAACCAGCGCCTTCATTACGGTTGAGTGCGAATCATTTCAGGACGGTGACGCCATCGCCGATACCAACCTTTCGTTACTGCTGACACAAGGCGTGTGCGTGGCCCGCAGTCTGATCCATTCTAATAGTGACCAGTCACAGGTACTTGCTACCAATTTTGCGCACGAGCATGCGCATCTTTTTCGCGGCACTTCCGTAGCCTTTGTCGGACGCATTTCCGATGTTTCTGTGTGCTTCTCCTCAGAACCAGTGCAGCCTCCTTTCTCCCTCGAGAGCCTCGATGTCAACTCCGAGCTGTCAACCAGCCAACGGGAACAGCTGTGTGCGCTATTGCTCGAATTCAGAGTATTTCGCCTCCTCGTCGAAAGTGCGTCAAACTACCATAGCCAAGCACCACATCGTGACGTACGAGGACGTACACCCAATCCATCAACACCCCTATCGCGTATCGTCTACAGAGCGCGAAGTCATTCAGTCCCAAGTTAAGGATCGAGATGCTCGAAGATGAGGTTATCCAGCCTTCCAACAGCCCATGGTCCTCGCCGGTCGTCCTCGTTAAAAAGAAAGACGGCACTCTGCGTTTTAGCGTCGACTACCGGAAGCTGAACGCAGTCACGAAGAAGGACGTTTACCCATTGCCACGTATTGACGACTCTCTCGACCGCCTTCGGCGCGCTCGGTATTTTTCGTCCATCGACCTAAAAAGTGGCTACTGGCAAATTGAGGTCGATGAACGGGATCGTGAGAAAACGGCCTTTGTCACTCCAGACGGTCTTTATGAATTTAAGGTTCTACATTTCGGTCTTTGTTAGGCGCCTGCCACCTTTCAGCGGACGATGGACACTGTCCTTGCCGGTCTTAGGGCGCATTCACACTTGTCCAAAAATCCGGCGAGCGAAGCGGATTCGCTCGTCGGGAAAACTAGGACCTGTTTTCATCTGTTGACGCCCGGGCGAGGCGGAACCGCCGCGCAGCTGCTGTTTCTCGCTTTTCCACACACTTCCCGGCCACCACGTCACCGCTCGCGGCGTACACAGATATGGTTAGAAAAGAGCATAAATCGATGCTGTCTGTGTACCATAACCGTATGTACGCTTGCGTACGTGAACGCAAGCACATTCCCATTTTTAGTTCAGCGTATGCAAACAGACTCGCAACCAAACGCCCAGCCTAGTGGCGCCATCTCCTTGCCAGGACGGGAACTAGTACTGTCAACAAAACCGCGCTCCTCGTAGGCCTAGTAGCGGCAGAATCGTCACTCAAAATAAAAAATAAAGAAAATTCATCACTTATACTTTTGCTTATAGGTGAGGTGAGACGAAGCGATGTACCGGTGTCCGATTTATGGCCAGCGAACGCGCTGAACAAGGCCGCAACAACGACGAATTCATTCCGAGGCGAGGGGCCCTGCGTCGAAGGGCGCCGCCATGTTTTTCGCCGCGGCGGCGAACGCGGATAAATTTGGGTCCAGCCCGATCGCCCTCGCCGCGCCGCTTTCCGCCTCGCTCGGCGTCAAAAGCGGGCGAATCCGCTTCGCTCGCCGGATTTTTGGACAACTGTGAAGGGGCCCTTAAATGGCAGTGTTGCCTAGTCTATCTCGACGACGTGGTCGTTTTCGCAGACTCGTTTAGTAAACATCTTGAACGCCTGCGGACGGTTCTCGAAGCCCTTCGTTCAGCTAACCTCACACTGAAGCCCCAGGAATGCCATTTCGGTTACCAGGAGGTGAAATTTCTCGGCCATGTCGTCAGCGCCACCGGCGTAAAGCCCGACCCCGACAAGCTTGCAGCGGTTGCGGAATTTCCACTCCCACGAGACAAGAAAGCTGTCCGGCGTTTCCTAGGGCTCTGCAGTTACTACCGGCGTTTTATCGAAAATTTCGCTGACCTCGCAGAACCGCTGACTCGCCTCACCCGCGACGCCACACCTTTTGTTTGGTCTCGCGAGCAAGACGTGGCTTTCGCCGAGCTCCGCCTGCGTCTTCAAACGCCGCCCGTTCTTGGCCATTTTGATGAGCGGGGTGACACTGGAATACACACCGACGCCAGCAACATCGGCCTCGGCGCGGTTCTCGTGCAGCGCCAGGATGGCGTTGAACGAGTCATCGCTTATGCAAGCCGCGCTCTGTTGCGTGCAGAGGTTAACTATTCCACGACAGAAAAAGAATGCCTCGCCATTATTTGGGCCGCTGCGAAATTTCGCCCATATCTTTATGGTCGCCCTTTCAAAGTGGTCACTGATCATCCCTCCTTGTAAGAAGAAAGGGAATTTTAATGAAAGAAAGGCGGAGAGGTCGGCCGGTGGTAACAGGGCCCTGGCCTGCTACTCCACACAGGGGAAAGGGAAGAGGAGGAAAAGGAAAGTGTGAATGAAGGCTGATGATGGCATAATACAATGAGTTTCACGGGTGATGTCTATGCACACGCACACACACACACACACACACACAACACTGGCTGGCGCTCGCATCGCGGTTACTGGACACACATAAAACTCAAAACTGGTGTCTGCAACACAACACCGACACATGTCATTAACCATGTAGGTTGTGCACAGGCGGTCACAAACGAGTATCCAGGCCTGTTTCACACAAAAAGTTGAGCAGGGCTTTTGTCACACGCCACCAATCAGAACGTCTCGTCCTTGCGCCCAGAAGAGTTTCCTCAGAGAGAGGGCGAGAGTCCAGGTTTTTCACGGTCGCCTCCAATGTTGTTCTTTCAGAAGTATACTTCGGGCACGATCCCTCCTTGTGTTGGTTGGCCAACCTCCGTGACCCGTCTGGACGCCTGGCGCGATGGAGTCTTCGCCTGCAGGAGTTTGACATCACCATGTCTAAGTCCGGACATAAGCATGAAGACGCCGACACCCTCTCTCGTGCGCCTGTCGAACTCGCTATACCCGACACGGACGATGACGTCAGTTTCCTTGGGGTAATCGATTCTTCTGATTTGTCAACTCAGCAGCGCGCCGATCCAGTGTTACGACACCTTATTGATTATCTGGAAGGTCAGTCGGTCACCGTACCTAAAAGTTTTTCTCGACACCTGTCGTCGTTTTCCCTGCAACGAGGCGTGCTCTTTAAGAAAAACCCTGGTTCCAGCTCGCGGGCGTACCTCCTCGTCGTGCCGACAACACTTCAAGAGGAAACACTTTCTGCGTGCCACGACGAACCAACCTCTGGCCATTTGGGATACTCTCGCACGCTTTCCAGAATACGCCAGCTGTTCTACTGGCCCAAACTTGCCACTGTTGTTAAATGCTATGTGCGAAGCTGTCGGCAATGTCAGCGCCGTAAGGCCCCGACCACCAAGTCTCCGGTGTTCCTCCAACCTATTGCACCACCACGTGCCCCTTTCGATCAGGTCGGCATGGACCTTCTGGGCCCTTTCCCTTTGTTCTAGGGTGGCAACCGGTTCATCATCATTGCCAGACTACCTCACTCGATACGCCGAGGCCAGAGCCTTACCTCGTGGCACAGCGTCCGAGGTTGCGGATTTCTTCATGAATCAGATCGTCCTTCGGCACGGCGCCCCGACCTGCGTAATTACCGACCGAGGGACCTCCTTTAATTCCCAGCTGATGGCCGAAATTTTTCATCTAAGCGGTACGACCCACCGTAAAACTATTGCTTACCACCCCCAGGCAAATGGGCTGACAGAGAGGCTTAATAAGACCATGGAGAACATGCTGGCGATGTACGTCGATGTGCAACACAGGACATGGGACATGGTCATACTGTACGTGACATTCGCCTATAACACACCAGTTCAAGAGACGACCCGTTTCACACCGTTCCGCCTCCTCTACGGCAGAGAGGTTCAGACGATGCTCGACGCAGTGCTCCCCTGCCCGACTGATGACCAGCTTTCTGCTGACGCTGAGGAGTTTGCCCATGAAGCCGAGCCGGCTCGTCAGCTAGCACGTGTTCACATCATACAGCAACAAGATAAAGACTCACACCGATACAACCTCCGGCACAGACAAGTCTTCTACAAACCCGGCGACCAGGTTTGGGTATGGATACCTGTTCGACGGCGAGGCTTGTCCGAAAAACTACTTTGCCGTTATTTCGGTCTTTATAAAGTCTTGCGACGCGTCAGCGACGTTAATTACGAAGTACTACCAGACGCGGTACTTTCCCAGCAGAGAAGCCGTCGACTACCCCGTCCAGAAATCGTCCATGCCCCCCCCCCCCCCCCATAATTCGAGCCTTTTTTGTGTGGTACAGTGTGCTTGTGTGTGTTTGGGTTCGCGCGCTCATCTGCGCGCGCTTTTAAGAGGGGAGGAATGCCAGGTGGCGCTAAAGCAAAAAAGACGCTGACGCTGCTGGCGCGCAGATTGAAGGAAGTTGAAGTTCGCCGTTTCTCCCACCGAAGGACGTTCTGCCGAGCCCTCTCTTGCCGGGTCCCTGTGTTGTGGCCAACACCGCGACAATATTATGAAAAAAATTAAGCCTTCTGAGCTTCCTCCTTCTTACTTCAAGGGGTTCCCAATCTAATTCCTGTTTTATGCCAGACACACTAATGTATTTACTATGTTTGCCAGAAACATAGCGGGACGCTAAAATCTGGTCTCTCTAATTATTGTCTATCGGTCTTTGTCGGCGGATCCCATACAGTACAAGCATATTCCAGCGTGGACCTAACATACGTTTTAAATAGTAAATCCCTAGAGTCTTGCGGAAGCAATCTTGTGTTACGGTGCAAAAAAAAAACCAACGTTTGGCAAGCTATCCCCGCAACATAATCAACATGTTGTGACATTCCGTGTGTGCTACGAGGATCCACGTTCGACGGCGCGGCGTAGACGGAGACCCGTGACAGCGGCATCATCAATTACCCAGCCATGCTCTTTGAGTGACGACCAGAACAACGGGACCCGCCGCCGCCGCCCCGGGGAAACAGGCTTTATCCTCCCCAATTTCCGGGCACATTCCAGGACAAGGGAGCTGTCAGCGGGCCAGAGCGCGCCGTACCACAGCCGACGCTATGCGCTACCGCGAAGACAACATTCTTTCCCTCCTTCCCCTTCCGACGTGGGCTATCGCCGGGAAGGCACCCACAGCTTCCCGCCGTGCCTCGTGAACAAAAGCGCATTCCCAGAAGGGCCGTGACGGACACCTGTCATGGCGGACAGGCAGTACTCGCCAAGAATGTGGAAAGACAGGCGCTAGTGAATTAGCTCCGAAGAGAGAGCCTGTGTATACTCTCACTTGAGAGAGAGTGGTGGCGTTTTTGTTGTTTATTTAGTTTGTATTGTTAACAGACTCTGGGTTCGAGGCTAAGCCCAACCCAAGGGGTGGTCCCCATCTCGCATGTTATTTTGGATTGGAGAATTGATGCTTTGGGCGGGCCACTGGAAATGACCGCCCTTAGTCCTTTGTTAATCAAGTGCTTAAAAGCACATGTAAACGGATGCAGTCCAGTCTGAGCTGGGGCTCCATGCTTAGCATGTAATGTGATGCTACTTAGGCACTAACCTGCCCGGTCGATGAGTAAAGTAGTGCAAAGTTTGTGATGCTACTTAGGCACTAACCTGCCCGGTCGATGAGTAAAGTAGTGCAAAGTTTGTTCTTTTGTAAATTCAGTTCTGCTTTTTTCCAGTTTAACTCTCTGTATATGTATGTTGTAAAATTATGCTCTGCTGTCATCATCTACAAGCTCGCCTCCTGTTCATCTTCCAAGCCGAACGACATTAGAGGAAGGGTTTGTGAATCATCCTCGAAGAAACGGACGACTATTGAAATTCTACTGCATACACGCTCAGGACGACATCGTTCGCCAAGAGGGCCTTCAGCGCCGAAGCCCGACGGCGTGCAGCTTCTGCCAGCAACCGCTCGAGCCCAACTCCGGAGCCACTCCATCGCCCTCATGAAGTCGTCGGCACGTAAGCTCGGACGCCCCAGCCTCTGATGTATAATCTTAATCATGTGTAATTATTGAATATACCTGTTTGTTTAAACTGAGCCATACGGTGTCTCTTTGCCTCTCCGTCCCGTGTGGACCTGCGCATTATGGGGGTCATCACACTGGTGTCAGAAGTGGGGTCTCAAAACCAAATGTCCTCTGAATGCTGTGACATTCATGACTTCAAAATTGTAATCAAAAGGGAATCACGGGACTGATTGTGGGACTTTTACCCCCATTTGAGAGGCTTGAGGCACTGGAGGGCTTGAAAAAAAAATGACTGTATCTGAGGGAGCTCCCACTCCACAGCCGTCGCTCGGAGCAAGCATGCTGGCATTAGGAAGCGTCGTTCCGACGTTTACGGGAGATAAGACAGGGGTTCCAATCTGCGATTTCTTTTCCATGCTAGAAGAGATTGGGAAAATGGGGGGATGGTCCGATGCTCAAATGCTGGGAATGGCGAGGTGTAAGATGGCAGGAGCTGCTCATGATTTTGCCTGGCGAGACGAAAAAGTAAAATCCACAAAATCATTTGCGGAATTTAAGAAGCTCGCGTTTGAGCATTTCGACACTGAACCACGTCACGTGCGGGTACAGAGGTTCCGTGACGCCGGACAGATGGTAGGGGAGGACGTGCGAACATTTGCGTCGCGGCTTCAGCGCCTAGCACGCGATACGTTAAGCAGGGAGGAGGAAGGAGACCAGTTAAGGAAGAAATACGCGGAGGATATACTTAAAGAGGAAATGACCGCTTTGTTCGTGGCTGGTCTGCAAGACCCCGTGCGCCGGTTCGTGCTCTCGCGCAAGCCGAGCAATTTCGACCAAGCCGTGGAGGCCGCATTGGATGAGGAACGAAATGAGGCGTTAACGACAGCCGCAGCGAGAGTACGCGTCATAGAGAGAGCGGTGCTCAACCCTGAGGTTGCTGTCTTGACAGAGCGGTTAGATCGCTTGGAACAGCTGCTAACTCAGCAGGTAGAACGCCAGGTTGAAGCGCGCGCTCAACAGCGCCCATTCGCTGGAAACCGGAGACCGCCACAAAGCTACAGGCGCGGTATGCGAGATTTTGAAGAAATCGTATGCTTCGCTTGCCAGGGTCGCGGACACATCGCCAGGTTCTGCCAAAACGTGCACCGTGGGGAGCCACAAAGAGAAGCAGGCGAGACACGCCCTAAGCAAGCCGACAGCGGGGCTCCAGATACCGAGACAAAAAACTAGTTAGTCCTCCCCAGCCTGAGGAGCGTGGGGAGGGAGCAGTAGATGATGAGGTGGTGGTAGTTTGTGTGGCCGACGAGGCATGCCCTGTTGTGCGTTGCAAGTTAAATGGTTGTTGTATGGAATTGTTGATAGATACGGGGTCAAAGGTGACATTGCATAAGGAGAGCAGTTTTAACACGCTTCGAAGGAAGGGGGACCGCGAGGTGTTGGAAGCGTCTGGTGGTATGGCAACCAAATTTGTAGGCATAACGGGGGATCCTCTTGGCATAAGTGGACTCTACCGGTTACACTTCTCTCTCGGCGGAATTGCATTGGAGCACCCCTGCTACGTATGCCCGGACACGGTGTCTCTGCCAAACGGAGTGTCAGGTATATTAGGGCAGGATTTTTTGAGAAAAGGGAAGGTAGTAGTCTCATTCTCTGAGGAAGAGGTTAATGCGGGCGGCTCAAAAGTTCCGTTTTTGAACAGGAGAGGGGCTGAGATTCGCATTACCAATATTGACACCCGTCAAACAGTGGGATCATTGGAGAAGGTATATTCGCGGGTTGCCGTCCGGCTGGTCGAGGAGGCGGTCGTCCTTCCTTGGTCGGAGCACATTTTGTACGCGTTTGTGCCTTCAGATGTAGAGAGCGGCGCCGTGGGAGTGCTTGAGCCGGTCGACTCTCTCAGCAATGGCCTGAAGGCAGCCGCGTGCCTCGTGACAGTTAATGACGCCCACAGAGTGCCCCTACGGGTGGTTAACTGTAGCCAGCAGCCACTGAGCCTTCCCAAGAACAAAACATTGGCTTTCTTCACATCTGCGATAGAGCAACGTGAGCCCACCGATACGGTACTCGCAACTGTAGAGCATGCTAGTCCTTCGGCTGCTCCAAAGGTGTCGTTCGATCTTTCTCACGTAAAATCCAGGGAGAGGGAGGCTCTGGCTGGTTTGCTGAACGACTACTCGGAGGTATTCGCCGCGTCCAACCTGGATTTGGGCTGCTGTGGCGTTATAAAGCACAGGATAGAAACCGGCACTTCATCGCCCGTTTACCAGCGTGCGTACAGGATTCCTTACTCCCAACGTGAGGAGATGGAGCGGCAGGTGCAGGACCTGATTGATCGCGGCATTGTCGAACACTCAAAGTCACCCTGGGGAGCACCAGCACTATTGGTAAAAAAGCCAGATGGCTCGTATCGATTGGTAGTGGACTACCGTAAACTAAATGCCGTAACTCGCATCGATCCATACCCCATCCCCAATATACAGGAGACGCTTTCTCAGCTGGGCTCTGCCAGGTACTTCACGGTAGTGGACATGGCGGCGGGATTCTGGCAGATAGCAATGGATCCGGCAGATGCCGAGAAAACGGCATTCAACACGCCCTCAGGGCACTATGAATGGAAAAGAATGCCGATGGGTCTGGCCAACAGCCCTGCTGTCTGGCAGAGAACCGCTGATGTTATCCTGGCAGGTCTTCTGGGGAGGCTGTGCTTCGTGTATATGGATGACATTATCATATACAGTGACAGTTTTGATAACCATTTGCGCGATATTGAGCAGGTTTTGGTGCGACTAAGAGCAGCGGGTCTCAAGCTGAAGCCCTCTAAGTGCCAATTCCTCAAAAACGAGGTGAAATACCTCGGGCACGTTGTTTCAGCTGACGGCGTGCGACCGGACCCTGAGAAACTAAGGTGTGTCTCGGATTTTCCATCCCCGACTAGCGTCCGCCAGGTCCGGCAGTTTCTCGGCCTGATCGGTTACTACCGAAGGCACATAGAGGAGTTCGCCAAGCTCGCTAAGCCGCTCACCGCCTTAACAGCCAAAAATGTCGCCTTTCGCTGGGACGAAAACGCGGAGAATGCTTTTGGGGCCCTGAAAAGGAAGCTAATGAGTGCACCGCTGTTGCGCCACCCGGATTTTAATTTGCCCTTCGTTATGGCCACAGATGCGTCAAAGTTCGCAGTGGGTGCCGTGCTATCTCAGGTTATCGAGGGCAAAGAACATCCCGTTGCTTTTGCTAGCCGACAGCTGAGCCCCACAGAGCAAAAGTACGGAGCTACGGAAAGGGAGTGCCTCGCCGTTGTCTGGGCAGTAAAGCACTTCAGATGCTACCTTTACGGCCGCAAATTCAAGCTAGTCACAGACTGCCATCCTCTGAAATGGGTGATGAGTGTCAGAGACCCTAGCTCGCGACTCGCTAGATGGAATCTACACCTGCAGGAATACTGCTTTGAAGTTGAGCACAAGTCAGGAAAGACGCATCTGAATGCTGATGCACTCAGCCGCACAGCTGCCGTGGCAGCTATAGATGAGTTTGTCCCCGTAGTCGACCCCGCCGAATTACGCACAGAGCAGTGCAAAGATCCGGACCTGAAGCGAATAATCGAAAGCTTAGAGGACGCACCGTCTCACCCCGAACAGCTAGGTTATTTCATTGGCAAAGACGGCACCCTGTGTCGGCGCACGAGGCCAACCAGGAAAGGGAGACCAGAGAAAACCGCTTGGCAGAGAGTCGTCATACCTCGGTCGTGGACAGAAAGGGTTCTTCGCGCGTTTCACGATGCGCCATGCGCCGGTCATTTTGGCGTAGCGAAGACACGCAGGCGTGTGGAGCGTTTATACTTTTGGAGTGGCATGCAACAGGATGTTAGAGACTACTGTGCGAAGTGTAATTCCTGTCTCGAAAGAAAAACACCCAAGGGACGAAGACCAGCTCCAATTCGGCCGTTCCCTGAGGTTTCGGCTCCCTTCGAGCGGACAGGTATGGACATAATGGGCCCATTGCCCACGACCACTTCCGGAAACAAGTACATTTTAGTATTTGTCGATCACCTTTCAAAATACGCGGAAGCGGTAGCACTCCCAGATCAGAAGGCAGGCACGGTTGCAAGAGCATTTGTTGAACAGATCGTGCTCCGACATGGACCCCCGAGGCAACTCTTGACAGATCGGGGAACGAACTTCGTGTCGCAGCTAATGAGGAGAGTTTGCGAGCTGCTTAAGATCGCTAAGAAGCAGACAACACCGTACCATCCGGCTTGCAACGGCGCGGTGGAGCGACTGAACCAAACCGTGGCCGGGTTCCTGTCGCATTTTGTTTCGCGCGACCAGCGGGACTGGGACTTGTGGCTCCCGTATGCAATGTTTGCCTACAATTCCGCAGCACACGAGAGCACGGGCGAATCGCCATTCTTTCTTCTCTACGGCCGAGACCCGGACCAGCCTAGTGAAGTGCCAGAGGGCCCCCGTCGTGTCCCATACGCTTCACTGGACGACTATAAGGTTGAGCTAGAATCGCGCTTGCAAGTGGCGAGGGACATCGCAAAGGAGTCCTTAAAGAAAGCGGCGAAGCGCAGGAAGGAGGTGCAGGATCGCAGTGCTAGAGACGCGCCGTTTGATGTGGGGGACAGCGTGTACATTGAAAACTGCCAAAGGCAGATTGGGCTAGCTCGTAAGTTCCAGACGAAGTGGAGAGGACCGTGCGAGGTTGTCGAGAAGCTTTCTCCGGTAAACTTCAGAGTCCGAGACGTGAACCGGCGTTTGATAAGGATACACGCAAATCGCCTCAAGTCGGCACCGGTTCAGTATTCACCAAATGAGGAAAGGGAAAGCGCGGATTTTGATGGGGACAGAAGTGAAGCGGAGCGCGCAGATAGTTCGCAAGAAACGCCCTCTCCTGCATTTGTTCGGCAGGCGCCCGAGGTGACGGCCGGAATGCCACCGGATTTACTTCATGCATTGCTAGAAGAAGAAGCGCGCGAGGTTGCCGCGCAGATAACGCCAGGAGAGGCTCCTGCCACGAGCCCTCGCGAGTCCCAAAGCAGACAAAGGGGCACAGACTTACTTAGTATGACTCATGAAGGCCGATATCCGCTGCGAAATCGGAAAGCTAAGTCGGACTAATGGCGTAAACAGAGCGGAGTTGTGAACTGGTTAGAATTGTGTAATGCCGCAGCTCATAACATTGCTATATGCGTATGTGTTAAGTTATCGGAGTTAATAGTTAAACCTTTCTGTCATTAATTAGCACCTTCACAGGAGAGCATGCGGAGCGCATGCCGAACCTGCCCTACTTCCTTTCGTTATCTATATTTTTGTCTGTGCCGTGATCGTGCTAGAAGTGGGAGCTCCTTTGTAACTGTGGTAAATTTATTTCGTCCAGTTTGGACTAGAAAGGAGAGGCTTGGGTGCTGAGTTTCATGTTTATCTGTAAAAGAAGATCAGTGCTGCCCCTGGAGACGCCAGTATTGACAGCGGAGGCATATGGTGTTGTGCAGTGGTGTTGAGTCCAGCGAAAAGTGTTTTGTCGGACGCACTGTGCGAGGCGATTCAGAAAGACAAGGGGAGCTGCGTGGACTCAAATGTTCGGAGAACCTTCTTCTGGAGGGTGAGCGAGTGTGACATTCCGTGTGTGCTACGAGGATCCACGTTCGACGGCGCGGCGTAGACGGAGACCCGTGACAGCGGCATCATCAATTACCCAGCCATGCTCTTTGAGTGACGACCAGAACAACGGGACCCGCCGCCGCCGCCCCGGGGAAACAGGCTTTATCCTCCCCAATTTCCGGGCACATTCCAGGACAAGGGAGCTGTCAGCGGGCCAGAGCGCGCCGTACCACAGCCGACGCTATGCGCTACCGCGAAGACAACATTCTTTCCCTCCTTCCCCTTTCGACGTGGGCTATCGCCGGGAAGGCACCCACAGCTTCCCGCCGTGCCTCGTGAACAAAAGCGCATTCCCAGAAGGGCCGTGACGGACACCTGTCATGGCGGACAAGCAGTACTCGCCAAGAATGTGGAAAGACAGGCGCTAGTGAATTAGCTCCGAAGAGAGAGCCTGTGTATACTCTCACTTGAGAGAGAGTGGTGGCGTTTTTGTTGTTTATTTAGTTTGTATTGTTAACAGACTCTGGGTTCGAGGCTAAGCCCAACCCAAGGGGTGGTCCCCATCTCGCATGTTATTTTGGATTGGAGAATTGATGCTTTGGGCGGGCCACTGGAAATGACCGCCCTTAGTCCTTTGTTAATCAAGTGCTTAAAAGCACATGTAAACGGATGCAGTCCAGTCTGAGCTGGGGCTCCATGCTTAGCATGTAATGTGATGCTACTTAGGCACTAACCTGCCCGGTCGATGAGTAAAGTAGTGCAAAGTTTGTGATGCTACTTAGGCACTAACCTGCCCGGTCGATGAGTAAAGTAGTGCAAAGTTTGTTCTTTTGTAAATTCAGTTCTGCTTTTTTCCAGTTTAACTCTCTGTATATGTATGTTGTAAAATTATGCTCTGCTGTCATCATCTACAAGCTCACCTCCTGTTCATCTTCCAAGCCGAACGACATTAGAGGAAGGGTTTGTGAACCATCCTCGAAGAAACGGACGACTATTGAAATTCTACTGCATACACGCTCAGGACGACATCGTTCGCCAAGAGGGCCTTCAGCGCCGAAGCCCGACGGCGTGCAGCTTCTGCCAGCAACCGCTCGAGCCCAACTCCGGAGCCACTCCATCGCCCTCATGAAGTCGTCGGCACGTAAGCTCGGACGCCCCAGCCTCTGATGTATAATCTTAATCATGTGTAATTATTGAATATACCTGTTTGTTTAAACTGAGCCATACGGTGTCTCTTTGCCTCTCCGTCCCGTGTGGACCTGCGCATTATGGGGGTCATCACACTGGTGTCAGAAGTGGGGTCTCAAAAGCAAATGTCCTCTGAATGCTGTGACATTCATGACTTCAAAATTGTAATCAAAAGGGAATCACGGGACTGATTGTGGGACTTTTACCCCCATTTGAGAGGCTTGAGGCACTGGAGGGCTTGAAAAAAAAATGACTGTATCTGAGGGAGCTCCCATTCCACAGCCGTCGCTCGGAGCAAGCATGCTGGCATTAGGAAGCGTCATTCCGACGTTTACGGGAGATAAGACAGGGGTTCCAATCTGCGATTTCTTTTCCATGCTAGAAGAGATTGGGAAAATGGGGGGATGGTCCGATGCTCAAATGCTGGGAATGGCGAGGTGTAAGATGGCAGGAGCTGCTCATGATTTTGCCTGGCGAGACGAAAAAGTAAAATCCACAAAATCATTTGCGGAATTTAAGAAGCTCGCGTTTGAGCATTTCGACACTGAACCACGTCACGTGCGGGTACAGAGGTTCCGTGACGCCGGACAGATGGTAGGGGAGGACGTGCGAACATTTGCGTCGCGGCTTCAGCGCCTAGCACGCGATACGTTAAGCAGGGAGGAGGAAGGAGACCAGTTAAGGAAGAAATACGCGGAGGATATACTTAAAGAGGAAATGACCGCTTTGTTCGTGGCTGGTCTGCAAGACCCCGTGCGCCGGTTCGTGCTCTCGCGCAAGCCGAGCAATTTCGACCAAGCCGTGGAGGCCGCATTGGATGAGGAACGAAATGAGGCGTTAACGACAGCCGCAGCGAGAGTACGCGTCATAGAGAGAGCGGTGCTCAACCCTGAGGTTGCTCTCTTGACAGAGCGGTTAGATCGCTTGGAACAGCTGCTAACTCAGCAGGTAGAACGCCAGGTTGAAGCGCGCGCTCAACAGCGCCCATTCGCTGGAAACCGGCGACCGCCACAAAGCTACAGGCGCGGTATGCGAGATTTTGAAGAAATCGTATGCTTCGCTTGCCAGGGTCGCGGACACATCGCCAGGTTCTGCCAAAACGTGCACCGTGGGGAGCCACAAAGAGAAGCAGGCGAGACACGCCCTAAGCAAGCCGACAGCGGGGCTCCAGATACCGAGACAAAAAACTAGTTAGTCCTCCCCAGCCTGAGGAGCGTGGGGAGGGAGCAGTAGATGATGAGGTGGTGGTAGTTTGTGTGGCCGACGAGGCATGCCCTGTTGTGCGTTGCAAGTTAAATGGTTGTTGTATGGAATTGTTGATAGATACGGGGTCAAAGGTGACATTGCATAAGGAGAGCAGTTTTAACACGCTTCGAAGGAAGGGGGACCGCGAGGTGTTGGAAGCGTCTGGTGGTATGGCAACCAAATTTGTAGGCATAACGGGGGATCCTCTTGGCATAAGTGGACTCTACCGGTTACACTTCTCTCTCGGCGGAATTGCATTGGAGAACCCCTGCTACGTATGCCCGGACACGGTGTCTCTGCCAAACGGAGTGTCAGGTATATTAGGGCAGGATTTTTTGAGAAAAGGGAAGGTAGTAGTCTCATTCTCTGAGGAAGAGGTTAATGCGGGCGGCTCAAAAGTTCCGTTTTTGAACAGGAGAGGGGCTGAGATTCGCATTACCAATATTGACACCCGTCAAACAGTGGGATCATTGGAGAAGGTATATTCGCGGGTTGCCGTCCGGCTGGTCGAGGAGGCGGTCGTCCTTCCTTGGTCGGAGCACATTTTGTACGCGTTTGTGCCTTCAGATGTAGAGAGCGGCGCCGTGGGAGTGCTTGAGCCGGTCGACTCTCTCAGCAATGGCCTGAAGGCAGCCGCGTGCCTCGTGACAGTTAATGACGCCCACAGAGTGCCCCTACGGGTGGTTAACTGTAGCCAGCAGCCACTGAGCCTTCCCAAGAACAAAACATTGGCTTTCTTCACCTCTGCGATAGAGCAACGTGAGCCCACCGATACGGTACTCGCAACTGTAGAGCATGCTAGTCCTTCGGCTGCTCCAAAGGTGTCGTTCGATCTTTCTCACGTAAAATCCAGGGAGAGGGAGGCTCTGGCTGGTTTGCTGAACGACTACTCGGAGGTATTCGCCGCGTCCAACCTGGATTTGGGCTGCTGTGGCGTTATAAAGCACAGGATAGAAACCGGCACTTCATCGCCCGTTTACCAGCGTGCGTACAGGATTCCTTACTCCCAACGTGAGGAGATGGAGCGGCAGGTGCAGGACCTGATTGATCGCGGCATTGTCGAACACTCAAAGTCACCCTGGGGAGCACCAGCACTATTGGTGGAAAAGCCAGATGGCTCGTATCGATTGGTAGTGGACTACCGTAAACTAAATGCCGTAACTCGCATCGATCCATACCCCATCCCCAATATACAGGAGACGCTTTCTCAGCTGGGCTCTGCCAGGTACTTCACGGTAGTGGACATGGCGGCGGGATTCTGGCAGATAGCAATGGATCCGGCAGATGCCGAGAAAACGGCATTCAACACGCCCTCAGGGCACTATGAATGGAAAAGAATGCCGATGGGTCTGGCCAACAGCCCTGCTGTCTGGCAGAGAACCGCTGATGTTATCCTGGCAGGTCTTCTGGGGAGGCTGTGCTTCGTGTATATGGATGACATTATCATATACAGTGACAGTTTTGATAACCATTTGCGCGATATTGAGCAGGTTTTGGTGCGACTAAGAGCAGCGGGTCTCAAGCTGAAGCCCTCTAAGTGCCAATTCCTCAAAAACGAGGTGAAATACCTCGGGCACGTTGTTTCAGCTGACGGCGTGCGACCGGACCCTGAGAAACTAAGGTGTGTCTCGGATTTTCCATCCCCGACTAGCGTCCGCCAGGTCCGGCAGTTTCTCGGCCTGATCGGTTACTACCGAAGGCACATAGAGGAGTTCGCCAAGCTCGCTAAGCCGCTCACCGCCTTAACAGCCAAAAATGTCGCCTTTCGCTGGGACGAAAACGCGGAGAATGCTTTTGGGGCCCTGAAAAGGAAGCTAATGAGTGCACCGCTGTTGCGCCACCCGGATTTTAATTTGCCCTTCGTTATGGCCACAGATGCGTCAAAGTTCGCAGTGGGTGCCGTGCTATCTCAGGTTATCGAGGGCAAAGAACATCCCGTTGCTTTTGCTAGCCGACAGCTGAGCCCCACAGAGCAAAAGTACGGAGCTACGGAAAGGGAGTGCCTCGCCGTTGTCTGGGCAGTAAAGCACTTCAGATGCTACCTTTACGGCCGCAAATTCAAGCTAGTCACAGACTGCCATCCTCTGAAATGGGTGATGAGTGTCAGAGACCCTAGCTCGCGACTCGCTAGATGGAATCTACACCTGCAGGAATACTGCTTTGAAGTTGAGCACAAGTCAGGAAAGACGCATCTGAATGCTGATGCACTCAGCCGCACAGCTGCCGTGGCAGCTATAGATGAGTTTGTCCCCGTAGTCGACCCCGCCGAATTACGCACAGAGCAGTGCAAAGATCCGGACCTGAAGCGAATAATCGAAAGCTTAGAGGACGCACCGTCTCACCCCGAACAGCTAGGTTATTTCATTGGCAAAGACGGCACCCTGTGTCGGCGCACGAGGCCAACCAGGAAAGGGAGACCAGAGAAAACCGCTTGGCAGAGAGTCGTCATACCTCGGTCGTGGACAGAAAGGGTTCTTCGCGCGTTTCACGATGCGCCATGCGCCGGTCATTTTGGCGTAGCGAAGACACGCAGGCGTGTGGAGCGTTTGTACTTTTGGAGTGGCATGCGACAGGATGTTAGAGACTACTGTGCGAAGTGTCATTCCTGTCTCGAAAGAAAAACACCCAAGGGACGAAGACCAGCTCCAATTCAGCCGTTCCCTGAGGTTTCGGCTCCCTTCGAGCGGACAGGTATGGACATAATGGGCCCATTGCCCACGACCACTTCCGGAAACAAGTACATTTTAGTATTTGTCGACCACCTTTCAAAATACGCGGAAGCGGTAGCACTCCCAGATCAGAAGGCAGACACGGTTGCAAGAGCATTTGTCGAACAGATCGTGCTCCGACATGGACCCCCGAGGCAACTCTTGACAGATCGGGGAACTAACTTCGTGTCGCAGCTAATAAGGAGAGTTTGCGAGCTGCTTAAGATCGGTAAGAAGCAGACAACACCGTACCATCCGGCTTGCAACGGCGCGGTGGAGCGACTGAACCAAACCGTGGCCGGGTTCCTGTCGCATTTTGTTTCGCGCGACCAGCGGGACTGGGACTTGTGGCTCCCGTATGCAATGTTTGCCTACAATTCCGCAGCACACGAGAGCACGGGCGAATCGCCATTCTTTCTTCTCTACGGCCAAGACCCGGACCAGCCTAGTGAAGTGCCAGAGGGCCCCCGTCGTGTCCCATACGCTTCACTGGACGACTATAAGGTTGAGCTAGAATCGCGCTTGCAAGTGGCGAGGGACATCGCAAAGGAGTCCTTAAAGAAAGCGGCGAAGCGCAGGAAGGAGGTGCACGATCGCAGTGCTAGAGACGCGCCGTTTGATGTGGGGGACAGCGTGTACATTGAAAACTGCCAAAGGCAGATTGGGCTAGCTCGTAAGTTCCAGACGAAGTGGAGAGGACCGTGCGAGGTTGTCGAGAAGCTTTCTCCGGTAAACTTCAGAGTCCGAGACGTGAACCGGCGTTTGATAAGGATACACGCAAATCGCCTCAAGTCGGCACCGGTTCAGTATTCACCAAATGAGGAAAGGGAAAGCGCGGATTTTGATGGGGACAGAAGTGAAGCGGAGCGCGCAGATAGTTCGCAAGAAACGCCCTCTCCTGCATTTGTTCGGCAGGCGCCCGAGGTGACGGCCGGAATGCCACCGGATTTACTTCATGCATTGCTAGAAGAAGAAGCGCGCGAGGTTGCCGCGCAGATAACGCCAGGAGAGGCTCCTGCCACGAGCCCTCGCGAGTCCCAAAGCAGACAAAGGGGCACAGACTTACTTAGTATGACTCATGAAGGCCGATATCCGCTGCGAAATCGGAAAGCTAAGTCGGACTAATGGCGTAAACAGAGCGGAGTTGTGAACTGGTTAGAATTGTGTAATGCCGCAGCTCATAACATTGCTATATGCGTATGTGTTAAGTTATCGGAGTTAATAGTTAAACCTTTCTGTCATTAATTAGCACCTTCACAGGAGAGCATGCGGAGCGCATGCCGAACCTGCCCTACTTCCTTTCGTTATCTATATTTTTGTCTGTGCCGTGATCGTGCTAGAAGTGGGAGCTCCTTTGTAACTGTGGTAAATTTATTTCGTCCAGTTTGGACTAGAAAGGAGAGGCTTGGGTGCTGAGTTTCATGTTTATCTGTAAAAGAAGATCAGTGCTGCCCCTGGAGACGCCAGTATTGACAGCGGAGGCATATGGTGTTGTGCAGTGGTGTTGAGTCCAGCGAAAAGTGTTTTGTCGGACGCACTGTGCGAGGCGATTCAGAAAGACAAGGGGAGCTGCGTGGACTCAAATGTTCGGAGAACATTCTTCTGGAGGGTGAGCGAGTGTGACATTCCGTGTGTGCTACGAGGATCCACGTTCGACGGCGCGGCGTAGACGGAGACCCGTGACAGCGGCATCATCAATTACCCAGCCATGCTCTTTGAGTGACGACCAGAACAACGGGACCCGCCGCCGCCGCCCCGGGGAAAGAGGCTTTATCCTCCCCAATTTCCGGGCACATTCCAGGACAAGGGAGCTGTCAGCGGGCCAGAGCGCGCCGTACCACAGCCGACGCTATGCGCTACCGCGAAGACAACATTCTTTCCCTCCTTCCCCTTTCGACGTGGGCTATCGCCGGGAAGGCACCCACAGCTTCCCGCCGTGCCTCGTGAACAAAAGCGCATTCCCAGAAGGGCCGTGACGGACACCTGTCATGGCGGACAAGCAGTACTCGCCAAGAATGTGGAAAGACAGGCGCTAGTGAATTAGCTCCGAAGAGAGAGCCTGTGTATACTCTCACTTGAGAGAGAGTGGTGGCGTTTTTGTTGTTTATTTAGTTTGTATTGTTAACAGACTCTGGGTTCGAGGCTAAGCCCAACCCAAGGGGTGGTCCCCATCTCGCATGTTATTTTGGATTGGAGAATTGATGCTTTGGGCGGGCCACTGGAAATGACCGCCCTTAGTCCTTTGTTAATCAAGTGCTTAAAAGCACATGTAAACGGATGCAGTCCAGTCTGAGCTGGGGCTCCATGCTTAGCATGTAATGTGATGCTACTTAGGCACTAACCTGCCCGGTCGATGAGTAAAGTAGTCCAAAGTTTGTGATGCTACTTAGGCACTAACCTGCCCGGTCGATGAGTAAAGTAGTGCAAAGTTTGTTCTTTTGTAAATTCAGTTCTGCTTTTTTCCTGTTTAACTCTCTGTATATGTATGTTGTAAAATTATGCTCTGCTGTCATCATCTACAAGCTCGCCTCCTGTTCATCTTCCAAGCCGAACGACACTAGAGGAAGGGTTTGTGAACCATCCTCGAAGAAACGGACGACTATTGAAATTCTACTGCATACACGCTCAGGACGACATCGTTCGCCAAGAGGGCCTTCAGCGCCGAAGCCCGACGGCGTGCAGCTTCTGCCAGCAACCGCTCGAGCCCAACTCCGGAGCCACTCCATCGCCCCCATGAAGTCGTCGGCACGTAAGCTCGGACGCCCCAGCCTCTGATGTATGATCTTAATCATGTGTAATTATTGAATATACCTGTTTGTTTAAACTGAGCCATACGGTGTCTCTTTGCATCTCCGTCCCGTGTGGACCTGCGCATTATGGGGGTCATCACAATGTCGATGCCAACATAGTTCTGTGGTGGTGTACACACCTAAATTCTTATATTCGAAAAGTGTTCCCAATAAGTGGCCTTTTATGTTAGAGACGTATTTAGGTACATTCTTTTTCTTCGTGAAACACATGTGTACTCTTTCTGCAAATTTCTATTCATGCGACACTGTTCGCACCACCAGTGCAATGCATTTAGTACTTCCTGCAAAGCAAGTGAATCCTGGGAATTTTTCACTTTTCTGTAGACTACACACTCATCAGCGAAGAGTCGCATATAAGAAGTAATATTTTCTGATATGTTATTAATGAGCTCAAGAAAAAGCAAAGGTCCCAAAAGTGACCCTTGTGGGACGCCTGACGTGACGAAAGTTACATTTGATTTGGCTGTATTTATTGGGACACACTGACATCTTAAACTTAAATATTCCCTATTTCATTCAACAACCTTCCCATTCTCATTTAAACAACGCAACTTGTGGACTAAGAGACCATGATCTACTACGTCAAAAGCCATTTTAAATCAATAAATATGAAGTCAATGATGCCACAACGATCCAAAGCTTCCCATACCTCATGAACAAACTCGGTTAGTTGTGTAACGCAAGATGTTCCCTGCCGGAAGCCGTGCTGATTTGGATTTAATAAGGGATTGAGAAGATTCATTATGTTCGTATATAGGATGTCCTCTTGAGTTTTACAGGCATTGCTTATTGCTTATAGTTGCTTATAGCTGCAGCACCACAGTGCCGAGGCCAAGTGCATCAGTGTAGCATCGCCATGTCTGTAGACAGAGTTGCCAGCGGTAGCGATTTTGTTAGTCTCAGTTTGAGGTGCTTTCGCATTAAATATTTGTAGTTTCAGACGAAAGGACATGGCGCAGTAGCCTAATTGCCCCACTTCTTTGTGGACACCTCAATCGGGCCGTCAGGGAAGGAGGCAGAGAGCAAGAGGGGCCGTAGTGGAGGGGTACAGATTGATTTCTACCACTCGGAAGTCGCACACCACATGGACGCTGTTTGCACTTTGGTCCACAGAAACTCAGCCTACTGAAACACCGCTTAGCCATCGCGGAGGGTCGTAGCTGATTTTTGAGCTAAGGGAGACAAACAACGAAGCACAAAAACAAGGACTGACGTCGCACACCAAACGGGCGTCTTGTGCATTTCAGCTACACTGAAACGCAGCCGCCTTACCCGGGATCAAATGCCGCATTCTAGAGTCGAATACAACTAAAGTAGGAAGCGGCTTTTTCCCGTCAAAGGGCCCCTTTACACCCATAGCGTCAGCCAATTCTCATTAGCCTACTGGCGTGACAACGCAGGGAGTGACAACGCGGGTAGCTACCGGAGGATTGGCGAACCGCGATCGTTTGTCCCATCAGAAAGGCAGGGCGCCCACCTACGGAGCTCAGCGGATACCGGCCAGTGGCATTAACATCGGCGACAGGTAAGCTCATGGAGCATATGGCGGTGCAGCGTCTGAACAAGCGGGCTGCGGAGGCTGATTTCTTTGACGAGCGGCAGACGGGTTTCCGTGGGATGCGGTGCACGGCTGATTCTATATCGGACGTTGTTACAGCGCTGGAGCACGCCAGGGTGGCAGGCCAGGTTACGCTGCTGCTACTATTCGACGTCTCGGCCGCTTTTGACAACTTTCACCGCGCACCAATTCTCGCGGTGTTCACGGTTTCCTGAGCGGGCGCACCATGCGCGTACGAGTAGGGGATAAGCTCTCCAAGCCTCGCCCGGTGGACATGGGCATGCCGCAGGGCTCTGTCTTATCACCATTTTTGTTTAATGTGGCCATGTCGGTGGCGCCGGCCTCCCTCTCCACGAGTGGCCGACACCATGTGTACATGTCCATATATCCAGACGACATAGCTCTGTGGAGCAGTGTTGTAGGCGTTACCGAAAAAAAGTAACTTAATACGTTACTCGTTACGTTAACAAAAAAGGAACGCGTTACCGCCCTACGTTACCTACAAACAAAGGTAACGCGTTATCCTTACCGTTACCGAAAAAAAGCATTGCACGTTACTTTGCGTTACTTCATGGATATAAATTTTAAGTTTTAGTCACCTTAAGAACTTGCGATAACATATTTATAAAGCTCACATTTCACGTATAACATCTAGCCCAAACAAAGATTTTACGCGATATCCTGATTGAACGAGAATAGTTTGCACAAATGTGCAGGAGCTTAGCAATATTATAGTGGCATAAAGTTGTCTGTAGAGTTACAAGTGTTGGGTTCTAACTCTGTTGCACACGGTGAAGCCATCTTCTGAATGTGGCATTAAACAAAAAATGACACTCCATCATCAATTCTAACTTCACAAAGAAAACATCGCTGAACTCTCAACAAATTTAGAGTAATTCTGAAAAACGTGATGTTCCAAAACGCTCGGCATGCTTCCACTTTGTAGAGTTGTGTGTGTGAGTGATTTGGGAAGGGGATGTAGGTGAAAGCGAGTGTGTGAATGCGTGTTCGTGCACGTTTCATGTTTTATGGCTATTGTTTTTTTCTTTAGTTGTTTGCGTTGTCAAGGGCAATGTTTTCTGGCATGCATCCGAGCCCCAACAAGGGTTGTCTGGAGCAGCTGTACATTTTGTTTGTTTACATCACTTTAGGTGCTCTGCGGTTTTTATTTCTAAAAAAGGCGGCGGAGTGGGTCACAACTGGAACAAAAAGTAACTAGTAACGTGACACCTCACGTTACCAAAAAATGTTAACGTAAGTACGTTACCCGTTACAGTTCCGAATTGGTAACGAGTACGTTACCAAGTTACCGAAAAAAGTAACGCGTTACCGGTAACGCCGTTACTTGTAACGCGTTACCGACAACACTGCTGTGGAGCCGAGGACTACCGGGCAAGGCGCTCCGCGTGTGGGGGTGCTTTCAAGGAGCTCTGACCGCAATCGATGCCAGCTTGCGCGGCCTTGGTCTGTCGCTGAGCACGGACAAATCGGTGGTCATGGCCTGCGTTTCGCGCTCGTGTGCGCAACTTGCGCCACTGTCACCAGACGGGACTCCGATTCCCTGGCGTAAATCGGTTCGGTACCTTGGCCTGGACATCGACTGGCGCCTTTCCTTCAGCCCCGCGGCGCCCAAGGCCTGTCTTCAGATGAAGAAGATCACCGCCGCCATGGAGAAGCTCACCGCTCGAGGCCAGGGCATCTCCCAGCAAGCCGCGCTGCGGCTATCCAATGTCGCAGCTTTGGGGGTGGTGCTCTATGCGCTGCGCTCGTCACGGTGCGCAAGCCGTGCTGGAAGAAACTCGAGCTTCAGCACCGCAAGTCCCACCGCGTGCGCCTAGGCCTGCCCAAAAACTCGCAGTGCGCCGCAACGTTGGCCGAGGCAGGAGCGTGGCCACTTGAGCTCCAAGCAGCTCGCAGGGCATTGAATCACATCGACCGGCTCCACCGCGCACCGGACGGCGGCACGCTGCTGCAGCGTATGCGTTCGCACCCGCGCTGACGAATGGGCGCGGCGCTGCTCGAGTATGAGCAATTGATTCAAGGCCCACCTGCATACGGCTCCTGCGCGCCCTGGCCTGCTGCCTCGGAGGTACAGCGAGAGATCGTCGGCATCGCGGTAAAGCGGATCACACCCCTCTGTGCTGTGCAGCAGCTGGCGAAGCGCGTTATACACGAGGAGCTCCAGGACCATCTCCTCGTGTACACCGACGGCTCATTGGCCCGCGATAGCTGCTCCCTTGCAGCGGCGGCTGCCATCCCCGCCCTGCGACTGCACAGCCAGCAACACGCAACCTTCCTGGGCTCCTCCACCACGGCGGAGTTGATTTGGATCCGGCTCGGGCTGGACCTGCTGCTCACCCTCGGCCCTCCGCCGCCCAGGAGTGCTCTGCTGTGCGATTCCCGCGCCGCCCTCAGCCGCCTTCAATCTAACGGCCGCGGTACGCCACTAGTGCGGGAAATTCGCTCGCGCATCGAGTGTCTCGCGCAGAGCGGATGTGCCGTGCGTGCACAGTGGGTGCCCGGTCACTGCGGCATCGCCGGCAACGAAGAAGCTGACGACCTCGCGACCGCTGCACACCAACTACCTGCCAGCGATCTGCCCCTAGCGCTGGAGGACGTGCGTGCGGCCATCCACGACCATATCCGACAGCAGCACCTCGACCCACGCATCGCAGGAGGTGAGCGCATCGACAGTATCACCGGTTGTCGCGCACTCACACGGTCGCAACGTGTAATGATCCTCCGCGCGCGCATTGGCTGCGTGTGGCCTGGGGAACGACGGGAGCGTCACGGAATCGCGACGAGTGATGAGTGTGACGGATGCGGTGCAGTGCAAACACTAGAACACCTGCTCCTTCACTGAGCCGCGTTCGCCGATGCTCGTCGTGATATGCTTGCGGCCTATAGGGCGCTGGCCATACAACCAGACTCCCTCAAGACGCTATTGAGTCCGCAGGGCAGTGCACGCACTCGTGAGCAAACCTTGGTGAGCCTCTGTGCATTCCTCGAACACACGGGCTTGACGTCCCGTCTGTTCTCCTTCAGGTAGTTACACGCAGTGACTGAACGCTCCGCGATTTCCCCTTTGAGCGATTAATAACTGGTCGCACCACTCCAATTGTAGCCAACACAGTGCTGTGCGCGTGTGTTTTAATTCCTCCAACATGAACTAATAGTTTGCATATATTACTTCTCCCCCATCCTCTTCCCTGTCCCCTCACGTTTTTCATTTCATTTCTTCATTTTGTCTGCTATCCTCTATTTCCCCTGCCTCAGCTCAGGTGCTTCAGTACCGATGGCAGATGCCGGGGCTAGCAAAACTCTTTTCCTTCCTTTTTACTATTATTCTAATAAAAAAAACAACTACCACCACCACCAGCTCAATATCCGAGAGTCTTAACCACTGAGCCACTGCAGCAAGTGTAACACTAGAAACGAAAAAAAATTAGCTGCGGTTTAACTACTGCTGATCCTTGTTAGCGCCGCCCTGCGTTGTTGATAAAAATCCTGACAGGCTGGCAGGCACTGACGTCAACACTGGCGAGTATACGAAAGCTTTGGTGTATCGGGCAAGTAGACGCGGCTTGAGGTCAGTAATGTTGAGTGTGTTCCGCACACCGGATAGGCTGCGCGCCCACCTTGCTACCCTGGCAGGTGGCAGATAAATTAACGGTTGATCGTGAGAGGTTCATCACCCAATAAAGGCTGCGGCTATTCTATCGCCCTTTACCGGTAAATCGAAAGATCAAAGGTCAAGTGGTGCGTATCCATGGTGGACCACACATGGTAAGATCTACACAGCCACACCCGACCTCTCGCTCACTTGAAGGTCAACCAGCAACACGCTGCGAAATCGTCTGTCCCTGTCGAAGTAAAGCTTTCGCTTCAAACCAGGTAAGCAATCAAGGAGGTGAAAAGCACTGAAAAAGAAAAAAAACAAAAGAAAAAATGAGAAAATACTGCAGCCAACTAATTCTTTCAAGAGATGACTCGCCGCAGTCTCTCAACTCGAAGTACTCAACTGTGTTGTTCCAAAATTACCTCGGGCAACGTGCACGACCACATCGCATAAATTCAGAAAACGCAAATGCCCGGGTGGCAACAACAAAAAAATACCCACTATAACGAGAATAGACACGAACAAAACGCCGCAGCAGAATGAAATCACCCCTACGCGCTGCAGCACTTCAGGACAACACGCGCAGCAAGCCACCCTGGTTACACGTCAAGACCGCACCTTTTCGTTTCTCGCGGCTCGAGCAACGATATGCCCGTGGCGGCACTGATGCCAAGGACGCGTTGCGCCAGTCCATAATTTACGGAAATAGAAGGGCACACAAATACCCATTTATGGCGGTGCATCAAAAAAGGAGAAATTTAGGAGGCAGCGAAGTAAGGCAAATAGGTAAAGAGGAAAGGAGAGGCTGCATAGCTGCATTAACTGTCCGTTGATATTATGGCTGTAGTCGAGCGGCATGGTGCGCACCACGCAATAGCCAAAGCTATTTTTAGTGCGTAGTAAAAATTGGAAAATTCGATTTGGGAGAAGGGAGATGGCGCAATATCTGTCACATATCGGCGGTCACCCGAACCGCGTGGTAAGGGACGGGATAAAGGAGGGAGTGAAAGAAGAAAGGAAGAAAGAGGTGCCGTAGTGAAGGGCTCCGTAATAATTTAGACCACCTGGGGATATTTAACGGGCACTGACATCGCACAGCACACTGGCGCCTTTGTGTTTCGCTTCTAGCTTGTTCTAGGGAGCGGGATGGAGGGGCGATGGCAGCAGAGAGGCCTCTTTTTTTACAACCCGTATAAATCACTATAATTCCCCTGAACTTTTACGAAGCACGTATGCGCCTGTTAACGCCGAATACATTTTGTCGGCGTCCATCATGAATGAAAAGATAGCCTCTTACGAGCCCAGTCTTTACATCTGGTCGGCAGGGACACCTGCAGTGTACAGGCTTAAGGCAAGCTGCAACACCACAGCGCCGAGGCCAAGTGCATCAGTAGAACATTCGGCATGTCTGTAGATAGCGTTTCCAGCGGTAGTGATTTTGGTAGTCTCGGTTTGAAGTGGTTTCGAGATTAAATATTTGTAGTATCAGAGGAAAGGAAATAGCGCTTTAGCCTAATTGCCTCACTTCTTGCTGGACACCTCAACCGGGCCGACAGAGAAGGAGGACACATAGCAGGAGGGGTCGTAGTGGAGGGGTATGGATTAATATGCAACACCCGATAATCTTTAATGTGCACTGCGATCTCAAAGCACACGGGCGCCTTTTGCGTTTCTCGTTCATCGAAACGCTGACGCCGCGGCAATCGAGCGCACAACCAGCACCGCGGCGGGTTGCAGCTGCTTTGGGAAGGAATGAAGAAAGAAGGCAAAGAAAAAGGAACGCGCACTGAAATCGCACTCCACATGGGGGTCGTTTGCATTTTGCACCACCGAAACTCAGTCTACTGAACCGCCGCTTAGCCACCGCGGCTAAGTGTGTTGAGGGCGCTTTAAGCGCGGCGGGTCGTAGCTGACTTTTGAGGTAAGTAAGATAAACAACGAACAACAAAAATTAATGTAGATTTGCCCAACTAATCCAGGATATACAAAGCGGAAGCGGGATTGAGGTCTCCACTGACCCACGGAGCCGGTTGTGTGCCTTTCCTTTAGACTTTGCAAAGTTGTCAACGGCAATGAACTCTATGAACGCCGTCGGCTCAATTGTTTTGTTTGGTTTTTGAGAAAAGGAAAAGCACAGTAACCGTCTCACATATGTCGTTGGACACCCGAACCGCGCCGTAAAGTAGGGAATAAAGAAGGGAATTTATTTATTATTAAGGAGGAAATTACAATACGCCTCTGCTATTTGGAGCCCTAACCAAAATTATCTAACAAATTCCCTAGAATCAGTACAAATTCCAGCCACAAGATTCATATATTCGTGCTATTCATATAATGTTAGTATATCGTCACTAAAAGCAGAGGCAGGCTTATCATCTCTAGCTTGTAGACGTCGTATCACTAGTATGTGCTTGTTTCATAAATTTTATTACAGCTCACTTCTTCATCCGCCCTACATCCATCCGCCGGCACGCATTTCCCCCCTCATTGGTCATCCCCGTTCACGTTCTCCGGCCTCGTACGCGCACTACTGCATTTGCGTCGTCAATCTTTTGTGACATTCCGTGTGTGCTACGAGGATCCACGTTCGACGGCGCGGCGTAGACGGAGACCCGTGACAGCGGCATCATCAATTACCCAGCCATGCTCTTTGAGTGACGACCAGAACAACCGGACCCGCCACCGCCCCGGGGAAACAGGCTTTATCCTCCCCAATTTCCGGGCACATTCCAGGACAAGGGAGCTGTCAGCGGGCCAGAGCGCGCCGTACGCTTGGAAGAGGCTCCACAAACCCCGCTGCGCCCTCCGGGGCAAAACCAGTTTCGAACACAATCAGCCTGCAAAGGTGGTTCGTGAGGAAGTTGAGAGGTCGCAACGAGTGTTGCGAGTTAGGTGAAGTATAAATGAGTCCGTTCTGCGAGAGTTCAGCAGATTAAAAGAGTTCGGCACTGCGCATTATGGGGGTCATCACACTGGTGTCAGAAGTGGGGTCTCAAAAGCAAATGTCCTCTGAATGCTGTGACATTCATGACTTCAAAATTGTAATCAAAAGGGAATCACGGGACTGATTGTGGGACTTTTACCCCCATTTGAGAGGCTTGAGGCACTGGAGGGCTTGAAAAAAAAAATGACTGTATCTGAGGGAGCTCCCACTCCACAGCCGTCGCTCGGAGCAAGCATGCTGGCATTAGGAAGCGTCATTCCGACGTTTACGGGAGATAAGACAGGGGTTCCAATCTGCGATTTCTTTTCCATGCTAGAAGAGATTGGGAAAATGGGGGGATGGTCCGATGCTCAAATGCTGGGAATGGCGAGGTGTAAGATGGCAGGAGCTGCTCATGATTTTGCCTTGCGAGACGAAAAAGTAAAATCCACAAAATCATTTGCGGAATTTAAGAAGCTCGCGTTTGAGCATTTCGACACTGAACCACGTCACGTGCGGGTACAGAGGTTCCGTGACGCCGGACAGATGGTAGGGGAGGACGTGCGAACATTTGCGTCGCGGCTTCAGCGCCTAGCACGCGATACGTTAAGCAGGGAGGAGGAAGGGGACCAGCTAAGGAAGAAATACGCGGAGGATCTACTTAAAGAGGAAATGACCGCTTTGTTCGTGGCTGGTCTGCAAGACCCCGAGCGCCGGTTCGTGCTCTCGCGCAAGCCGAGCAATTTCGACCAAGCCGTGGAGGCCGCATTGGATGAGGAACGAAATGAGGCGTTAACGACAGCCGCAGCGAGAGTACGCGTCATAGAGAGAGCGGTGCTCAACCCTGAGGTTGCTCTCTTGACAGAGTGGTTAGATCGCTTAGAACAGCTGCTATCTCAGCAGGTAGAACGCCAGGTTGAAGCGCGCGCGCAACAGGGCCCATTCGCGGGAAACCGGAGACCGCCACAAAGCTACAGGCGCGGTATGCGAGATTTTAAAGAAATCGTATGCTTCGCTTGCCAGGGTCGCGGACACATCGCCAGGTTCTGCCAAAACGTGCGCCGTGGGGAGCCACAAAGAGAAGCAGGCGAGACACGCCCTAAGCAAGCCTACAGCGGGGCTCCAGATACCGAGTAAAAAAACTAGTTAGTCCTCCCCAGCCTGAGGAGCGTGGGGAGGGAGCAGTAGATGATGAGGTGGTGGTAGTTTGTGTGGCCGACGAGGCATGCCCTGTTGTGCGTTGCAAGTTAAATGGTTGTTGCATGGAATTGTTGATAGATACGGGGTCAAAGGTGACATTGCTTAAGGAGAGCAGTTTTAACACGCTTCGAAGGAAGGGGGACCGCGAGGTGTTGGAAGCGTCTGGTGGTATGGCAACCAAATTTGTAGGCATAACGGGGGATCCTCTTGGCATAAGTGGACTCTACCGGTTACACTTCTCTCTCGGCGGAATTGCATTGGAGCACCCCTGCTACGTATGCCCGGACACGGTGTCTCTGCCAAACGAAGTGTCAGGTATATTAGGGCAGGATTTTTTGAGAAAAGGGAAGGTAGTAGTCTCATTCTCTGAGGAAGAGGTTAATGCGGGCGGCTCAAAAGTTCCGTTTTTGAACAGGAGAGGGGCTGAGATTCGCATTACCGATATTGACACCCGTCAAACAGTGGGATCATTGGAGAAGGTATATTCGCGGGTTGCCGTCCGGCTGGTCGAGGAGGCGGTCGTCCTTCCTTGGTCGGAGCACATTTTGTACGCGTTTGTGCCTTCAGATGTAGAGAGCGGCGCCGTGGGAGTGCTTGAGCCGGTCGACTCTCTCAGCAATGGCCTGAAGGCAGCCGCGTGCCTCGTGACAGTTAATGACGCCCACAGAGTGCCCCTACGGGTGGTTAACTGTAGCCAGCAGCCACTGAGCCTTCCCAAGAACAAAACATTGGCTTTCTTCACCTCTGCGATAGAGCAACGTGAGCCCACCGATACGGTACTCGCAACTGTAGAGCATGCTAGTCCTTCGGCTGCTCCAAAGGTGTCGTTCGATCTTTCTCACGTAAAATCCAGGGAGAGGGAGGCTCTGGCTGGTTTGCTGAACGACTACTCGGAGGTATTCGCCGCGTCCAACCTGGATTTGGGCTGCTGTGGCGTTATAAAGCACAGGATAGAAACCGGCACTTCATCGCCCGTTTACCAGCGTGCGTACAGGATTCCTTCCTCCCAACGTGAGGAGATGGAGCGGCAGGTGCAGGACCTGATTGATCGCGGCATTGTCGAACACTCAAAGTCACCCTGGGGAGCACCAGCACTATTGGTGTAAAAGCCAGATGGCTCGTATCGATTGGTAGTGGACTACCGCAAACTAAATGCCGTAACTCGCATCGATCCATACCCCATCCCCAATATACAGGAGACGCTTTCTCAGCTGGGCTCTGCCAGGTACTTCACGGTACTGGACATGGCGGCGGGATTCTGGAAGATAGCAATGGATCCGGCAGATGCCGAGAAAACGGCATTCAACACGCCCTCAGGGCACTATGAATGGAAAAGAATGCCGATGGGTCTGGCCAACAGCCCTGCTGTCTGGCAGAGAACCGCTGATGTTATCCTGGCAGGTCTTCTGGGGAGGCTGTGCTTCGTGTATATGGATGACATTATCATATACAGTGACAGTTTTGATAACCATTTGCGCGATATTGAGCAGGTTTTGGTGCGACTAAGAGCAGCGGGTCTCAAGCTGAAGCCCTCTAAGTGCCAATTCCTCAAAAACGAGGTGAAATACCTCGGGCACGTTGTTTCAGCTGACGGCGTGCGACCGGACCCTGAGAAACTAAGGTGTGTCTCGGATTTTCCATCCCCGACTAGCGTCCGCCAGGTCCGGCAGTTTCTCGGCCTGATCGGTTACTACCGAAGGCACATAGAGGAGTTCGCCAAGCTCGCTAAGCCGCTCACCGCCTTAACAGCCAAAAATGTCGCCTTTCGCTGGGACGAAAACGCGGAGAATGCTTTTGGGGCCCTGAAAAGGAAGCTAATGAGTGCACCGCTGTTGCGCCACCCGGATTTTAGTTTGCCCTTCGTTATGGCCACAGATGCGTCAAAGTTCGCAGTTGGTGCCGTGCTATCTCAGGTTATCGAGGGCAAAGAACATCCCGTTGCTTTTGCTAGCCGACAGCTGAGCCCCACAGAGCAAAAGTACGGAGCTACGGAAAGGGAGTGCCTCGCCGTTGTCTGGGCAGTAAAGCACTTCAGATGCTACCTTTACGGCCGCAAATTCAAGCTAGTCACAGACTGCCATCCTCTGAAATGGGTGATGAGTGTCAGGGACCCTAGCTCGCGACTCGCTAGATGGAATCTACACCTGCAGGAATACTGCTTTGAAGTTGAGCACAAGTCAGGAAAGACGCATCTGAATGCTGATGCACTCAGCCGCACAGCTGCCGTGGCAGCTATAGATGAGTTTGTCCCCGTAGTCGACCCCGCCGAATTACGCACAGAGCAGTGCAAAGATCCGGACCTGAAGCGAATAATCGAAAGCTTAGAGGGCGCACCGTCTCACCCCGAACAGCTAGGTTATTTCATTGACAAAGACGGCACCCTGTGTCGGCGCACGAGGCCAACCAGGAAAGGGAGACCAGAGAAAACCGCTTGGGAGAGAGTCGTCATACCTCGGTCGTGGACAGAAAGGGTTCTTCGCGCGTTTCACGATGCGCCATGCGCCGGTCATTTTGGCGTAGCGAAGACACGCAGGCGTGTGGAGCGTTTGTACTTTTGGAGTGGCATGCGACAGGATGTTAGAGACTACTGTGCGAAGTGTCATTCCTGTCTCGAAAGAAAAACACCCAAGGGACGAAGACCAGCTCCAATTCAGCCGTTCCCTGAGGTTTCGGCTCCCTTCGAGCGGACAGGTATGGACATAATGGGCCCATTGCCCACGACCACTTCCGGAAACAAGTACATTTTAGTATTTGTCGACCACCTTTCAAAATACGCGGAAGCGGTAGCACTCCCAGATCAGAAGGCAGACACGGTTGCAAGAGCATTTGTCGAACAGATCGTGCTCCGACATGGACCCCCGAGGCAACTCTTGACAGATCGGGGAACGAACTTCGTGTCGCAGCTAATGAGGAGAGTTTGCGAGCTGCTTAAGATCGCTAAGAAGCAGACAACACCGTACCATCCGGCTTGCAACGGCGCGGTGGAGCGACTGAACCAAACCGTGGCCGGGTTCCTGTCGCATTTTGTTTCGCGCGACCAGCGGGACTGGGACTTGTGGCTCCCGTATGCAATGTTTGCCTACAATTCCGCAGCACACGAGAGCACGGGCGAATCGCCATTCTTTCTTCTCTACGGCCGAGACCCGGACCAGCCTAGTGAAGTGCCAGAGGGCCCCCGTCGTGTCCCATACGCTTCACTGGACGACTATAAGGTGGAGCTAGAATCGCGCTTGCAAGTGGCGAGGGACCTCGCAAAGGAGGCCTTAAAGAAAGCGGCGAAGCGCAGGAAGGAGGTGCACGATCGCAGTGCTAGAGACGCGCCGTTTAATGTGGGGGACAGAGTGTACATTGAAAACTGCCAAAGGCAGATTGGGCTAGCTCGTAAGTTCCAGACGAAGTGGAGAGGACCGTGCGAGGTTGTCGAGAAGCTTTCTCCGGTAAACTTCAGAGTCCGAGACGTGAACCGGCGCTTGATAAGGATACACGCAAATCGCCTCAAGTCGGCACCGGTTCAGTATTCACGAAATGAGGAAAGGGAAAGCGCGGATTTTGATGGGGACAGAAGTGAAGCGGAGCGCGCAGATAGTTCGCAAGAAACGCCCTCTCCTGCATTTGTTCGGAAGGCGCCCGAGGTGACGGCCGGAATGCCACCGGATTTACTTCATGCATTGCTAGAAGAAGAAGCGCGCGAGGTGGCCGCGCAGATAACGCCAGGAGAGGCTCCTGCCACGAGCCCTCGCGAGTCCCAAAGCAGACAAAGGGGCACAGACTTACTTAGTATGACTCATGAAGGCCGATATCCGCTGCGAAATCGGAAAGCTAAGTCGGACTAATGGCGTAAACAGAGCGGAGTTGTGAACTGGTTAGAATTGTGTAATGCCGCAGCTCATAACATTGCTATATGCGTATGTGTTAAGTTATCGGAGTTAATAGTTAAACCTTTCTGTCATTAAGTAACACCTTCACAGGAGAGCATGCGGAGCGCATGCAGAACCTGCCCTACTTCCTTTCGTTATCTATATTTTTGTCTGTGCCGTGATCGTGCTAGAAGTGGGAGCTCCTTTGTAACTGTGGTAAATTTATTTCGTCCAGTTTGGACTAGAAAGGAGAGGCTTGGGTGCTGAGTTTCATGTTTATCTGTAAAAGAAGATCAGTGCTGCCCCTGGAGACGCCAGTTATGACAGCGGAGGCATATGGTGTTGTGCAGTGGTGTTGAGTGCAGCGAAAAGTGTTTTGTCGGACGCACTGTGCGAGGCGATTCAGAAAGACAAGGGGAGCTGCGTGGACTCAAATGTTCGGAGAACATTCTTCTGGAGGGTGAGCGAGTGTGACATTCCGTGTGTGCTACGAGGATCCACGTTCGACGGCGCGGCGTAGACGGAGACCCGTGACAGCGGCATCATCAATTACCCAGCCATGCTCTTTGAGTGACGACCAGAACAACCGGACCCGCCGCCGCCCCGGGGAAACAGGCTTTATCCTCCCCAATTTCCGGGCACATTCCAGGACAAGGGAGCTGTCAGCGGGCCAGAGCGCGCCGTACGCTTGGAAGAGGCTCCACAAACCCCGCTGCGCCCTCCGGGGCAAAACCAGTTTCGAACACAATCAGCCTGCAAAGGTGGTTCGTGAGGAAGTTGAGAGGTCGCAACGAGTGTTGCGAGTTAGGTGAAGTATAAATGAGTCCGTTCTGCGAGAGTTCAGCAGATTAAAAGAGTTCGGCACTGCGCATTATGGGGGTCATCACACTTTCCACGCTCAGCCACGGACTGGAACAGCCTTCCACACGACATCGCCGCAATCACCTGTCCAACAACATTTGTCGATTGTTTAGACTATATTTAACAGCGAATAATTTATGTACAGTACTCACGGATTGAAATAGGACATTCGGAGCGCGTGGCCGTCGCTTCATGAAGCGCCGCCCGTAGACGCTCATGGAACCAAGGTGGTGCATTGTGGTATGGCGTGAGAGGGAGAACATCTACAAAGCAGAATTGTTCCTTCCAGTAGCCAATCAGCCGGCCTGTGGTTTACCACATGCCTGCGTGGCACTGCAAGGCTAGCGCTCCGAATGTCCTATTTCAATCCGTGAGTACTGTACCTTACGTGTTTTCTTTGTTTATTAAATCTGTTTTATAAATGTAAACCACCCCTTATGTAACACCCCCAGTCCCGGGGGCCTTTAAGGTAATAAAGTGAAGTGAAGTGAAGTGAAAAAGCTCAGGAGAGGCCCTCGCTGTACCCTCGCTATCCGAGCTGCACGCCAAAAAAGTGTACCGGAAATCACGCGCTTTCGCAAGGACTACTGGGAGTGTTTGGCCGACGGCGCAGCCCATGGTAACGCGGGGCGCAGCGGCATCGTCTGCTACTTTGAGTGCTGGACATGCGCAAGTGCGCCAAGGCGGTGGCCTAGTAGGGGGAGGGGGTGAAGCAGAGGTTTATGGCCTGAAAAATTGTGACGCAACCACTTCCCCTGAGTTCTTTCCCTCCACCATGAAATATCTGCGCCAGGAGGAGAGATTGCGCGAAGGCACTCCTCCGGAACGAAACATCCGAGTGATACTCCATGTTGGCAACACTGAAAAACAAGTTTTGAGAGGTCTTCTATTCAGCTAACATGGACATTGATATTCTTGAGCCCAAACTGTGTCCGGAAATTCCCCTTCAAAATACCATGATCTGCATGCCTGTTGCGAGTCTGTGAATATATGTGAACCCTAACAATGTATTTCATTTGTTTTTATTGCAAGGAGTAAGAATAAAGCTTCTGCATCTGTTGGAGCGTTAGCGTAGAAAGATGCTGTCGTAATTTCTCCTCCTTCTTTGACATAACCATCGCCTGCTTCGTTTCTTCTGAATATGCGGCGATGTCTACAAAACTGCATCTGCTGTCGTTCTCCTCTTCTTTAGATGTTCTCCTCCCGCCCCCTTACCGTTACGGCGTGTCGATGCATGTGTTCCAGAATCGGCAAGGCGTGGATATGCTCTCTTCCATTTCTGAGTAGCCTTCTTATCAACGTTTTCCCTAGACCTCCCTCCTCAAGTAACCTTACCCCTTCACAAATTTTAATGCTTGGGATTGACCTCAGAAGCCTAATCGTTGAGTCACAAGAACCATTTTCCTTAGGTTGCTTCTCTGAGCATTTTTCGGGTATTTTCCGCTCACGGTCATTTACATTGACGCCGACGACGACGCCGGCTTTTCTGCGAGACAGGCACATTAACGCTATCGCGTTAGAATAGCCGCAGCTTGCTGTAAGATGTCTAATTCTATAAATATTATCAGGGTTCATCAAAATTAAGGTGCAGTCACTTAGCGCAACGTCTTCAAGAGCCAAGAACGGCCGAGCGTACCAAACAAAAAAATCTGCGCAAAAGCAGTTTTCAGATTTAAAGAGTTTATGAACGCGGTTTTTCGCATCTTGCAAGATTTCCTTATAACGATCAAGATATCCGCAGAATCCCCGTCGGCAGGCTTGCATTTTTTTGCTGAACAGAAAGGGTATAAACTGCGCGAACAAGACGGGACGAGAGGCACACAAATCGACAGACAAAGCGCTGACTTCCAACTGATTTTATTTGTGAAAAACACATTGTTAATAAGGCCAGAGAACATAAGAAAAATACTATCACCATAGGGTTCAACGATAGAAACATCAACAGAAATTTACAGGTTAATCAGATCTGATGTGGACACGAACGTGCCCTTCTAAAAACTTTAGCTCCGGTGTCGATAGCAACAGCGAGGGCGAGCTAACGCAGTCGTCACCCCTTTTGGCTATCAGGAAAGCTTCGATAACCTCCCTTTCAGTTTTGCTGCGTGCACAGGAGAGGAAAGCAGTTTTGTCTAGGAAGGGATCGCAGTTGCGGCTTTCGCAGTTTTTGCAGTGTATTGGCAGATTGCTGCCTGTGCCGGTGCGCATCGATCGTCTATGTTCCAGGGCTCGCTCAGTGAAGCATCGGCCAGTTTGGCCGATGTAAACCCACCCGCAAGATAGAGGTATCTGGTAGATAACCTCGGAGGCACACCTAGTGAACTTGGTCTGATGATTCTTTTTGCAAGACCTGCGTTCCGATCTTGTTTCTTTTTTCTCTTCCGAGAGCATGGGACAAACTTTTGTCAACTTACAAGGCGCTGAAAACACTACTTTTATTCCATATTTGCCTGCCACCTTCTTGATGCTGTGGGAAAGGCAGTGAAAATATGGCATGACGAAGGGACAGACCGACAGAAAAACTTTAATCAGCAAGTGAGTTTTAGACCCAGCTGGGTTCCTGGGCCACTGCGCGGTCCCGAGCTGCATCAAGTAGGTCATGCCGGGGCATGACGTCGGCAGCCCGAGTCACCGCAGCGAGCTGCGATGTCGGGTCTGCAGACATAAGCAGGACCTCTCAGTCCTCCCAGCTCGAGATGGCGTGCTGTCCCGGCGGGGGAGGGTCAGCATGGCAGCCGAAAAGGATATGGGAGAGTGTGGCGTGGGGGTCACCACATAGGGAGCATGCAGGGGATGTGCCGCAATAGTGGGATAAAAGCTGAGGGGATGACAGAGAGCGGGTCTGGAGGCGTCTGAAGAGGATCTGTTGGGAGTGCTTAAGAGATGGGTGGGGAGGAGGGTAAGTCCGACGGTCCAAACGGGGTATTTGCGTGAGCTCCGCAAAGGTGTGCGCCCGCTCCCTCGAGGATCCTGGATCGAGACTGTCCTGAGCCCGGCAAATCAGACCTCGGGCCAATTTATCGGCAGCCTCGTTTCCAGGGTTTCCAGAGTGAGCCGGCACCCACTGAAGCTCTACCCTGCGCGGTAAATTTTGGGTAGGGGTGTTCAACAATTGCCAGGCGGGGGCGTGAATCCTGCCCCTGGCAAAGTTGGACAGAGCCGTTTTGGAGTCGCTGAAGATGTATTGGGCGTCCGAAAGTGCAAGGGCTAGGGCGATGGCGGTCTCCTCTGCCTCCTCAGGCGTAGAGCCCGAGGGAAGATGGTGAGTTAGGGGGTGAGGTAGGGTTGGATTGTAGGCATCTGCTACCGCTTCATGCGCTGTACATGCGGCATCTACCCAAACGGCATCGTGGGCTTTCCCATAGTACTTATGGAGGGCATTAGCGCGAGCTACGCGGCGAGGGATGTGATATTGGGGATGGACGTCTCGGGGAAGGAGTTTCACAACGAGAGGTGTATGGATGTGTCGAGGGATGGGTATAAGGGTTGACTGGTTAGCGGGTATGTTGATGCGAAGGGAGGAGTGTATATGGCGGCCAGTGGCGCTCGTGGCAAGTCTAAGGTACTGTGTCTGAAGGTGCGCGTCAACTAGTTCCTGAATGGTGTTATGCATGCCTAGTGCAAGAAGTTTGGCTGTGCTAGTGCTACGAGGTAGGTTTAGGGCTGCCTTAGTCGCAAGGCGGATCATTGCGTTCACGCGTTCGGTTTCCGTGCGGTTCAATTTGAGATATGGGGTTGTGTATAGAATGCGGCTAAGCGTAAATGCGTGCACTACTTTCATGTTGTCCGCTTCGTCTAAACCCTTGTTAAGGGAGGACACTCGGCGTAGAAGGTGCAACACGGATTGCGTGGAGGCCTTGAACCTTTAAAGGTATGTTCATTTCGTCCAGAATCCTGCAAGTGGAGGCCAAGGATGCGGAGGGCGGGTGTGATGGGGATAGGGGATCCTTTTAAATTGATTTGTATGGGCGAGTTAGCGCTAAATTTTGGCCTAATTAGGAAGAGCGCGGACTTAGATCGGGAACATTCGAGCCCGATGGATGACGCGTGAGAGGAGATGGTGTCTGCTGCTGACTGAAGAGTTTCCTCAATTTCCCCGTCAGAGCCATGAGTGGTCCATGTCGTAATATCATCAGCGTACAGGGTATGCTTTAGGTGTGGGATTAGAGCCAGTTTGTGAGCTAGGGGGATGAGAGCAACGTTAAAGAAAAGGGGAGAAAGGACCGCCCCTTGAGGGGTTCCGAGCTTTCCGAGTGTATAAGGGGATGTGGTAATCTGATCTATGTGCAGGGAGGCAGTGCGGCCCGAGAGAAACGCGCGAGCGTAAGGGAGGAATCTTGTCTGCACTTGGATCTTTCCTTATTGCTTTTTTCATCCTCTGAAGAAAGCACTCACATGAGCTGCGAATTACTTCCTGAGGGTAGCCCGCAGATTCAAATCGCTTGACTTCATTATGGAAGCTAGATGAAAGAGAGTGAACACATGACTTATGAAGGGCAGACAAACAACACGACATGATAATGCTACGCTTCACAAACTTCGAATGAGCACTTTTATAAGGTAGGAGGCTTTGGCGGACCTGGGACTGTAAGCCCAGCAGACATGAACATCAGAAAAATGCAATTTTAAATCTAGATACTGAATGCGGTTGTCCCTTGTTACTTCATGAGTAAAATGGAGTCCTTGCCCCTCAGAGGAGAAGGTGGCGAGAATGCTAGCAACCGTGTTGTCAAGGTCAAGATTAGTACTGTAATCTAATATCACAAGATAGTCGTCAACATAACGAAACACATGGAACACCGGATGCTTTCAAAGCTGTAGTTTCCAAAAATATGTCGCACAAAACAGGAGCTACAGAAGAACCGATACAAATGCCAGACTTCTGAATATAAAGTTTCCCGTCATGAAAGCTAGCGGTAGAGTTAAGATAAAACTGGAAAAGTTCTAGGAACTGCTCTGTGCTAATGCCAACAGTATTCTGGAAGTCAACTTCACCATGTTCGTCAATACTGTCTCTGATTGCTTTGAATAAACCATCATGAGGCACGGAGTAAACCAAATCTTCTACGTCGATGGGAAAGGCAGTAGAAGATAACAGAATTCCGTCTTTCAGGACTTTTACCAGATCCTTCGAGCTGCGGATGAGGTAAGGATCACCGCCTGCAAGTTTGTCCAGGTGTGGTTTTAGAAAGGATCCCACAATGTGTTGCCAGCGGCCTCTCTCCGAAATAATAGCGCGAAGTGGGCAATCCATCTTGTGTGTTTTGCCGGTGAAAAACATCTCCAAAGAGTCCCTCTCGGCTTTTGAGACCGAAAGCGCGACAGAACTAAGGTTCATTTTCTTAAGGAGCCTGGTATGTTCCAGGGCTCAATGAGCGAGACTGGAACATAGACGATCGATGCACACCGGCACAGGCAGCAATCTGCCATTACACTGCAAAAACTGTGAAAGCCGAAACTGCGTTCCCTTCCTAGACAAAACTGCTTTCCTCTGCTATGCACGCTGCAAAACTGAAAGGGAGGTTATCGAAGCTTTCCTGATAGCCAAAAGGGGTGACGACTGCGTTAGCTCGCCCTCGCTGTTGCTATCGACACCAGAGCTAGAGTTTTTAGAAGGGCACGTTCGTGTTCACATCGGATTTGATTAAGCTGTAAATTTCTGCTGATGTTTCGATCGTTGAACCCTATGGTTATAGTATTTTTCTTATGTTCTCTGGCCTTATTAACAATGTGTTTTTCACAAATAAAATCAGTTGGAAGTCTGCGCTTTGTCTGTCGATTTTTGTGCCTCTCGTCCCGTCTTGTTCGCGCAGTTTATACCCTTTCTGTTCAGCAAAAAAATGCAAGCCTGCCGACGGGGATTCTGCGGATATCTTGATCATTATAAGGAAATCTTGCAAGATGCGAAAAACCGCGTTCATAAACTCTTTACCGCTGAAAACTGCTTTTGTGCAGATTTTTTTGTTTGGTACGCTCGGCCGTTCTTGGCTCTCGAAGACGTTGCGCAAAGTGACTGCACCTTAATTTTGATGAGAGGTTCCTGAGAGGTTAGCGCGACCGCTGGAGCACATCCTTGGCAGGTGACCCTTCCTGCCGCACTGGTGACACGTCGCTTTCTTGTGTCTTCACACTTCCGAACCATGGTTCGAGCCACACCTTCCGCGCTTAGTGCACTCTGTCATGGATCCGTGCCCGCTTATGGATATCTGCGGATTCCTCCTGCGCTCCTGTACGAAGTTGGCAGCACCGCTGTCTTTGAAGACCCTCTCTTCGTTTCTGCGGCTTTCGCTGCTAGAGCAAACGCTTCTGCCTCTGCATCGCTTAACTTCTGTTGCGACAACATGTGTCGTCGAGCTTGTTCATCACGGATTCCGCAGGCAATCCGACCCCGCAGCACGCGGTCCAAAAACCTCTCGAAACTGCAGTCGTTTCCGAGACGTCTCAGGTCGGCGATATAGTCCCGACCTTTTCTCCTTCCGCTTGGTTGCGCATGAAGAAAGCGCAGCTTGCTGCAATCTCACTGGCTTGTGGATCGAAGTGGTTGTCCAGGTGCTGTATGACGACTTCGTAGCTCAAGCTGTTCACCGATTCTGACTGGCACTGGCCTTGAAGCACACGAACCACTTTGGCGCTCAGGGCCGACACCAGAGGCGCACGCGACGTGCCCGGATCGGTGATGCCGCGGCCCTCAAAAAAAGGACTCCAAACGAACACGGTAACTTCTCCAGTTACCGGTCGTATCGTCGAATTCGGGTGGCCTGGCTGTCAGCGTGCAGCTATCCCATTCTCGTCGCCACCGAAATAATGGAACGTAGCCAGTGGGTAGTGGCAGAATGAAGGAACGTTTATTGCTGGGTTTTCCTGGCTTTATAAGGACCGCAAAGGTCACATGACTGGCCATGATACGCGGCACGTGTGAAACAGTCTTTCCTCATGCAATACATCAGCACGCGTGCTTGGTAACACATCACGCGTACTTGATAATAAAAGTCCAGCGAAAATGAGCGAAAAATCTTCATGCGAGCGGCGCACCTACGGGCGAGCGGGCTGCGTATAGTGGTGAGCACATCGCACCTTCACGTGCGCTCCGAGGCGCGCACTCTCCGCGATCTTATTCCGATATAAATCACGCACCTGTGATGCGCCTGCCATGCTAGCTGGTCATCCCTCCTCGTGATCCCTGCGAAAGAGGACTCTGAATACACTCGTTTTTTTTTCTCTCTCTCTCTTGGCTGCGCCACACGAAAGGTGGTGTTGGTGAAAACTTTAATTGACACAGTGCAGTTTAGGCCACGCAGGTCCTTGGGTCCCCGCACGGCCCCACTGCACTCAAACGTTAATGTCCCGGAGGCTCATTATGCTGGCAGCCCGGCCTGTGATGATGGCTTGCTTGGCCGGGTCCCCGAAGCGCAGTAGGGTCTGCAAAGCCTCCCAAGAGGTAAGGTGCTCCATGGTAAAAGAATGCAGCGCGAAAAAAACAAGGATGAACAGAAGTGGACAGGACAGGGCGCTGACTACCAACACATTTATTCAGAAAGATGAGCAGCTTATATAACGCAGACCAACACCGACGTGACCAAGAAAATAGCAAACGCGTTCAACTATCTAATACAAAAAAATAAAACGAAGTGCAGAATATCAAAGTGATACATATCTAGGTATCGCAAAGTCAGCCAAGAACCGATAAAACCGACAGGACCACGACGAATCGTAAGGTGCACGCATTGAAAATGATCAGTTAGCGACATTTTCCTGACAATGCAGCATGAGGCAAAACGAAAACGAAAATAACAATATAGTCACCGAACACTAAGTAAAAGTCGAAGCTAAAAGCAGGGTCGGGGCCAAAGGCATAACAAAACAATACAAAACGCTGCGGAAAAGCTGAGTCAACCGTTCACAGTCAAACTGAGTCAAAAATGTTGAAAGTTCTCTAGAACAAGAATTAAAAGCAGACGTGATTAAAAAAAAGACGTGTTTATAGTGGGCCTAGAAAACTGGACTCCTTGTCTGTAAGTAAAATTGAAGGCGTGCTGACGCACTTGCCTCCAGCTTTGGCTATCATCCTTGCCTCAATGATGACCCTTTCTATTTCTGTCCGCGCCCGTGCTCTGACAACCCTGCGCGTGTAACAAGGTTCGCACCCTTTGCAAGACTTGCAATGGTCGTCCAGGTGCCCGCCGCTTTTTTTACGGACCCTCCGGCGGTGTTCAAACAATCTCTCGTTGAGACACCTGCCGGTTTGCCCAATATACACGCGTCCACACTTCAAGGGAATCTCGTAAATGACACATGTAGCACAATGTGTGAGTGGTTCTACATGTGTAATAGGGCAAACCTTTTTCTTTTGCTTCGTCAGCAGTGTACACACTCGTGACAATTTGCATGGGGCTGAGAAGACAAGGTTTACGTTGTTTCTTTTTGCAACCTTCTTTAAATTGTGAGACAGCTTGTGAAGATACGGGATGACGGCCAAGGGAGGTCGTTTGGCCTGTTCTAGCTTGCCTGCGTCTTTGCCTTGCACTTTCAATTTCTGGAGAAGAGTCTCTAAAACGCTACTCACTAGTGTTGGTGAGTAGCCAGCACTGTAAAGACGTTGGACTTGGTTGTTAACACTGCTCTGCATCGTATGGGGACAGCTTTTTGTGAGCACTGCCTGGATGGCAGAAGAAACAATGCCTCGCTTGATCAATTTCGAGTGAGCGCTGTCATGCGGAAGAAGACCTTTCTTAGAGCGAGGTTTGTACGTCCAACAGAGGTGGGTTTGTTCAAAACTAAAAAGTACGTCCAAAAACTGAACATCCTGGCCTCTCGGCGGTTCACAGGTAAAGTTCAGTCCCCCAAAATGGGATTTGAAAAGGGCGACAATTTCAAGAATGACACGCTCCACAGAACCAGGTGGGCAACTTCTGAGGACGATCATAAAATCATCCACATACCGGAAGACCGAATGGACCACATCACCCGGGAGAACCTGGCTAATGCGCTTATCGGCTGCCGCCAAGTAGATATCACACAGGACTGGCGCGATTGATGACCCGATGCATAAGCCATTCTTTTGCACGAAGTACTGACCGCTGTATTGAACAACAGTAGATTCAAGGTAGAACTGAAGAAGGCGAAGGAAATTGTCGCTGCTCACACCCGAGCTGTTCTGGAAACGCACTTCACCTGACTGTTGGATCACGTCGCGCACCGCTGCGCATAGACCACCGTGCGGAACGGAATAAAACAAGTATTCAACGTCAATTGTAAAGCCAGTCGTAGCATCTGAACTGCCTTTGAATCGCTGTAACACCTCTGACGAGTTCCTTACCAGAAAAGGGTCATCTAAAGGTAGGCCATTCAAGTGGCGTTGTAGGTAGGCACCAACTTCAGCCTGCCACGTACCTTTTTCAGAGATGATGGTCCTCAGAGGGCAGTCAGGCGTATGGGTTTTGCCCGTGAAGAAGACTTCCAAGAGGCAGTCTCGCGCCTTTTCTGCCGATGATCTTATTCTATCGAGATGGAAACTTGTCAGTAGCTTCAAAGCCAAAGTTTTCTGTCTGCTGGGGCGGAATTGTACCTTCTTGAAATTCTTTTCGAGCGCTACCTCAGCCTTCTCCTTGTACAAGTGGTCAGGGAGGATGACAAATCCGCCTTCTTTGTGGCTTTGCAGAGCCATAAGGTTTCCCTCCTTGAGGCGTTTAGCAATGGACACGATGGGAGGCTTAGCATGCATGAGCGAGGACCCACAGCGACGTAGAACATCGACGCCATCCCCAGTGACTCGAGCCTTGTCATGCTCTGGTACTCGTTGTGCCATCTGCCGCACCATAGCCAGGAGCTGGTACTTGTTTGAAGGTGGTTGAAAGCTGAATTTGGGACCCTTCTGTAGGACCTTCAAGTCCTGAGACGAGATGCATGCACCTCCGAGAATGGTGACGTTGGTCGTAGACGACTTCACTTCCTTCTTCCTTTCTGGAAGGCGCAGACGGTACTGCTGCCATAGGAATTCAGCCGATTGTGCTGCGAGCTTTTTGTACTCATAATATCTGCAGCTCGCACCCGTCGAATGTGGCCTCGGGGGAGCGAACACACCAAGCCAGTCTTGGAAAAGACGCACTTGTCTCCAGAGTTCTGACTTCAGAATCTTGCACATACGCCGAACATGCCCCCAAGACGGCTCCACAGGGCCGAACAACATTCGCACTTCGAACGGCACAATTTTCTTTTTGATATGGAACGAGAGGATCCTGGCCTTGCAAGTAGAAATAGCGATGAGGTTCACGCAGGTTATGGCGGCATTTTGCTTGCTCATGGATGAAAGAAAAGAGCCCAATGTAGAAGAAATCTGATGAAATAAAGCGGCTGTTTGGGCGTGTTGGTCAGTGAACATGGTAAAAGAATGCAGCGCGAAAAAAACAAGGACGAACAGAAGTGGACAGGACGAGGCGCTGACTACCAACACATTTATTCAGAAAGATGAGCAGCTTATATAACGCAGACCAACACACACGTGACCAAGAAAATAGCAAACGCGTTCAACTATCTCATACAAAAAAACAAAACGAAGTTCACAATATCAAAGTGATACATATCTAGGTAACGCAAAGTCAGCCAAGAACCGATAAACCGAGAGGACCACGACGAATCGTAAGGTGCACGCATGGAAAATGATCAGTCAGCGACCTTTTCCCGCCAATGCAGCACGAGGCAAAACGAAAACGAAAATAACAATATAGTCACCGAACACTAAGTAAATGTCGAAGATAAAAGCAGGATCGGGGCCAAACGCATAACAAAACAATACAAAACGCTACGCAAAAGCTGAGTCAACCGTTCACAGTCAAACTGAGCAAAAAAAGTTGAAATTTCTCTAGAACAAGAAATAAAAGCAGACGTGATTAAAAAAAAGACGTGATTATAGTGGGCCTAGAAAACTGGACTCCTTGTCTGTAAGTAAAATTGAAAGCGTGCTGGCGCACTTGCCTCCAGCTTTGGCTATCATCCTTGCCTCAATGATGACCCTTTCAATTTCTGTCCGCGCCCGTGCTCTGACAACCGTGCGCCTGTAACAAGGTTCGCACCCTTTGCAAGACTTGCAATGGTCGTCCAGGTGCCCGCCGCTTTTGTTACGGACCCTCCGGCGGTGTTCAAACAATATCTCGTTGAGACACCTGCCGGTTTGCCCAATATACACGCGTCCACACTTCAAGGGAATCTCGTAAATGACACATATAGCACAATGTGTGAGTGGTTCTACATGTGTAATAGGGCAAACCTTTTTCTTTTGCTTTGTCAGCAGTGTACACACTCGTGACAATTTGCACGGGGCTGAGAAGACAAGGTTTACGTTGTTTCTTTTTGCAACCTTCTTTAAATTGTGAGACAGCTTGTGAAGATACGGGATGACGGCCAAGGGAGGTCGTTTGGCCTGTTCTAGCTTGCCTGCGTCTTTGCCTTGCACTTTCAATTTCTGGAGAAGAGTCTCTAAAACGCTACTCACTAGTGTTGGTGAGTAGCCAGCACTGTAAAGACGTTGGACTTGGTTGTTAACACTGCTCTGCATCGTATGGGGACAGCTTTTTGTGAGCGCTGCCTGGATGGCAGAAGAAACAATGCCTCGCTTGATAAATTTCGAGTGAGCGCTGTCATGCGGAAGAAGACCTTTCTTAGAACGAGGGTTGTACGTCCAACAGAGGTGGGTTTGTTCAAAACTAAAAAGTACGTCCAAAAACTGAACATCCTTGCCTCTTGGCGGTTCACAGGTAAAGTTCAGTCCCCCAAAATGGGATTTGAAAAGGGCGACAATTTCAAGAATGACACGCTCCACAGAACCAGGCGGACAACTTCTGAGGACGATCATAAAATCATCCACATACCGGAAGACCGAATGGACCACATCACCCGGGAGAACCTGGCTAATGCCCTTATCGGCTGCCGCCAGGTAGATATCACACAGGACTGGCGCGATTGATGACCCGATGCATACGCCATTCTTTTGCACGAAGTACTGACCGCTGTACTGAACAACAGTAGATTCAAGGTAGAACTGAAGAAGGCGAAGGAAATTGTCGCTGCTCACACCCGAGCTGTTCTGGAAACGCACTTCACCCGACTGTTGGATCACGTCGCGCACCGCTGCGTCGAGCACCGCTGCGCGCACCGCGCGAGTCATTGGGGATGGCGTCGATGTTCTACGTCGCTGTGGGTCCTCGCTCACGCATGCTAAGTCTCCCATCGTGTCCATTGCTAAACGCCTCAAGGAGGGAAACCTTATGGCTCTGCAAAGCGACAAAGAAGGCGAATTTGTCATCCTCCCTGACCACTTGTACAAAGAGAAGGCTGAGGTAGCGCTCAAAAAGAATTTCAAGAAGGTACAATTTCGCCCCAGCAGACAGAAAACTTTGGCTTTGAAGCTACTGACAAGTTTCCATTTCGATAGAATAAGATCATCGGCAGAAAAGGCCCGAGACTGCTTCTTGGAAGTCTTCTTCACAGTGAAACCCCATAAGCCTGACTGCCCTCTGAAGACCATCATCTCTGAAAAAGGTACGTGGCAGGCTGAAGTTGGTGCCTACCTACAACGCCACTTGAATGGCCTACCTTTAGATGACCCTTTTCTGGTAAGGAACTCGTCAGAGGTGTTACAGCGATTCAAAGGCAGTTCAGATGCTACGACTGGCTTTACAATTGACGTTGAAGACTTGTTTTATTCCGTTCCGCACGGTGGTCTATACGCAGCGGTGCGCGACGTGATCCTACAGTCGGGTGAAGTGCGTTTCCAGAGCAGCTCGGGTGTGAGCAGCGACAATTTCCTTCGCCTTCTTCAGTTCTACCTTGAATCTACTGTTGTTCAGTACAGCGGTCAGTACTTCGTGCAAAAGAATGGCGTATGCATCGGGTCATCAATCGCGCCAGTCCTGTGTGATATCTACCTGGCGGCAGCCGATAAGCGCATTAGCCAGGTTCTCCCGGGTGATGTGGTCCATTCGGTCTTCCGGTATGTGGAAGATTTTATGATCGTCCTCAGAAGTTGCCCACCTGGTTCTGTGGAGCGTGTCATTCTTGAAATTGTCGCCCTTTTCAAATCCCATTTTGGGGGACTGAACTTTACCTGTGAACAGCCGAGAGGCCAGGATGTTCAGTTTTTGGACGTACTTTTTAGTTTTGAACAAACCTACCTCTGTTGGACGTACAAACCTCGCTCTAAGAAAGGTCTTCTTCCGCATGACAGCGCTCACTCGAAATTTATCAAGCGAGGCATTGTTTCTTCTGCCATCCAGGCAGCGCTCACAAAAAGCTGTCCCCATACGATGCAGATCAGTGTTAACAACCAAGTCCAACGTCTTTACAGTGATGGCTACTCACCAACACTAGTGAGTAGCGTTTTAGAGACTCTTCTCCAGAAATTGAAAGTGCAAGGCAAAGACGCAGGCAAGCTAGAACAGGCCAAACGACCTCCCTTGGCCGTCATCCCGTATCTTCACAAGCTGTCTCACAATTTAAAGAAGGTTGCAAAAAGAAACAACGTAAACCTTGTCTTCTCAGCCCCGTGCAAATTGTCACGAGTGTGTACACTGCTGACAAAGCAAAAGAAAAAGGTTTGCCCTATTAGACATGTAGAACCACTCACACATTGTGCTACATGTGTCATTTACAAGATTCCCTTGAAGTGTGGACGCGTGTATATTGGGCAAACCGGCAGGTGTCTCAACGAGAGATTGTTTGAACACCGCCGGACGGTCCGTAAAAAAAGCGGCGGGGACCTGGACGACCATTGCAAGTCTTGCAAAGGGTGCGAACCTTGTTACACGCGCACGGTTGTCAGAGCACGGGCGCGGACAGAAATTGAAAGGGTCATCATTGAGGCAAGGATGATAGCCAAAGCTGGAGACATGTGCGTCAGCACGCCTTCAATTTTACTTACAGACAAGGATTCCAGTTTTCTAGGCCCACTATAAACACGTCTTTTTTTTTAATCACGTCTGCTTTTAATTCTTGTTCTAGAGAACTTTCAACATTTTTGACTCAGTTTGACTGTGAACGGTTGACTCAGCTTTTGCGCAGCGTTTTGTATTGTTTTGTTATGCCTTTGGCCCCGACCCTGCTTTTAGCTTCGACTTTTACTTAGTGTTCGGTGACTATATTGTTATTTTCGTTTTCGTTTTGCCTCATGCTGCATTGTCAGGAAAATGTCGCTAACTGATCATTTTCAATGCGTGCACCTTACGGTTCGTCGTGGTCCTGTCGGTTTTATCGGTTCTTGGCTGACTTTGCGTTACCTAGATATGTATCACTTTGATATTGTGCACTTCGTTTTGTTTTTTTGTATTAGATAGTTGAACGCGTTTGCTATTTTCTTGGTCACGTGGGTGTTGGTCTGCGTTATATAAGCTGCTCATCTTTCTGAATAAATGTGTTGGTAGTCAGCGCCCTGTCCTGTCCACTTCTGTTCGTCCTTGTTTTTTTCGCGCTGCATTCTTTTACCATGTTCACTGACCAACAAGCCCAAACAGCCGCTTTAGTAAGGTGCTCCAGGCCCGGGCAGAGGAAAAGGGTATGGTCAAGAGTGGTTTTGGAGTGGTGGCTGAGGGTACAGGAGGGGTTTGTGTGGACTTCGACACGTACCAAAGCGTGTCTATTCGAACTTCGAAAGCGAAAACGATCTCTTTCCTTGCATACCATGCGCCGAATGTCGCGCCGTATCTTCTTTATCTTCAGATATAAAAACGCACGACACCGAGCGACGGAAAACTGAAGTTGTTATCTGGCCATAAGTGTCGTGACATGCCAGGTGTCGTGCTCTGCGGTGAAGAGGCGTTAAGAGATGAAGCAACTTGCGGCGCGAAAGCACAACTTCAAAAATTTTTTTTCGCTTTAAACAAAAATTACCTGGATAAAATGAAAGGCAATAAACTGTTCTATGTAACCTGTTTTTGCTTGTATTTTGTTGCGAAAGCTACTTTGGCCACGAACTTGCGATTTCGCTGTGGCACTCCTGAGGAGGAGGCACAGAGCCGTTGCCTAGCAACGGCTGCAGCTGGCGGACGCCGTGCCATCTGGCATGACGTCACACCGCGCGCCTCGCCGCGGAGCTGCACTTACCTGCCCTTTCCCCTACCCGTTCTTACGCGCCCTTACGCGCCCTTACGCGCTTAACCGCTAACCAACGTATTCGGTGGTGCTATCTATGGGAGCCTCTGAAACCCCGACACACTCAGTGAATAAAAGAAAAAACTTGTGTCGAGGCTGGGAGCCGAACCAGCGTCATGGGCGTTTCAGGCGAAGGCGCTACCATTCCGCCACGACGGCTCCTTTTTTAGTTACTGCACGGAAATGGTGCCGAAAAGAAACATCTAAGTTCGCCATGACGGCTGAGGGTTTCATCATGAATAAAGGCGCATCTAGTGAATGCACGGGTTTAATATAAACTCTTCCGATCCAGAGGTCGCCGCGCTTTCGCTACTTATATCCTGGCCTAAGAGAGCTAGGCCATCAGCAATTTTTTTTGCTTGGGCCCGGCCGCCGCGGTGGCTGAGTGATTATGGCGCTCTGCTGCTGGCCCGAAAGACGCGGGTTCGATCCTGGCCGCGGTGGTCGAATTTCGATGTAGGCAAAATTCTAGAGGCCCGTGTGGTGTGCGATGTCAGTGCACGCTAAAGAACCCCAGGTGGGACGTTTGCTGCGGAATGACTCATAGACATTCAAAAGTAGACATGAACCAAGCATGTATGGCGAGCCAATTAAAGAGGCACCATGAGCATCTTCCAGCAAACGGCATCAAGAGTACACCGAGTGAGAGAGCCGTCTACTGGGCAAATATTAACTGCGTGTCTTCATATTCAGCGCAGAAAGATATAGCGGCTCAGTTAGGATACCTTACAGCTTTATTCACCGCATCCAAGATGATTGTTTTTTTTTCATTTTCATCATTGCAGTTCTCCTACAGTGTTTCACCAAACTGTTAATTGAAATGAACTTGTTTAAGGTCAAAACGTAATGACAAATTATGGAGACACCAAAGCAATTTTTATTATGCGTAAATGCGAGAGCATGCATTGCTTAAGGCACTGCGTCAGTGGACGCCTCAATTGCGCTGCGACTATGCGGCGGTGGAACTAGAGCAGTTTGCGGCTTTCCTATTCTGAAAGCCAGCAGAAGGTTAATGCTCCGCACAATTTGATGAAAGCAAATAACAATATTAGGTTTTTGGGGAAAGGAAGTGGCGCACTATATTATATATCTTTGGACACCTGAACCGCGCCGTAAGGGCAGAGATAAAGGAGGGAGTGAAAGAAGAAAGAGGGGCTGTAGTGGAGGGCCCCGGAATAATTTCGACCACCTGGGAACCTTTAACGCGCACTGACATCACACAGCAAACTGGCACCTTAGCATTTTTCGCCTCCATCGAAAAGCAGCCGCAGCGGTCAGGTTCGAACCAGGGTACACCGTCTCAGTAGACGAGCGCCCCAGCCACTCAGCCACCGCGGCGGGTACCCGTAGTAGTAGTGGTGGTGGTTTGTTAATGTAATAATAAATAGGAAGCGTAAGATTTTCGGTAGCCCCAGCAACTGCCATCGATACTGAAGCACCTGAACTGGGGCAGCGGAAATAAAATCAATTTCCCAATTTTAGATAGAGATCGTCGGCATAGCGGGAAAGCGGAGCACACCCCTCTGTGTTGTGCAACAGATTTCCAGAGCCGTGATACACGAGGAGCTTCAGGACCATCTCCTCGTGTAAACTGATAGCTCAGTGGTCCGTGACAGCCGCTGCCTCGCAGCGGCGGCTACCATTCATTCCCGCCTTGCGTCTGCGCAGCCGGACACACGCCCCCCTCCTGGGCTCCTCCACCACGGCGGAGTTGATGGGGATCCGGCTGGAATTGGACCTGCTGCTCTCCATCGTCCCTCCGCCACCCTAGAGTGCTCTGCAAGAGTACTCTCGCACCGCCCTCAGCCGCCTGCAGTGCAGCGGCCGCGGTACCCCACTAGTGCGCGACATTCGCTCACGCACCGAGCGCCTCACGCAGAAAGGATACGCTGTGCGTGCACAGTGGGTGCCCGGTCACTGCGGCATCGCTGGCAACGAGGAGGCCGACGAACTCGCAACCGCCGCACACCAACTACCTCGAAGCGATCTCCCCTTGAAGCTGGAGGATGTGCGAGCGGTCGTCCAGGACCATCTCCGACAGCAGAACCCCGACCCACGCATCGCAGGAGGTGAGCGCATCAACAGCATCGACGGCTGCCGCGCTCTTCGCGGTCGCAACGCGCTATGATGCTCCGCGCGCGCATTGGCTCCGTGTGGGCCGGGTAACGACGGGTGCGCCACGGAATGGCGACGTGTGATGTGTGTTACGGTTGCGGTGCAGTGGAAACACTGGAGCACCTGCGCTCCTTCGCCGTGCCGAGTTCGCCGATGGTCGTCGTGATATGCTCGCTGCCTTCAGGGCGCTCGGCATACTTCCAGACTCGCTCAAGACGCTTTTCGCGCCTGGTAGTGTTGCGCTGCGACCGAACGCTCCGCGTGTGCTACGTCGGACGATTAACAGCTGGGCGCCGGAGAGTAGTGGAAGGTTTTAGCGTTCAATGGAGGCCAGCAGCTCTGCTATAGTTAGGTCAGAAGGAATTCCACCGGAGGGCTCTATAACCGATAAGTCAGGCGGAGACGTAGCGGTGCAGTCATGGTGTGGAATAAACTGACGGGACACTTGTTGTGCACGACGGCATATCTAACTCCTTATTCCGTAAATTGGAAGGGACCGTTTTGTAAACCCTACTTGATACTTTTAACGAAGTGTGGCATTCTGGCGTCTTGCCGGGTGACTGGAAGCATTCTATTGTGGTTCCAAACCAAGTCAGGTTAGCCTCCAGTATCTCTTTCGGCCCTTCGTCCCATTTCCCTTACGCCTATCATCTGCAAGTTTCATGAACATATTCTCGCCGCACGCCTGTCGTGGCGGCTGGAATCCCATGATTGTTGCCCAGATTCTCAAATTGGTTTCCACCGACAAATTGGAACAGAGGACGGGCTTGCTACTTTGGCTGCTGACGCGCTTGACCACTCTCCGCAAAGTCACCTTGTACGAACCGTGACCGCTACAGACATAACAAAGGCATATGATAACATCCTTCACTCTGCCATTCTTGCCTCCCTTCAAACTCTTGGTCTCCTTCACCGGTTCTTTCTCATTCACGCCTTTTTAACAAATCGAACCTTCAGTGTGCGTGTCCACGGAAAGCCCTTTGGTAACTTCACTTCCAATGGAGTAGTGCCCCAGGGCTCCGTTCTCGCCCCCACATTATTTAATGTGGCTTTTATTCCTCTTGCTTGAGCCCTATAGAGGCCATCCCTTCTATCCGTGTGCTTGCGTATGCCGACCATACAGCCCTGTGGTGCTGTCATCTGGATGCGTCTATTCATCAGTCGGTCCTTGAGCACGCGCTGAATGCATTGACATCTCGCCTCCCACCTCTGGGAACCAACACTCTCTCCTACTAAGTCATGTTCATTCGAATTGGAAATAAAGCCGGCTTAGGGAAAGCTCCCCATTTAAACTTTACGGTACAGAATTCTCCGATTCTTTAGGTAGAAACTGTTCGTATTCTTGGTCTTCTCCTCCATACATCTCAGACTGGAACCCCGTGGCTGACAGCCACCCGTAAATCGGCTCACGCTACTCTAGGTCTCATTCGTCGCATAGCTATGCGCTCTGGTGGCGCACGTGCTCATACCGCCCGCCACCTTGCGCGCTCTATTCTTCAGCCACGGATAGCATATCAGGCACAATTTCAACGTCTCACCCGCAGACAGCCGGACTCCCTTAAAGCTATCAGTCGTGAGGATATGCGCGCCATAGCTGTGCTACAGGAGTCGACCAACTTAATACACTCATTTAACTCATCGATTAACGGGTGCCAAACAGAGCTCGAAAGCAGTCTCTCCAACTTCACCGTTTAAAGACACTTCCTCCGTGGTCATACTGCCAGCTCACAGACAATTGTCCCACTGTTTCCCCGCCGGTATCAGCCGCGTACCTGCCTCAAGGGTGCATATTGTACACGGATGCATCACATTCTGCAGGGAGGGTAGTTACTGCTGTGTATAGTCCATCTCATCCGCATCTCAACTCTCGCGCGACGTATACCGCGAATACGTGCACTCCCTGGCATTGGAACTTCAAGCCATTTATAATACCATTGCTTCCCATCCGCTCGTTCCAAAATTCAATACAGCTCATCTTTGCACCGAATTCCACGCCGCCCTTAAACAGCTGAAGGCTGTTCGACGCACATTCCAGATTTCAGAATCAATTCACGTGCTCCGTGCCAAGTATCCATGTCCTGTGCGCATACACTGTATTCGCGGCCATGCTCAGGATCCGTAGATTCAAGCGGATGCTATGACTCATCTCCACACAGCAGCCGACCCGACAACTTCCTCTTCCTCCAGATCCTTTCCTGTCCCATGTTTCCAATTCCGAAGTTTTTGCGCTAGCGAACACGCGCTCTAATTCCTCCGTGTTCGCACCCTCTCCCCCGTAGTCTTACTCGCCAGGAGGATGTATCTGTGCGCCGGATTCGGGCAGAGGCGGCTCTGACACCATCTGTCCATCATCGGTGGCGTGCAGAAGATCTGCCAGCACCTGACAGGTGCCCTCACTGTAGCGCTGCACCAGACAGTTTTGATGTGCGGCACTTGTTGTAGACGTGCCCAGCGATGGCTGCTATTAGAAAACGGCCCCTCAGGGTGGTGGGCCTGCTGTGGAACCGCGAACGTGACTACGTGAAGTGGACTATGAACAATCGTTTCATCAGCAACCTCTTTGACTACCTCAGCGCAACGGGTCGGCACTCCTTCCTTTAACTTTCAATCTCCCGCATTCGTTCCCCTTTTTTCAACTTAAGCCTCATGGCGCACTTTTCGAATAAAAAAAAGCTGGGCGCCCTACCCCAGCTGTTGTGTGCAAAGTGTTGTGCAAGTGTGTTTTTCTTTTCTGTTATTAACTCTGCACGCGCGCATGTAAATAGTGTATTTATCACATCTCCCTATAACCTTTCTTACTGCCCCCTCATCTCTTTCATTTCACTTCTGCAAACTGCCTACTATCCTTTCTTCCCGCTGCCCCACCTCAGGTGCCGCCGCCGTAGTGATCGACGGAGAGGGCGTAGCCCTGACCGTGCTAAGTGATGCTCTCTCACCTTCTCTCTCGCGGCGACGGCACCGCAACACTAGACGGATCTGGATGCTTCTGCAAGTGTGACTTCTCACTGCTCCTAAGGAGGTCAAAGGACCACTCCCGACTTTTCAGTGCTGTGTCCTGTGCTGTTTGTTGTGTCAAAGGACCGCTCCCTTTCCATAACTGGACTTTCCAGAGCTGTGTCCTGCCACTCCTGTGTCTTCCTAAGAGTGACCTCTCAGTGCTTCAAGTGCTGTCAACGGACCTTTCCCACTCCACAACAGGACAGTCCCTGTGTGGGCAGAGTATTATCTATGTCCCTCCTCGGCAGTGCAGTGTTCCTCTGGTGCAGTGTTGTGTGGTGTCGTGGTAAACTCCTCTTGACATCACCACCTCCAGTCCCCATCAGTCAAGTCTTACCCACCAAGTACCTTAGACACCCGCATGGTGTGTGCCGTGTTGCCTTTCTCGTTCTCGGGACCCCCCTCCCTCATCCCTTAGCCCTCCCCCCGGCTCTGAGCAGAGATCTCCGCAGAGGGAAGCAGGAAATAGAGCCACTCCCCACCTACATTGAATCGACATTGAACCCGGTTTCTGCGCTTGACCAATGGGTTCGCGCGCCCGGCGCAAAAAGGAGAAGGAAATTGTGCAGTTGTTGCTGCGTGTACGTGCGGGCCTACCTTAGCGCCAAGAACGAAGAGACGCGGACCGCGCCTATAAATGAGGGGCGTTGACCCTTGTCTGTCAGGCCGAGCCACCGTTTAAGCTTCAGAGAAGGGCGCCCGCTCGACTCCCAGGAGAACACCACTCGCCCAGCCACGGACCAGCGAAGCAGCGTGCGCCAACCTGCTGGGCGGCTCCGTTGTGCTCCTCAGGTCGTCGGACTGTCGCAGTGCCCGGTGAACAATTTTTTTTATATTTGTTTGTCTCTCTCCTGTGTAAGTGCAGTTTAGGTGCATAGCTTTTGTTGTATTGTAATCTCTCTCGAGTGCTACTTTTCACGAGTTGGATTGTGTTGTAAACCACTTTGTATGTGCTCCTACGAGTGGTTCTGACATCCTCTGTATCGTATTTTCGCTGTATAAACATTATTTTGATATGTGAACCTTTGGGCAACAAACGACCACCCCCCTTGTCACTTGGTAGCTGGTCTCCGGCTGAGCTTGCCACGCTGAATCGAGGGCATCTTCTTTCGAGAAAGTATGGACATGTTTCTGGCCATTCAGAAGGCCGCAGCGGAGCCTCCGGAGTGGCTCTCAAGACTAGAGCCACTCTGTACACTGCGTGAATTTTAAGTTGACGAAGCCAGACTCATGCTGGCTGACTTCGAGTCGGGTGTACATAGCGTTTGTCTTTTGTTGATTGTTTGTTATGTGCAATTTTCTGTGTTAAAGCCAGGCAATAAAGAAAAAAAAATCTTCTTTTTGACCGATACTGCTACCCCCACACGATCTAAGGGTATCTGGGAGTGCAGGCTTAAGTGCGCGAAAAGGTGACATAGGAGTAGACAAGCGTAGCTGTGGGCGGCAGAAGATTAGGAGGGCAGTTGAGCTAACGAAGTTTGCAGTGATATAGTTAGTGGTCGCAGCTCGCAGAGGACATATGTTGGAAAAAACTTATAAAAAGAAACAATAATGAGAGTACCCTGCCGCTGGCAGAGGACATGGTTAATTGGAATGGCATGGTAGAGGCCTTTGTCCTGCAATGGACGTAGGCTCCTGCTGCTGCTGCTGCTGCTGCTGATGGTCGCGAACGGCGGATGGAAAACATAGAAGCGTGAAACTCATGTTGAAAACAAACGCAGGATTAACTTTCTCGGCTACTTCAACACGGTGCCAGGAGGTGGGGTGCGAAGGGAAGCGGTGTGAAAAGGAACCACACTGGATAGTTGAAGAATACAGACTGAAAACAAAGAAATCTGAAAAAATGACGTTAATAATGCCGGATAATTACTTGGCTTAGTGCGCAAAAAATCCCGCCGTGACCAGAAACCCCTTGCAGAAACCGGCACGCCAATGACATCGTCACCCCTCCTGGAACCATAGGCCGCGGTGTCCCCACCGCCACACCTACCTCAAATAGCGAATGAAGTTCCCAGTACTGACCCAGGGAGCCAGTTACTCATTTCCTTTCCTCAAAATCAACGGAATCTAAACCTTCCGGTTGATTTAAAAAACGAAAGGTGCATAACTGCCTCAATCAGTGAGTAGACCGTAATGTGTTTTTACATTTTGAGCTTAAAACAATTTCATTTTATTTAACAGTTTGACGAAAAGCTTGGGGAGAGCTTCAATGATAAAAATGAAAAAAAACAATTCTGCTTGGATGATGTGAATAAAGATGTTGAGTATGCTGAGTCATTATAGTTTTTGTGCTGAATACCGAGACATGCGATAAATAAAAGCCCACTAGATGGCCCCGTTGCTCTGTTCGGCTGTGGAAAACATTCCTGTTAGTTACTCAAAGATGCTTATGGTACTACATTAATTGGCTCACCTTACATGTTTAGCTTAACGTCTACTTGTGAATGTCAGTGTATCCGGTAACCTTGGCATGTGTACATACATAAATTATTATGATGAAATAAATTTAAATGCATCCGTCAAGGATTCAGAGGGCGATGAAGACTAGAGCTTTGACCGCCGTCGTCTTCCTTCCCTTTCAGCAGGCTGGGATCACTTGGGATTGAGTGGTGTCCAGGGACAGACGGATGACTTTTTTTTGTTCTTCTTGTGGGTCATGTGGATCTTTTCTGCAATTTCATCGCACTGTTTACACCTCGTGTCTTCGGTCGCCGGATGCCATCTGCTTAGTGCTAGTGGGTTGGGAAAATCCTCCGTTTGTAGCTTTCTCCATATGATCTCTTCCTCTTTGCTGAGGCCCTTGCATGCTGCAGGTAGCGTCTGTCTTCCTAAACTGTAATGACTAAGAACATCTTGGTACGTGCTCAGCTCCTCGTCCGTTTGAAGGGGCTCTCTGCCAGACAAGACCGCCCTGAGATCCGGGTGCGTGAGTCCTCGGGCCAGTGCGTGCGCTGTCTCGTTTCCTCAGAGGCGCTCGTGGGCCGGCGTCCAGATTTGGTCAATTAGCTCTGCCGGTGCCCGGCCGGCAGTCAGAATTTTGAATGCTTCGGCAGATACCGTGCCTGCGTTGTAGTTGCGGATAGCCGATTTTGAATCTGCTATAATCACCCTGACATTCCATTGAGTTAGGGCCAGCGCAACGGCTACCTCCTCAGCCACTGTTGCGTCCGTCTGTCGGATGCTGCAGTACGAGACCCGGTCTCCGCCCTCCCTGGTTGCTAGGGATACGAAACCCGTTCTGCCTTCCTCTTCTGCCGCGTCTCTGTAAACCATTTCCTGCCTGTTGCTAGTTTTTTTTCTGCAGAGGTTTCGCTCTGTCCTTCCGTCTACCCCCATGGTGTACCGGGTGCATATATGTTCCTTTGGAGTGGTGGGATTCTGATTTTTTCCTTTTGCCTGTTCAGATATTCTCAGTGTCTATGAGCCGCGCTGGATGGTCGAAGCCTAGTACATATGTAAAGAATTTTTTTCTAATCAGGTAACGGCTTTTGCCGACGATAAAACCCTTTACTTGAGGAACGAGGACAGTCTGATGCGGTGTTTTTAGCTTTTCAATTATTACAGCAGGGTGCCTGGCGCTTCCCTCAATTATGCTAAGTGCAAGCAACTTGTGCTAGGCCGGCCGAATGCGCGCCCCAGCTATCATATACCTATCACGAACAGTGCGAACACGCATTCTTGGTGTAGAGTGGAGTACTTATGGTGTGACAAATTTAGCATGGGACAGCATACTTGACGAGGTTCGAAGCAGGGTCACGATCACTTGAGAATTTCATAGCCGTCGCTGGAGCGGCGATGTCTCGCTCACACGATTTTTAGTGGCCGCGTATGATATGTGGGGAACATCATACAGCCTCCTGTCGTGTTTGCCCCGAACTGCAATCTCTGCTGTGTTCATTTCTCTGAGGAGGCCGCACGGAGCTGATGTGCCGCGCAGCTTTCCGGCAGCCACGTTCGAGAGGTGGGTTCGCCCGTCGTGTCAGTTGTTGAAGCAAGCCGAGTAGCGGAGTCCATGGGCGCGTTTCTTCTACATCTGGTGCCTCCGGAACGCCCACGACTGGCGGCGTCCGCTTCGGGGTTGTCGCTAACAGCGGCCATCCTTCCGGGCCAGCCACCTCCATAACTGGCACTTTAAATGGGGAGGTTTGCCTACGCCTGACCGCCTGGAACGCTGGGGTGTTGTGCGGAAAGTGCAGTGTCCTAACTGCCCTCGCCAAGAATCCAAATGCCACGTTGTACAAGAATGTGCTGTGGCCCGTGATTTTTGGAGGGCGGTGCATGCCGGATTTCCAGGCCCGGGAGTGCGACGATTTTTAGCGAGCAGTCGTTGTCCGCGGGACCAGTTTGCGGGTCTGGTGCTAGTTGCGGGTGCTTTAGCTCTGGCGCAATCGTTGTGAGGCTGTTGCGTGTTGCGTCAGAACGCTGTGGCCGTGCTCTTTTTCCGATCATGGGTGCCTTCGTCGAGAGCTCTTGAGCTTCCTTTCAGAAGAGCTATTTTTTTCCTGGGGAGGAAGAGTTCCTTCGCCAGTAGTCCTGCCCTGTCGTGCCCGTTGCGGGCGGGCGAGCAAGGAACGTTTTTCGGCTGGGTTGGTTCTTGTATCCGGGCTGCAATTCTTGTTTCATGTCGCTTATTACAATTGTACGGTGTACATCAACAACACATCCATTCACTTTTATTCACTGTATGTATAATCATTCGCCCAAAACACAGTACAAATGCTTTTCATGTCAGTCACTGCTTATGATTCCGTTTTTACTGCGCATTCATTCTACATAACTTCGGGCATATTACTGCTCTCTTAATTGCGTCTTTTGTATATAATCATCATGACTGGCGACTAGCATGTAAATAGTGACCCATTTTGTGTTGTACTTGTGCGATGTGTACTCTGTCTTGCGTCTCGTTACCGCTCGTTTTAATGTCAATGTCAATGCAATTGTCTGCGTTAAATAAACTTTTTCTAACCAGAGTGGAACTCACGTGGAAAACAAACCTGAAACTAGCTTCCTCGGCCACTTCAACACGGAGCGAGGAGGTGGGGTGCGAAGGCGAAAAGAAATCAGACTGAAAAATGACGTTAGCAATGCCATATAACTACTTGGCTTATTGATCGACAAATCTCGCCGCTATCAGAAACTCGTTGCGGAAACTGGCACGGAAATGACGTCATCACCCTTCCAGGAACAAAAATGAGCCGACGCTGAGGCAGCGATCGAATATCGAGCGTTCCACACCCAGCATAAGTCGCCGGTTCGAATCCCTGCCGCGAGCTAGACAAGTTTATGCAGCACGAAACGCGAAATCGTGTGCCACCACCCCGAACACTCAGCGACAAACGGTCGAGCCGCCATGGTCATACGAAGATTCGTAAAGACGTGATTGGGGGTACATAGGTTGCCGGTTCGAATTCCTGTCGCGAGCTATAACTCTGAGTTTTCTAGTAAGCTTAGGCTGCACAAAATGTTGGATAGTACGACACCATGCGGAACATTCTGCGGAAAACGGTTTGCCTAAAAATATTACGCGAATGTCGGGACTGTGTAGCCCGAGCTTGACGCCTGCCAGACAGGGATATATATAGTATACCGGATCGACGCAGCCTAGTCCCGACTTATGGTGCTCGGACATCATGCTGGCACAGTTATTAAAGGGAGACTGAATGACTTTTTTCAAAAATCGGGCTTGCGGCGGCACCTTACAGTTTTTGATGCTGCAAACTGGAATATCGAACTGAAATTGGGTAAAAACAAGCGCTAATTGTCGTTTTGCAGCAGGCGCCTCGAAGCACATGGCGGGTCGCGCCGCCGCCTCTGATTGGCCACGAAGACGTGACGACATTTCGAGGACCGGCGAAGCTGCCGATATGGCTGTAGTGCTGTGTAGGCTGCGTTGCGTGCAGATTGCAGCTCTTCGCGGCGCTGTAAAAGCGATTATAGGAAACATATGACACTAACGCCAACATCGGGTGTCACTGTTGTACCAGTTGCGCACACAAACGACGCAGTATCCTCGTTGCGGGGAGCGAAGACCAGCCGGGAACGTCTAGCGGCGTTGGAAACTTGCTCTGGTACGTAGTAAGGCATTTTTCGAAGTTGCATGTCGTTATTGGCAGAAACTAGACGGCTATCTGATAACTTTCTTTCCCGCGATAAGCCACTTCTCACAATGCCTTTCGGTTTCGAGGAACATTCGGAAGATCGTGACGGTGCGCCTGTCGTCCACAGAAACGACTCAATCCGAATGTGTCTGATTTCGCTTGCCCCACGCTGTGTTCTAGATCGTGTCGTGGCATGGTGTGGGAAAATACCGGCGACCACAATTTCCTCGCCTGGCAATAGCACCACGTACAAGCGTTGCATGAAGTAGAAAGTATTATGTTGCTGCGCGATTAATTGCTTGTGCATGATCCAAGTGCGTTCGTCTACTGCCATGTGATTCGCTGTTTGGCTCATCGGAAAACAAATAAGACACAGTCGACGCTTTCTGCCGAGTTGTCTCCTAGATACAGTCTGATAAAAGCACTTTTTTCAGGTGTTTCTACAGAGAGAGGTTTCTACAGAGGTGTGTGTAGTTTTCAGTGCTTGAGGCTTTTGCAGAGTGAGAGCAAGAAAAAGTGCTGTTTGCAGTGAAGACTAATTTAAATTATCAGGGTCTGCTGAGGTCTGGCAGGTTTTCTTGCAATCAGTGTGCAGGAACCTGGCACTAATGTGAGTGACATGAAAAAAACCACACGGCAAAAAAACATAACTTTATTCCACTTTGTAGTCAGGAATAAATGTTTTTTGTCCTCTAAAAATGTTAATAAGGTGCATTAATTTTTGAAGATCAGCAGAACATATCTTACCATTTAGCGAGGTCGCACAAGATAATTGTGTCCCAATACCAACCTGCAAGATAAGACAGCAGGAATTGCACGGGTTGTAACTTCTGTCAACGACCATTGCCATTGACCAGTCATGTACAAGCTGGCCGCGCTTTGTTCTGCTATAGGTAGTCGGTGACAGCCTCCTGGCATCCAGCATATCAATGACTGCTTGTGATGATCCACTACGCCAGCAGCAACAAAACAGTTAGGCACATGTTCAACCAATATCAGGTTGCATTTCACTACACTATAGTTATATTGTGGCATTTATTGCCGCCGGAGTCACGAAAGTATGTCTGAGTTAGCAAAACTTTATTCATGTACAGGGAGTTGAGGACGCTTCCCTAACATCCTTGATCACATGAAGATCTCCAGTATGAGAGAAAAAGTAAGGCAGTTAGGCTGAACTAACGCCAACTTGCTAGATGCAGCTGCAGGCGTTACATGTCAACTGTTTTTCACTCTTACCTTCTTAGCGTTGAGAAGTTACTTTGCTCCATTTTATGTTGTATTCGATTGTTTTTAGCTTTTTGTGGCATCCGTAGGGTTGTATGACGTTTTATCTGATTTTAGATTTCTGACTCTGCTTTTGCTTCGCTTGATTGGGCCCTTTTAGGCTCGCTCGTTGTTGCTGTTAGTGTTCTTGACACTGCCTTTTGGCCCCGATGTTGTTCGGCACGTGTGTTTTCCTTGCTTTTCTTTGCTGGTTAAAGTGCTTTTTGATATGTTCACTTCATAAAATTTCATCCCTTTTTCTTTTTGGGGTTTTTTTCCCTTCTGGTTCATACATGTGTTGGCAGCCCTTTGATGACTGTGGATTAGGTTGTAATCTTTGGCCCCGTGACAGTCACGTGGTTTTTGGCATATAGTGTGCTGAGTCTTCCTCGAAAATAAAGAGTTGTTAGTCAGCGCCCGTCATGCCGTCAGTGTTCTTTCTTCTCGTATCCCCGTTTGTTCCCGCGCTGCTCATTTCGAATCACCGCAGTTTGTCGCTAGTAATATTTTCTTAAAGAAAGCAATGGCTGCTAAATATGTGGCAGTAGCGCATTGGTTCTTCTTTCGTAACGGCAGATAAGAAGTATGACAGAGTTAAATCTTTAAAAAAATAAAATGAAAGGAGAGCCTCAGTCCAGCGACCAACATTCCAACAAGAGGACTTGTCTTTGTCAGGTCAAGTGCGGTCATCATTGGCAGCGGCTAAATAGGCCCTTCACGCTAAGGAGGACTGGGGTTATGGCGGGGTGTGGAATGAGGAGGGTGGGAAGGTAGCGTGCTTGGTCTTCAAACAGCTCTCGTCTGGCCATGGAGGCTATCACCTACAGGTAGGAGAGAAGCAGGTCAATAGCCATACTGACATGAAAAGAAGGCAAAAACAGACCCCCCCCCCTTTTCCTTTTTAAAAAAAAATGCAACAGAATCAAAGTGAACAATGGCAATAAAACAGTAAAAGAAAAAAGCTAAAGGAACAAAAAAATGCCATGGAGGAAAGAATAGAGGCGTTAAAGTGGTTATCAAGGTTGCATTCTTTTCCCTTATAATCTACACAATCGCCAGCATATACTGCACAGGGGTCTACATACTTTCTAGTGGCTGTATGATTTTGGCTACTATGCCTTCTTATGTTTAGTGATATCTGCTTTTCCTTTTTTTGAGGAACCAAACATTTTAGTAACTAGTTCTCCCTAATTAAAGTGTAGGATGCATGTCATCACATCCTTTGCTCTACATTTTTACCTGTCAAAATGGCTATCAAAGGCTGCTCAACCCACATTCAGATGTGGGACAAGCGGTAAAGCCCCATACTACTTACCAGTACATTCTCCGAAGATCGTCAGAAACTGATCATTGTCTATCGAACCTTGACTTTCTTTTCCGAACCAGCTTCTCCTTTGGGACATTTCAAAAACTGCTGCTGAGTGGTGGACGAGATTCTGGAGCAGTTTTACTCTTCTGAGACTGCATGCTCTCAGCCATGGCCACAGCCTTGTCGAGGAAGCGTTTGACGTAGCATGTATGAGCCTTTCATCTTGTAGCTCGTGCAATATTCACTTTCTTCCTGATCAAATAATCTAGGTGGTGCAAGCTTACCATGAGTGGGTGGCTCCTTTACTGGACAAGCTATTGGGTCACCACCTGGTGCCTTTGGCTAACGCACGCACCATCGAAGTGCGCCATCCTTTGTGCGTGCCTGACCACGTTCACTGTTCTCGTTGTAGTGAAGTACAGCGAGTTTGGTCCTGAAAAAGTTGCAAAGGACCGTGTGAACACGTGTTACCTTGTAACATATGTAAACAGTCCAACTGTAAAGACCATGCGACAAAAGGTCACTGATGGACGTTAAGCACAACACCATGATAGAAATTAGTGCTTGAAAGCACCATGAGCACGCGTGATGAAAATACTGAAGAAGCTATGTACTACTTTTGAAGAGATATGAGAAAAAAAGCATCGCCTAAGTTGCCGGGCGGATTGAAAGTGAAAATGCGGTGCTTGCTTGGTGAACACAGCAGAAACTCTAAATGCTCACAAAGTGTCGGCATATAAAATCCCTTCTGATTCTGTTGATTGGCTTTTAATCTCTGTTTAGACGACGTAAGAAATGATGGAGCTATTGACAATTTCAGCAAGTGTAATTTAAGATGGGCATCTTTTCATACAGTTGTGGCACGTGACTACATGCCTTTCACTTTTTCTATAGATGCATGTTTAACATTTGCTTCGTTTAAAATAACTATTTTGTGATATCGATGGCATTCCGCAGTAAAAGTAGAGAATAGATTACAGCAGCTTACCTGGCGTTCATTCCTGAATACGAATAATGGCAGGTCTTCGGCACAAAATGCACTAGAAGGCTATGAAAAACCCCTAATCCATAAGCTTGATGTCTCGTGGATAGCCGCGGCATGTCTTGCAGAAGAGCCTTAGACTTTGCAGTGCCTTGAAGCTTCTATAAAGCCTTTGATTCCAAAAGGAAACGGCCGTTACCATCTCTTTGTAAAGTTCTAAGCGTGCGGTGTTGCTGTATGCTCCTGCATCAACCAGATTAAAGTACTTCAGTGCACCTGTAAATAAACTTGTGTTGAGTAATGAATATCTTATAAGTTTCGATAGTTTTAATAAATATTGGCATTTGAGGTGCACTGAAATAAATGGTGTGGAAGAAATTTAAACAGCCATTATTCACTTAGCTCATGAAGCTTTTCATGTAAATCCTGCTGCACTGCACAGGTTGATTTAGTTTATGGTTTATGGAGGTCTAACGTCCCAAAGAGACCCATGCTATGAGAGACGCCGTAGTGAAGAACTCCGGAAGTTTCGATTACCTGGGGTTCTTTAACGTTCCCTGACATCGCACAGTACACGGGAGCCTTAACATTTCGGCTCTAGCTTGTCCTAGGAAGCGGGATGGAGGGGCGATAGAAGCGGAAAGATGCATTTTATTATCAGCGGTAAAGATCACTATAATTCTCCTGAACTTTTACGAAGCACGTATGCACCTGTTAACGCCGAATACATGTTGTCGGCGTCAATCATGGATGAAAACATAGCCTCTTACGAGCTCAGTCATTACATGGCTGGGTCGGGAGGGGCACCTGCAGTGTACAGGCTTATGGCAAGCTGAAACACCACAGTGCCGAGGCCAACTGCACAGTGGAGCATGCGCCATGTCTGTAGACAGCGTTGCCAGCGATAGAGGTTTTGTTAGTCTCACTTTGAAGTGGTTTTGACGTTAAATATTTGTAGTTTCAGGCGAAAAGAAATGGCGCAGTAATTTCCTCACTTCTTGGTGGACACCTCAACCGTGCCGTCAGGGAAGGAGGGCAGAGAGCAAGAGGGGTCGTAGTGGAGGAGTACGGATTAATTTCCACCACCCGATAATCTTTAATGTGCACTGTCATCTCAACGTACACGGCCGCCTTTTGCGTTTCTCGTTCATGGAAACGCAGCCGCCGCGGCAGCCGAGCGAGCGCACAACCAACACCGCGGCGCAGCCGCTTTGTGAAGGGATGAAGATAGAAGGCAAAGAAGGAGGAACACGCACAGAAGTCGCTCACCACAAGGGCGCCGTTTGCATTTTGTTCCACCGAAATCAGCCTACTGAACCAGCGCTGAGATACCGCGACGGGTCGTAGCAGATTTTTGAGCTAAGGGAGAGAAACAACGAAGAACAAAAACATTAACTCACGTCACACACCTAACGGGAGTCTTGTGCATTTAAGCTAAAACGAAACGCAGCCGCCTTACCCGGAATTATATGCCGCATTCTATAGTCGAATACAACTCATGTAGGAAGCGGCTTTTTCCCGTCAAAGGACCCCTTTCCACACAAGCGTCAGCCAATTCTCATGAGCCTACGAGCGTCACAATGCAGAGAGTGACGAATGAAATTAGATAGCCCCTCCCTCCATGGTCGGGGATAGCCCCCTCCGTGCATCATCCAGCATTTCCTTGAATTTTCAGACAGTGGGTCCATGAGATTCGGCCCACTCCAGAGGCTGAAGGGGGTCCTTTGACCAGGTGGTGGTGATGGTAAAACTTTATTTAATGCACTGGGGCGGGCTTCAGAGAAGAATGGAGGGTTTCACCACTCCCGTGCCTGGGTGGTAGTCCTCATTCTGGGACACCACTGGCGGTAGCCGCTGCCCGCGCTCTTTGGACCAGAGCCCTCTGGGACTAGAGGTCCAAGCAGAAGAACAAGGTCGCCTCCCAGCCCTCTCTCGTTGGCTGATTTACTCTATTTGCGGATTTCTCTGCCAGGCCCGTACCATATGATATGCATCTGCCCACATCTCATACCTGGAAAAAGTTGAGTCTATGTGTTTTAGAATCGCAGGGCTTAGAAACGGCCCGTTTACATTCCTCTGGGGTGTCGTCCCTCAGTTCTGTCCAGGCCCATGGCGGGCTCTGGGAACGTCTGCCTACGGGGGCGCAGATATGTTTTAACGTCCGCATATGTGGCAACCGGATTCGGTACAGGAGTCCCGAGAGAGTCTGGTAATTCAGTGGAACTCTGGGGGAGAGACGCTCGGGCTCCTGTGTGAGGAGCCTCGTTCCCTCCTATTCCATGCTGTCCGGGCACCCATACCAATTATTTTGTTCCTTTGACAATGCGTGACAGTGCAGGAAATGACGAATGAAATTGGATAGCCGTTCCCTCCATCGTCAAGGATTGTCTCCTCCGTGCAGTGTCACGCATTCCCTCGATTGTCAGGACAGCAGCTCCACGAGATTCGGCCCACTCCATAGGCTAGAAAGGGGTCCTTTGACAAGGAAAAGCGGCATTCTTCTTAAATTGTATCCGACTATAGTGGTCAGAAGCCAACACCGTAATTTTTGTTTTCTTAAGAAGGCCATGTCGGAGTAAATGTCCCACTTCTCGGTGGACACCTGAACCGCGCCATGCGGGAATGCACGAAGCAGGGAGTTTAGCGGGTGGAAGAAGTGCCCTAGTGGAGGTCTCCGGTATAATTTCGACCACCCGCGGGCTCCTTGTGACACGTACAAGGAAAAATACGCCAGGTCGGCGGGAGAGGCCTGGTAATAGAATCACTGGTAGAAATTCTCGTCCACCTGATCGGCAAGTATGGGAAGGCCCGGCATGATGTGACGATACTCTACAGTTCTTTCGATCCCCCACGAAATATCCTTGCCAGGAGGAGAGATTGCACGAAGACACTCCTCCGGAACGAAACATCCGAGTGATATTCTATGTTGGCAACACTGAAAGACAAGTTTCGAGAGGTCTTCAATTCAGCTAATATGGACACTGATATTCTTGAGCCTAAACTGTGACCGGAAATTCGCTTTCAAAATACCATGTTCTGTACGCCTGTTGCGAGTCTGTGAATATAAGTGAATCCTGGCCTTGCATTTCATTTGTTTTCATTGCAAGGAGTATGGCTAAAGCTTCTGCATCTGTTGGAGCGTTAGCGTGTAAAGGTGCTGTCGTAATTTCTCCTCTTTCTGTGTCTGTTAACCATCACGTTCGTTTCTTCTGAATATGCGGTGATGTCTACAAAACTGTATCTGCTATCGTTCTCCATTTCTTTAGATGTTCGACTAAGGCCTTCCTGCCTTCTTTACGGCGTGTCGATGCATGTGTTTCGGAATGGGCGAGGCGTGGATATGCTTTCTTCCGTCTCTGAGTAGCCTTCTTATCAAAGTTTTCTCTAGACCTCCCTCCTCAAGAAACCTTACCCCTTCACAAATTGTAATGCTTGGGCTTGACCTCAGAAGCCTACTCGTTGAGTCACAAGAACCATTTACCTTAGGTTGCTTCTCTGAGGATTTTTCGGGTATTTTCCGCTCATGGTCATTGACATTGACGCCGACGACGACGCCGAATTTTCTGCGACACAGGCACATTAATGCTATCGCGTTAGAATAGCCGCAGCTTGCCTTAAGATGTCTAATTCTATAAATATAATCAGCGTTCATCAAAATTAAGGTGCAGTCACTTTGGGCAACGTCTTCGAGAGCCAAGCACGGCCGAGCGTACTAAACAATAAAATCTGCACAAAAGCAGTTTTCAGCGTTAAAGAGTTTATGAACGCGGTTTTTCACATCTTGCAAGATTTCCTTATAACGAAGATATCCGCAGATCTCCCTTCGGCAGGCTTGCATTTTTTTGCTGCCGTCAGAAACGTTCTCCAATGCGTTTCTATGGCAGTCTTAAATACTCGATGCGAGCGATGGAAAAACTTTCTTAAAGAACGATTTTGCTACGCATCGGAAGAACGGACTATTGCCTTCAATATAAACATAACAATACCTTACAATATTTCAATATTAAAATTTCTTGTCCAAGAATGATGGACATGAGCCGCTGCTAGGCTTTAGTTAGGTTTGCTTCACCCCATGACAGCGATGCGGCACTAAAAATTCGGCACAGGAGATCAAAGGCCGGCTTTAAGCACCCGCCACGTTCACCTCGCGACATGGTTTGACAACGCTAGCGCTGCCAGCAGGTACACAAGGCCGCGCAGCCTACGTATATGCGATCGAAAAGAGATCGAAATGCGTCGTTAAGAGGCGTGCCACTTAATATGATCCCGGCGCGCAGTTTGATATACTGAATGACCGACGAAATTGCAGTTCGGTATACTGCGCAACTTTCCTATACTTTCGCACAGGCTTTACAAGAGGAATATCGGAAAACTGTTTTATTTTTTTGAAAATTCGATTTTTGAGGAAAGGAAATTGCACAGTAACTGTCTCACATATGTCTGTCGACACCCGAACCACGCCGTAAGGTACGGGAGGAAGATGCGAGTGAAAGAAGAAAGAGAGAAAGTGGTGCCGTAGTGGAATCCTCCGGAATAATTTCGACCATCTGCAGATCTCTAACGTGCACACACATCGCATAGCACACGGGCGCCTTAGGGTTTCGCCTCCATCGAAACGCGGCCGCCGCAGCCAGGTTCGAGCCCGGGTATCCCGGCACATTAGACGAAGGCCTTAACCATGCACTCAGCCGCCGCAGCGGGTTAATCTGTGTGTTCCATATATAAAAAAATATCCAGGTTCGATATATCCAGGCTCGAATGTAGATGGCATTATATGGTTAACGGTATGGATTTATCGGCCACCGCGGTGGCTGGGTGGTTATGGCGCTCGACTGTTGGCCTGAAAGACGCGGGTTCGATCCCGGCCGCGGCGGTCGAATTTCGATGGAGGGGAAATTCTAGAGGCCCGTGTACTGTGCGATGTCAGTGCATGTTGTTAGATGTGGGGCTTCTGTCCCGTAGCAGGCCACCGGTGTGGGGGGATTGCGCTTCGATCCCACCGCTGCCACCAGTTGATAGGAGTTGCCCCTGGTTCGCCTGGGCCGTCTCTCGCCAAGGTCGATGTCCACGGGTTCCGCATCGGGAGACTCCTGTTGTGGTTTGACTAAGAGATGAGAGGTTCTTCGAGGTGGAGAAGAGACTGAAAGGGTTTATTTACATTTTTACATAGTTCGAAAGAGTGAATCGGGAGCTGGCGATCACACGCCAGATCGCTGCTTAAATAGGATCCCCTGTCTCCAGGTCCTTAGTTGGAGAATTTAGTTCAATAAAAATGCGTCCAATCACTGTGACGTCGATCACGTGTCCAGTCTTTAGGGTCCGCCTTCCAGGACGGCCCCAACAACACACTCTTGCCACTTCTGGCAAGTTATGGTCCGCGCTATCCAGGCAGCAGTGATGAATAGCCCGAAGGGGGTCCCATGGCAGCGTCGAAGGTCAGTCACCTGCACTTCATAGCGGTAGCGTGGGAACTAAAGGTTGCCACTGCAGTTTGCAGAAGGTTCCACGTATAAGGAAGAACACTTAGGGTAAGACGAGGTTGTTTTCGAAGCACGAGGATTCCGGCGTCGTTGGCTTAGTCAAACAGGGCCGCATTTGCCACGGCTCATTTGCAGCCCCGCCGCTCGCCGGCTCCCCCGACGTCCCCTCCGGGAGAAGGACTTCGTTGTGACCCGGGTGGATCCGGCGTTGGGAACAAAAGACAGGTTCTCCAAAACGGAGGGCCGTTTCACCTCATAAACAGTAAGGGGGGGGGGGGGGGGAAGGACCCTTGTAGACGCCACCACCAGCACTCGTGGCGATGCAACCACGTCGACGGCCCTTTGAAGCCTATGTCGATTGATTCTTCTCAGTGGCTTGAATATTCTTGACACTTTGGCGTCTCCAAACGTAACAACGTTAATGAAGCCCAGGTGGTCGAAATTTCCGGAGTCCTTCAGTACGGCGTCCCTCATAGCCTGAGTCGCTTTGGGACGTTAAACCCCCAAAAAACCAAACTATGGCTTTATCACCAGTAGCACCAGGAGGGATAATTTGTGCTCCCCAAAACTGATTGACACTTGGCGGGTTACTGGTTACAAACTTCGTTAGATTAAAGCTATAGTTAGAAAAAAGAGCGAAACACAGAGCTAGATTTTGGAAACAAAGATCAGCTACTCGTAGCTGAAGCAAATTTTCCATAACTGTAGTTGCTTCCAAAAGTAGCTAAATCCAGCTAAAAAATATCTAAATTGGCAACCCTGATCGAGACCCGTAACCCCGAAGCGATCAGGAGGTGACAACCTGTGAGAAAAGCATACCGGCGACGTGTGCTGTGCATATCACCTGTGCAGATTGAACCTCTCTTTGTTGTAAACATGACATCAGGAAGTGCAGTCTAAAAAATCGCACCATTTTATTCTCTGTGCTTGTGTCCTGTTTTCCACGTGTTGCGTGTTGCCTTCCGCGTCTTTCTTCTCGCGATTAGAGCTGCGGATGTCGTACCTGCTTTGTTTTGCCCACGAGACCAGCCACACGTGCGCCAGCTCCATATAGACCGCTGTATATAACTTAGACAGCATCCCCGCTAAACATGGGCAAACAGGACAGGTAGTGGTCCCCCCAAATAGTCATCAGGGTGTGCAAAATTTGTCCTATTTTCTCCCCTGTTCAGAGCCTGCACTTGCCTTAGTTCTCTTGGGCGAAGGTTGCGTGTGCATCTTCCCGAGAAAGCACAACGTAGTGGCCGAACATTAAGAGTATTCCGAGCACAATATCAATACCTATCTACGCGAGATGCCTGGGATCGCATATACGCCGCATAAAAAAGGCACCACCGCAACGTTTTGCCTCATCGTGAACAAGGCTCCCGTGTGGGAGCCGAAACGTCATTTCATCTTAATTTTTGGTCGGTGCGACCAAACTAGTATCATATACCATCCCGACCAGACGGGATTCCGTCAGACCCTTGACTACTAACAACGGGCAAGTGCGATAAGATAGGCGAGTACCGGCCGTGGCCGGACAGAGGGGCTTCAGCGAGCCGCGACAGCGAGAGGACGTCAGGTAATTACCTCCCTTCTTCCTTCTTTGTTGTCGCCATCTTGCCCCGTCTGCCGCACGACGAAGCAAGACGGCAAGGGTCGCAGATCAAGCTTCAAGCAGCCAGCGATTTTAGGAGAACCCGATAAACGTATGGCCACGGGTGAAGCGTTCTGTTCCGTGTTGTGTTTATTTCGCATTTCCGCTGCGCGGCCGTGAGAACAGCCACGCGTGGCGTGCGATACCGCGAACTCGGAGTTCACGGTCTAGACCTCAAAGGAGGCTCAACGGCCTAGTAGGAACCCCCACAACTGGCGCCTCAACGTGATTCTCACGCGCAGACGCGCTCGAGCAATTCGCTCCCGGCGAACATGACGGGTTCGCAGTGTGCACTGCCTGATCGGATGTGTCTCACAGAGCTCGGCCAGGGGTCTAGGGAACGTCCTGCCCCAGGTACTCCACCACCAGAATGAGCTCAGCGGACGGGCCGACTCACCGCCCCATGTGCGACGTACGCAACATCGTGGATGCCGGAAAACGCCGCCAGATACCACGGTACCAGCACGCCAAGCGTTGGCGCTCATCCATCATCCGCGCGTTACGCCTGTGAACAGGCGGGCACATCTCCCTTCGTCTCACACCTGCCAAACAGCACAACCGAGACCGCGCCACATGCGACGAGGTCACCGCTCATCACGGCTCCTCACAGCGAGGCACCCGAAAACGCGACAAATCTCTCCCAAGTTCTGGCCAGCGCGTTACAGCAAGCGCTGCAATCCGCACAGCCCAGCCCGCGGATCGAAGCTCCGATCGCCAAGTAGAGTGGCTACAGCTATCAAACGAGCGCTAACCACTCTTTGCTGGCCCTCAACCAGTACGGTCAGACAACAGGCACGAGTGTGCGTGATAGGCTTGAGAGAGTGATTCCCGTTGCGCTCGCCGATCAGGCCGCTTGGTGGCACCCGCTGGTCGGCCACACCGCGAGGGCTATGGCCGATTTGAGCAGAATGTTCCGGGAGGAGTTCCTGCCTTACGACTACCAGCTGCGGATGCGGCGGGAGTTGGAGCTGCGCACGCAAGCCCCTGACGAATCTCTGGTCGAGTACGTCAGGGCGATGCAGGAGCTTTACTGCTAACATTCACAGCGCAAGACGAACACGGACACGAGGGGAGACACCACAAAGCGCCGACTTCAACAAAAGTTTATTGCTGTGCGAGCGACTATATATGGTGTACAGCGGGCATGCGCAGCAACGAAAAGGTACAATCATGAGCATCTGGTAGCGGCGCCACATCGCAAGCGAACACATCATTTTCTGCACACGACAAAAAAAAGGAAAAAACAAAAAGCTAAAAAACCTAAAAAGCAGTACGCGCACAAGAACGTCGAAGCCATAATACTCATTCCGAAATTCGCAAGATATGACGCTCCTTATCACTTAACAGCAATGATGGAGTGCTGACACAGTGATCCCTTTTTTTGCAATCTCTCCAGCCTCATCAATCTCCCTGGCTGTTTTGCTTATGTACTTGTGAAGGATGGTGGTTCCTCCCAAAGAAGGACCACGTTCCTTGCACTGTTGGCAATCACGGCAGTGTATGCCGAGATGACGAGATGCCCCGATGACGCTGTTGTTATGTTCCATGAGCCTCTCGTTGAGGCACCTGCCTGTTTGGCCAATGTAGGCTCGTACACAGGGCAATGGAATCGAGTACACCACGTTTCTCGCGCACTTCACAAATGGCTGCCTGTGCCTAACAGCGCAGGAATTGCTGACAGAGACGGCGGAATTCACCTTTTTGCATAGTTTAGAGAGTTTCTCAGGTGCGGAAAAGACCACATGAGCTCCTCCTCTTTTTCCTATTTTTTTGAGCTGGTGGGCGATGGTGTGCATGTACGGCAATACCGTCATATTCTTTCTCCAATCTCTGTCAGCTCCGTCTTGGTTACGAACCACTTCCCTGCTCTCTTTGAGCAAGCTCTCTGCAACCGCTACCAAGAGCGTGCCTGGATAGCCAGAGCTGCTCAACCTGGTCACCTGGTTAAGGAACGCAGACTCCAGTCTATGCTCGCACGATTTCTCGAGAGCACTGCAAAAGCATGACTTAACAATCGCACGTTTCACTAGTTTTGAGTGGGCTGAACCAAAAGAAAGAACAGGTTTGTTTCCTCGCGGTTCATAAGCCCAGCACACATGGGCAGCAGAAAAATAAATACTCAAGTCAAGAAATCTGATGAATCTGTTCACAGCCAGTTCATGCGTCAAGATTAGTGGTTTAAGGCATTCAGAAAACAAAGACAGAACACTAAACAAATTTGCCTGATTGGACATATCTTCTGTGCCGGTGAAAACGAGAAAATCATCCACATATCTGAAGATGCCTTCAACACTGAACCCTTCACTTCTACGCTTCAATTCCCGGTCCCGCTCCGCTAGAAAAATGTCGCTCAAAACCGGAGCAACGCAGGAGCCAATGCATATTCCGTTTTTTTGAGTGACGATGGTGCTTTCCCAAACTGCCAATGTTGACTTAAGGTAAGTTGAAAGCAATTCCAGGAAATTATCGACAGATAAACCACTACTGTTTTGAAACGGAATCACCCCATGTCTGTCTATGCAGTTCCTTACACTGGTCAGTAGGCTGTCCTGCGGGATCGAATAATAAAGGTCTTTAATGTCGACTGAGAAAGCCGACAGGTTCGCCTTGGGCCTGTCCTTAAGAAAGGTGATCCGATTTCTTAAGGACAGGCCCAAGGCGAACCTGTCGGCTGACTCAGTCGACATTACAGACCTTTATTATTCGATCCCGCAGGACAGCCTACTGACCAGTGTAAGGAACTGCATAGACAGACATGGGGTGATTCCGTTTCAAAACAGTAGTGGTTTATCTGTCGATAATTTCCTGGAATTGCTTTCAACTTACCTTAAGTCAACATTCGCAGTTTGGGAAGGCACCATCGTCACTCAAAAAAACGGAATATGCATTGGCTCCTGCGTTGCTCCGGTTTTGAGCGACATTTTTCTAGCAGAGCGGGACCGGGAATTGAAGCGTAGAAGTGAAGGGTCCAGTGTTGAAGGCATCTTCAGATATGTGGACGATTTTCTCGTTTTCACCGGCACAGAAGATATGTCCAATCAGGCAAATTTGTTTAGTGTTCTGTCTTTGTTTTCTGAATGCCTTAAACCACTAATCTTGACGCATGAACTGGCTGTGAACAGATTCATCAGATTTCTTGACTTGAGTATTTATTTTTCTGCTGCCCATGTGTGCTGGGCTTATGAACCGCGAGGAAACAAACCTGTTCTTCCTTTTGGTTCAGCCCACTCAAAACTAGTGAAACGTGCGATTGTTAAGTCATGCTTTTGCAGTGCTCTCGAGAAATCGTGCGAGCATAGACTGGAGTCTGCGTTCCTTAACCAGGTGACCAGGTTGAGCAGCTCTGGCTATCCAGGCACGCTCTTGGTAGCGGTTGCAGAGAGCTTGCTCAAAGAGAGCAGGGAAGTGGTTCGTAACCAAGACGGAGCTGACAGAGATTGGAGAAAGAATATGACGGTATTGCCGTACATGCACACCATTGCCCACCAGCTCAAAAAAATAGGAAAAAGAGGAGGAACTCATGTGGTCTTTTCCGCACCTGAGAAACTCTCTAAACTATGCAAAAAGGTGAATTCCGCCGTCTCTGTCAGCAATTCCTGCGCTGTTAGGCACAGGCAGCCATTTGTGAAGTGCGCGAGGAACGTGGTGTACTCGATTCCATTGCCCTGTGTACGAGCCTACATTGGCCAAACAGGCAGGTGCCTCAACGAGCGGCTCATGGAACATAACAACAGCGTCATCGGGGCATCTCGTCATCTCGGCATACACTGCCGTGATTGCCAACAGTGCAAGGAACGTGGTCCTTCTTTGGGAGGAACCACCATAATTCACAAGTACATAAGCAAAACAGCCAGGGAGATTGCTGAGGCTGGAGAGATTGCAATAAAAAGGGATCACTGTGTCAGCACTCTATCATTGTTGTTAAGTGATAAGGAGCGTCATATCTTGCGAATTTCGGAATGAGTATTGTGGCTTCGACGTTCTTGTGCGCGTACTGCTTTTTAGGTTTTTTAGCTTTTTGTTTTTTCCTTTTTTTTGTCGTGTGCAGAAAATGATGTGTTCGCTTGCGATGTGTCGCCGCTACCAGATGCTCATGATTGTACCTTTTCGTTGCTGCGCATGCCCGCTGTACACCATATATAGTCGCTCGCACAGCAATAAACTTTTGTTGAAGTCGGCGCTTTGTGGTGTCTCCCCTCGTGTCCGTGTTCGTCTTGCGCTGTCAATGTTAGCATGAAGTACCAACTCGCCCAGCAACTGATTTTAAGGAGCTTTACGACTACGCCGATCCCGGAGCTCCGAACGCGGAGCGAGTGGAAAAGGTAGTCCGTCAGAGCCATGCACCCCACGTTTGCTCTCTATCTGCGGGGAAATCGCTGCGGAGACTTGAACGAGCTAGCTGTGGAAGCGCGCCGGGTACAAGCCGAGATCTCGGCAGCACGCGCGTACCGACCCTCATCGCCTCCATCGGAATCACTGGAGCCCAGCTGCGCCTGGAACGGCAGCACGCGCCCACGAAGCGAATCCGTTCGGGCACCGGCTCAAGGCGCGCTTTTCGAAGTGTATCGCGCCTTGGATCCGTACTCATACGGGCTCAGGGCAACAGAGGTCACACGGCCGGAAGTCTGGTCAGCCTCTCGCCAACCAGCCGACAGAGATTCCCCAGTTCGATCAAAGGATCGCGAAGGGGTTACGCCTCCAAACGGACAGCGTCACCGGGTTGAAATGCCGGTTCGGAACGCGCTCACGGATGGCCGTGCTCGAAAGCAGCCTCGTCCATCCCTGTCCAATGCACGGAACTCTGTGCGCTACTTCAACTGTGGCCAAGCGGGTCACATTGCACGTGCGTGCCCTACCGGGGCGGGAAACGAGGCAGCCGCCGGTAGTGGCGCCGGCGGCCGTGGCGATACCGGACGATGCACCCGTAATCGCGGCCCCTTCGCTGTTCAGGGTCGGAACGCCGAGCAGTGTGAGTGCTCCGTTCATAAAACTTGCAATCGCAGGATTTACGTTCAAAGCACTACTCGACACTGGCGCGAGCACGTCGCTCACCGGAGACGAGGCCGTCTCTCATCTGGGTCGGAACGGCATTCAGCTGCGGAAGCGCAACGTGCCCCTCCAACTCGCGCGCGGAGAGTGGTGCTCCGGCGGTGATGCGTGCCTTGTGCGCTGGAATCAGCGTAGACGACGACATCGCTTCATTCACCTGCCTGGACTCACGGTCGCCGTCGTTCTCAGACTAGATTTCTTGGCAAAATTGGGAATCGTAGTTGACATCGGCAGCGGCGGCTACCTGGAAAGCCCATTCACACCACTCAAGCCGTTGGCTACCGCGCCCGCCGCGACTGCTCGGATGTCAAACGCCGAAGTGGAGAGGAGGAATGCCTCCCGAGAGAACAACGCTCCCCCCCCTCCCCCCAAGCCGCTGGAGTCAGTAGCTGCGGCCTGTCCCCGACCCTGCGCCTTTTGTGCGGACAGGGGCTCGAATTACACGGTCTCCTCGCAAACGCGGTTGACTTGACGGAGCGTGAGCGCGGCCGCATCTTCTCCTTGTTAAGTGACTCCGAGGAGATATTTACGGATCATCCCGGCTACACACAACTGGCGCAGCACCGCATCGAAACAGGGGACGCACAGCCTTGGAAATCCAATCCCAGACAGGTCAGCCCCGCCAATCAGCAGGCGATTGACGCGGCGTTGCAAGAGCTGCACGATGCGGGCATTGTTCGCCGCTCAACGAGTCCCTGGGGATTCCCAGTGGTACTCGTCCTCAAAAAGGACGGTAGCTCGCGCTTGTGCGTGGACTACATGCGATTGAATGCAGTCATCAGAAGGATCAGTACCCTTTCCCAAGCATTGACCATACCGTCTCAAACCTCGGCGGAGCGAGGTATTTTTCTACTCTGGACGCCAGCAAGGACTATCTCCAGGTAGAGATGAGATCAGGCGACGAGTGCTAAACGGCATTCACATGCGACAGGGACCACTACGAGTTCGTTAGGATGCCCTTCGATTTGTCCGGAAGCCCGAGCACCTTTCAGGGACTGATTGACCGTGTGCTCGGCGACGCCAAATGGCATCACGCCCTCGCTTACCTGGAGGACATCTGCATCTACTCCCGTACCTTCGAGGAGCACCTCGGTCACCTCGGAGATGTCCTGAGAAATATCAGAGCAGCAGGCCTCACACTGAACCCCGCAAAACCGCAGCTGTGCAGAGCGGAAGTCAGCCTACTCGGCTACCGCGTGCGGCGCGGACAGGTGTCCCCGGACCCGAAGAAGCTTCGCTCGATCCTGGAATTTCCAGCGCCGAACGACGTGAAGGCTGTGCGCCACTTTCTCGAGATGGTCGGCTACTACCGCTAGTTCATTCCTAACTGCATACACCTGCAAGCCCCCCTGAAAAAGTTGCTAAGGAAGGCAGGCCCGTGGGAATGGGGAGAGTAAGAGCAGACGAGTTTTCAACTGGCTCAGGCCATCGTCGACACCGCGTCACTGAAACTGCGAGACCTAAACAAGCCATTCATGATCGACAGATGCCTGCGATTTCGGAGTGGGCGCAGTGTCACTCCAGATGGGGGACGAACTCCGACCCATGGCATTTGCCAGCCGTGCGCTGACGCCGGCCGAGCGCAACTACCCAGTGACGGAGAAAGAATGCTTGGCAATCACCTACGCACTACGAAAATTCGAGATGTACGTAGAAGGAACCAGGTTCACGGCCGAAACCGACCACATGGAATTGACATGGCTAACCCGCCTTCGTGAGCCGAGCAGAAGGCCCGCGCGTTGGGCCCTGATGCTACAGCGCTTCGAATTCTAAGTGCGCTACCGAAAAGGGACCGAAAAGATGGTTTCTGACGCGTTGTCGCGCGCGCCGGTGAATGACCTCTCCCCAGACGTTGGAAAGGAGGAGCCGCCGCCGCAACTTCCCCACGCGTCGGGTGAGCGAAGCCGAGGTGATAAAGATCGCGCTCGATTGCACGCGCATCTCGCTGGTGTGAAGGTTCCCTTCCAGGTTGCGTTCAACAGAGAAGAGCTTATCAAGGCTCAGCAGGAAGACTCGTTCTGTCGGAGGCTGGTCGGCGGTCTTAGTGAAGAGGCGGACCGCCCGACGAATCTAGTCAAAGGGTGCCCGGTGGGTGGTGGTGATAAACTTTAATAAATATTGAGCCATATCTTAAACTATTCTTGGGTTGGCTTTTGGTCGCGTGAAGTGGCCGGCAGTCGGTAACGTCCGGCGACTTCCAAAGCCCAGCCCACCAGCTGTTTTTGGACAGCTGGGTCGAAGCTGGACACCGCGACCTCCCATCGCTCGAGGTCAGTGAGTTGCCACTCTGATGGCGGCTGAAACTCAGAGCATATGTATAATATTTGAATGAAATCAGCTCTTGGGGTTCCGCATAGGGTACACTCTGGAGAAAACAGCCCTGGGTGCATTACTGCTAAAAGGGCGGGGGAGAGAAAAGTGCGAGATTGTAGCTGGCGCCACGAAACCTGCTCTAACTTAATGAGTGATTTGTGAGGCGGAGGATAGTGAAGTCGTTGCTCTCTGCAATGGAGTGAAATTTCGTGGTATGTGATCAGTCGGTCACGGGCACTCCCTGGCTCGGCGGCTTGCCCTGCTCGGTTGACGTACGCTCGAGCGGTGTCATGGGTGGCTTCGTTGCCTGGATGGCCCGCATGCGCGGGGACCCATGTGAGTTGAATGGGCCTAGTGGGGGGCTGAGAGGAGTTGAGAATTTTATGGGCGACGGCATGCGTCCGCCCTTTTGCCAAGTTTCTGATCGCGGTTTTTGAGTCACTAAATACGAGTGTGGCAGTGGTGTAGGAAATCGCTAGGGCAATTGCAGCTTCTTTGGCTTCTAGCGAGGTGTGCGTTAGGACCGATGCACTGCTAGAGGTGAAATATTGTGGCCGATTGCGGAAATGGCAGAGGCCGGCTGACTGGTGTATGCCGCGGCATCTACGTAGACAGCCTCCGTGTGTTGGTTATAACGTTTGTGTAGTGACTGGGCTCCTGCTGCACGTCGAGGTTGGTAGTGGACTGGGTGCATGTTTTTTGGGAGTGGATGTACTGTTAGAAGCTTTTGGGTGGTCCTGGGGGTGGGGTATGTAGGCCGGAGAGTGTTGGTTGGGTTGAGTTTTAGGTTCTTAATGATGCTGCGGCCTGTAGGGGTGTAGGAGAGACATTCAAGTTGTGCCGTCCGGTGAGCTTCTGTAACCTCGGCTTGTGTGTTATGTATGCCCATGAGTAAGAGCCGTTCATTGGAGGTGTGTCGAGGGAGCTTGAGTGCGGTCTTGTATGCCTGGCGAATAAGGGCGTTGATTTTCTCTTCTGCTCTCGTGATGAAGAGAGTATACTATGTGGCTGACGACGAATGCTTGAACTAGGCGACGGAGGTCATGTTCTCTCATGCCCCTGTGTCGGTTGGCAATTAGTGGTATGAGCGGCATGGTCTGATGGACGGTGGTTATGAGTTTGTTTATCGTGGCGGTGTTCTTGCCGTTCCTCTGGAGTGGGATGCCTAATTCGGACCTTTTCCACTTCTGGGATGGGGGTGCCGTCCAACGTGAGTTTTATTGGAGGCGGGGGCCTAGGTCCGTCCTACATCTAGGTGGTCGAAGAATGAGTAACTCGGGTTTGGTAGGGGAGCAGGCCAAGCCGACGGTTGCAGCATGCGCTGCCACCAGGTCGGCACCGGTCTGCAATGTTTCTTCTATGGCTCCGGCATTTGCTGTCGTTGTCCTCAGTGTAATCTCGGCATAGAAGGAGTGCGAGAGATTAGGTACTGCGTTTAACGCCTTGGCCATGGGCATGAATGTTATATTGAAGAGCAGCGGCGAGAGGACTGACCCTTGCGGGGTGCCTCTGCTGCCGAGTGCGAAGGTTGGGGAGGAGAGATACCCGAAGCAGATTTCTGCTGTGCGGCGTCTTAGGAAAGCTCAAATGTATTTGAAGGTGCGCGGGCCGGTTCCTAGTGCCGAGAGCGCTTTTAGGGTGGCGAAGTGGTTGACGTTGTCAAAGGCAAAGCTAGTATTGCTCACGTGCGTTTTGCATTTCGGGGGTAGAGGGCCTCTTCCAAAATCTGAAGCATAACGTCCTGTGTCGACAGATGACTTCGGAAGCCAATCATTGTGTGAGGGAGTACGTCGTGATCGTCGATATGGTTCTGTAGGCGTTCCAGGACCACATGTTCGAACAGTTTGCCTAGACAGGATGCGAGGGAGATTGGGCGCAGGTTTTTTAGATCTAGAGGTTTGCCTGGTTTCGGAATAAAGGTTATACGGGCGGGCGTCCATTGGGCTGGTAGCGCTCCATCTTGCCAGCCCCTGTTGAATAGGTCTGTTATAGCCTGTATGGAGAGCTCGTCTAGATTCCTAAGCATCTTGTTGATTTTGTCTGCCCCGAGGCCGAAGCGGTGCGTAGTTTCTGCATGGCGGCTTTGACTTCCCATGCAGAAATGTCCTCATTTTGTCTAGGATTGGGGCCGCCGGTGTAAGTAGGGAGCGCAGTAGGTGGAGCTGTGGTAAGATATTGTGCTTTAGGAGCGGTTAACAAGACGTCGTCATCTAGAGGGATCTTGTGCAGAATGCTGTTGACGTTTTTCCTTTCCATTGCTTTCATGCCTGTTGGTTCGAGCAAGCAACGAAGAAATAACCACGTGTCTTTGAGGCCGAGGTTGCCGCTCATACGATCGCACAACTTGCCCCATTGCTTGTGTGCCAGTTGGCTTGCATAGGATTCAATCTCCTTTACTAGCGCGGCTATGCGCCGCTTGAGTGGCCTATTGTGTATGTTAGCAAGCCACCTTTTTTGAAGGCTGGCATGCGCTTCCCAAAGGCGTAGTAGGCGGCTATCTGCCGTCTCTTCATTTGGGGTGTCAGGGATTGTGGATGTGGCCCCAGCCACGTCCTTTGAGACAGTTTGTGTCCAGGTGTCCAGGTCTGTGATGGCGTCTGGGACGTCTCGTCGGAATTGACGAAACTCGTCTCAGTCCACCACCTCCAGGCGTCGTTTTCTAACTTGGGCTAAGGTTGTGAGGTTGAGATCGGTGCTGAGTATATGGTGATCACTACCGAACGAGTGCTCCGTGTTTTTCCAATGACTGTTGGGGAGGTGTTTTGAGACGGTTAGGTCCGGGCTTGTGTTGTGTTGAATACTTGTTCCGATCCTTATAGGTTGGTCTACATCGTTGAGCAGGGATAAGCCTTCGTTCTGGATGAAAGTCCAAACCGAGGTGCCTTTACGGTTGTTTTTATGGTAGTCCCAACTGGTGTGGTTGGCGTTAAAGTCGCCACTTATCAGAATGGGGTGGTCTGCACTGAGCGTGAGTGCCTTGCGCATTGCTGCAATGAGAGGTGCCGGAGGGCCTTTTGGCGGGCTATATATGTTTAGTATGAAGAGGCTGCTGCCTTTGTGTGTGCGGGGTAAGAGTTCTACTAGGAGGCCGTCTACGTCATCAAGCTCTAAAGTGTGCTCAATTGCGGTAAAGTTACGGTGAACCAGTGTCGCTACTCGGGTTCGTGGAAGCATGCTGGTTGACTCATGAACTGTGTAGTTTCGAAGCTTGACATTACACAGAGTTTATTGCAATGCTATAACGGTAGGTTTCCCGTCTGCTGAGAGGTTTTGGAGGTGAAGTTGCAGGTTGTCGCGCTTCGCTCGGAAGCTCCTGCAATTCCACTGCCACACTCGAATGCAGCTATGTTGTGCAGCCATGTTGGCGGGCGGCTAACGGGTCTATGAGATTTGGGCCGTTTGGCTGGGTGATGAATTTTTCTTGTATGTGGGGCTGGATTTGAGCCATAGAGGCTCCATGTGCGCCTTGACGTCGCTCGAGGGCAGTCATCCGGCCTGCAATGTTTGCCATCCATGCTGCAGTATCAGTGCGTAGGGCGTTCATGTTTTGTTCGAGGCTTTGAATTATCAAGATTAGCTGAGTGAGCGCAGCTGTGTCTACCAAGTTGGGGGGGGGGGTCATTTTCATCTTGCGTCTTGCGCTTAACTGGGGGTTGCGAGTAGGTGACGCAGCGCGTGAGGAGGAGGTGGAGGTAGGGGAAGGAGTGAGTTGCTTGGGTGTTATAGATTGTCCTGCGTTGGGGGGGGGGGGGACCGAATTCTTTGTAGGCTGTTCTCGCCTGAGCAGTAGCTGTGATTGTTGGCGGAGCTCTGAAATTTCTAAACCCTGCTGTCGGAGTTGTGCACTGAGCTCTTGATTCTTTTTAGCGAGCGAGGGAGGTCCCGGTTTCCAGCTCACCTGTTTGTCCATGGGCTGTGCTTTCGGTCCCGGTAGTGGCTCGGACCGGCTCCTGCGCTGACTTTTCCATGAGACGGACCTGGAGCTGGTTCTGGCGATGTTCCGAAGCCGGCTACGTGATGTCCGGGACTGCTGAGCCGTGCTCTCGGTGGATGAAGACCCGGCGGGATTGTCTGTGGTGGTTGTAGAATTGGTGTTGGATTTCGGGTTGCCAGGCCGGTCGAACCGGACTTTTAATTTTCTGGACCCCATAAAGTGGGGGCCACCGCACAAGATACATTAGGAGTCGCACGTGGGAGTTGAAGTTGCCGGATAGGTGGCGCCGGATCTGTGACATCGGGTGCTGACAGCATGCGGGCAGACGTCGGACTGATGGCCCTGTCTCCAACAGTTAAACAGGCCTCTACCTTGGCTTTGAAGGGGTGGCAGTTATAGACGGCTTCGTAGAAGTTGAGCTGCTTGGGAACCTCCTTGGTTATGACGAAGGTGATCAGGATCGATTTAGTGTGGCCCAAAGGGCGCGCGTCTGCTATTGTGTAGGATCGGCTAGGGTTTAGTGCGACGAAGTCATTAAATATCTCTCCTTGGGTTTGGTTGTAGATTGCACTGTAGAGAATTCCACGTACGGAATCGTCGGGCGCGCTGATGTAAGTATTTACCGGGAATTGCTTGTCGTTGAGTTGGAACGTCTGCAGCTGCACGTAGTTTTTGGAACGCACCTGCGCAGGTGTGCTGATTGTGAATGAGTTATTGCGTGGGTTAAGTCTGAGTCGGTCGTGCTGCCGGGCGTCATGGTAGTTGAGCTTCACAGCCAAGCACACAATAGGCAGCAGCGCGCTGCTGTTACATTGTCTAAGATCCAATCCGCAACCTGGTCGGAAAATTACTTTCAGATCCGTAGCCGGGAGTATTGGTAGTGGAGCATAACGTTTAAGTTTTGGAGAAATGGTCTTGCCTTGATTGGGCGACGCCGACGTGGCCGGGTAGGCGGGTGGGTGAGCTTGGGAGGCCTGCTCTTCAGAGCCGGATTCGAAGTGGCTAGGGTGGGGAAGACCACATTGCGGGCTTGGATTTCTCTCTACCAACGTGGGTCGTTAGCGAAGTCTTCGGGGTTGATTTCGTCCCCTTCTACACTGTAAACCATCATTTCTGACGTCAATACGCAGGCGAGGTGAGTCTAGAAGCGCCGGTGGCCGTAGGCCTAACCGGCGGCCGCAGCGGCGGGGGGCCCTGTTGTGCTAGGTACAACGCGTGGCCTAGCGTTCCTCGCCTGGCTCGGAGCGGTAGAGTCCTTTTCGGGCAAAAATGGTCGGAATTGCACGTGAAATAGTGGGAACGGGTGCCGAACACCTTCACTGACCAATTATTGGTGGTTTCAGTCCTTTTCACGTCAGAAATCCGCCGTCCAGAGTGAAAATCCACGGAGCCGAGGTGAGGTGCGTCCGCTCGCTCCGCCGGCCACCTGGCCGTCCCAAGGGCGCCCGGGAACCACAGCGAATGCGGAAGGCGCGAGCTCTAGTGCAGCTTGCGATGCTGCGAGTGAGCTGGAGAGTTTTCTGCTTGATGCCGACGGAGCTTTGCTGAAATACGGGCCAGGCAAAGAGGACTCAAACGAGTGCTTCAAAGCCGCCATCCCGCACCAGTACAGGCAAACTGTGATGAAGCATTACCACGAAGCAGACGGCCATGGGAGCGCGCCAAAGACACGGAAGAAACTATGTCGGTTCGCTAGCTGGCCTGGAATGAAGGTTGAAGTACGTAGTAAATACGTACAAACCTGCCATGTCTGTCAAGAGAGAAAGACGAATGGGGGAAGGCCGCCCGGCTTGCTTCAGCCGATCGTGAGCACAAAGCCATGAGAAATCGTGGCGTGCGACCTGATCGGACCGCTGCCGCGCAGCAAAAGAGGGCACAGATTCGTGCTGGTGGTCACTTGCCACTTCAGCGGGATCGCTTAGCTCTATCCGCTGCGAAAAGCCACTACGAAGGAGATCCTGGCGAGAATCTCAGGATTATTCTGCCATTTTGGATTCCCCGACCGGTTGATCACCGACAATGCATCGTACTTCACGTCAAAGGTTTTTCGTGACCCGTGCGCAGCAATGGAAGTATAGCAGCAGAAAACGACGTGTTATCATCCACAGTCCAATGTGACAGAGCGTTGCAATCGTGATGTGAAACCTCTGCTCGGGGCGTACGCCCGGACGCACAGCGACTGGGACGAGCACCTCGACGCCATCACCTTCGCACTGCGAACGAGCTAAAACCGCTCTACGGGCTTCACGCCGGCGTTCCTGGTGTTCGGGAGGGAGTTACAGGCGCCAACGGACATCGTCCTTGCCAAAAGAAGGGACGCTGCTCCGGCCGAGACGGCAGCTGCCGACTAGCACGCGCGGCGTGTGCGAGAACGCGTAGAAAACGCAATGAAGGAGGCCAGTCGCAATCGCGCGAGAGCTAGGGCGAGCCAGAAGGCGGCTTATGATCGAGCGCATCGGGACTTGGCATTCTAAGTGGGAAATTTGGTTCTCAAACGAAACCACGCGCACAGCGATGCGAGCACGGGATTTGCGGCAGGCTTCGCGCCCAAATGGGTCGGCCCATTCACCGTTGCTGAAAAGCTGTCGCCACTTAACTACAACCTGAGGAATCCGAATTCGGCTCGATTCAGCGGACCCATCCACGTAGGGGAGCTAAAAAGGTGCTTCCAAAGGGAAGTCGTCGTGAAGAAGGTGGCTCCCGCCTCGCGAAATCGCGGGGAAATGTCGCTGACCACAACGCACTCCTACAATACCCGCAGCAAGCGAAAGCGCCGCTAATGGGCACAAGTGTGCCCGAGCAGCGCCGAAGGCTAATTAGCGGACGAAGGACGGAGGGACCCCGGACGATTGCACCCACCTGCGCAAAAGGGCGGCCGAGGTCGCAAAGAAGGCAATAGACTTGAAAATTCCCAGAAAGAAACCACGCGATGACCTCGCCAACCCCTGGTCCTCAGACGAACCGTGACTTGTTCAAATGGCAAGCGACGACATATTAGAATCAAAGAGAAGAGCCAGTGGGGAGCGCGAATGCGTTTCCTAGAGGACACTGCGGGAAGACGGTTGTCAGCCCACAGTGACCGCGGCGCTCACTTCAAACGCACCACCATGCAGGCATCGTCGGAACTGTACCTGTAGCGAGCACGGGGACCCGTGCACGAGCGTCCGGCTGACCACCAACGGCAACGGGCTCGCCGGCGATGGTCACGAAGAACACGCTACCAGCCGGCGCCGCGGACCGATGCAGGACCGCCGCCGCGACCACGCCAGCACTGAGGCCGCGGTACGACGGGACCGCAGCCGGCGCCGCGGTCACGCGCGGGACCAGGGCCGCGACAGCACGGAGGCCGCGGTGGGTGCAGCGGAGCAGCTCGCTGGTGGGCCGCAAGCGCCTGGCCCCCGCCACCAGATTTCAGGGGCCGCGCCGCACCTCATCCCCCGGATCAGGCAGCCGGGCACCGAGGACCCGCTCCGGCCGGAACAGCCGGACCCGTTGGCGGTCTGTCGCCACCTGGACACAACAGGCCGCCGATGCGCCACCTCGCTCCTACGTGAGCATGGCGCCGTGGGATCGGCAGCTGCAGGTGGCTTCCGACAACCGAACGATGGCTGGACATCAGAGGTGGCTTCAGATCACATGAAACATGCAAAAAAAATTGGCGGTGGTTCAGCGCTGGTTAAACCTGGAGTGACGCGATAGCTACAAATGGCCGAGTGGAACTTGGTCACGTGACCAACCACGTGATCAGCCGCAGCGCCGCGCCGCTGCAGCTGCTCCGAATCATGTGCTCTACCACGTGATAGCGTGGCGACGCAGCCACAGGGTTACAGTGAACTAGAATATTGGGTAGTGCGCTCACTGCGCCGCGTCTGCATAGGCCGAGGTGAAGCCGCCGGTGTCGACAATTTTTAGTTTCCGGCTTGTCCGCTATGTGCCGCCACCGTTCCGAACACTGTAGTCGCCGTGGCACAAGTAGGCGTAGTTATGTGCTTGTGAGTCGTTTTTTTTTTGGTCGTTGTTATTTGTTGTGCTCGTTTCGTGCTTGCTTCGGACGATTCAGTGCCGTGCTTAGAACATTATTTCGTCTCCCACGAACCTGCAATGCAAGGCTTGGTTTGGTTTTGGGGGTTTACCGTCTCGAAGCGACTCACACTATGAGCGACGCCGTAGAAGGGCTCGGGAAATATCGACAACCTGGGGTTCTTCAACGTGCACTGACATCGCATAGTACACGGGCCTCTGGAACTTCGCCTCCATCGAAATTCGACCGCCGCAGCTGGGATCGAACCCGCGTCTTTAGGGTCAGCAGTCGAGCGCCATAACCACTGAGCCATCGCGGTGACGGCGGTGGCAATGCAAGGATGTAGCATCCTGAATAGATTGAGAGGGTTTTCCGTAAAGGAGAAAACATGCCGGGTCACCTGCAGAACCATTGCTTCGCGCCGGGTTTCCATACCGACTGTGCCTACAGGAAAGATGGCCCTAAGGCAGCCCTTTCCAGCCTGCTGAGTTTCTAATTATAGTTTGGATAATCGTAATCGCAGTATTCAATCATAGTAAACTGTCTTTCATTTCTGTCATGGTGAAATTCATTTCTCACGGAAACAGTGAAGATTTGGCCTCGTTGGTTGATGCAGAAGATAAAGATCGACGCTGCTGAGAGATATGAACGTCGCATGCCAGCAGGAAGGAAAGTGAAGTTGCCGGTTGATCAGGCTGGAGCGTGTCTTGATCATAGTTAGCATGTGGCCAAGAAAGACTCACGACAAGACCTTCACATCGCAGGCTATGTAGTCCGAAAATGTGTCGTAAAGGCAAAGTGTGAAAGCGGAATTGCCTTCCTAGCTATGCCAGCCACTGATGACAGTTTTCAACTTGCAAGGCACGCAAAATACTGCGACAAGGTATACGACTCATCTACCCTTCCGAATACCTCTATGATTCTGCATGCGCTATTCTCTCCATATTATATTCCCGTATGGCAGTTACCTTGCGCTCAACGTTTAATTGTGATAACTCTGCCCGTTCTATTCTGCCTGAAGGGTTAAAGGTTATAATGCATTGACGTTTCTTGATCAGATCTTTCGTCTCCTGAGAGAGCTTGCCGGTATCCGGTCTAACCATCATATTGCCTACTTCTACTGCGCATTCCGTAGTGAGAGCTGTGAGATTATCGTTCATTGCTTGAACATCGTTGCTTGAACAGTCAGATCGTGAATTCCTCTACTTGTCCTCATGCCGCTTACTCGCTGATGGACTTCCGCATCGCTAGTTTCTCTTGCACTTGTCAAGTCAACGCTAATTCGAGACCTTACAGCGTTGTGGTCGCAGGCTGCTGCGGGCACAGTGAATATTGAATGGTCTACTGCATATTGCAATAATAGAACCGTTTGCTGCACTCTGTTACCCCGGCTTGTACTAACTAGAAAGGCAATTGAGGCGGACACACAAATTTTTATAAATATTGTGGTTGACAAATTTATGCTTTACCCAACTAGATTTGAGCTGAGATAACCGGATAGTGAATGTTATAGGAAAGTGGTCACTAGGTGTACCCGAATCCTGTCTCGACTAATCAGTCACCTCTAGCCTACCTGCTGATAAACTTAAGTCAATGGCTGAGCGAGCTACCCCTCGCATAAAGGTTATTTTTCTGGAATTGCAGCAGCGTACAGAATTTGCAGACAGCCACGACCAGAGAAGCTAGCCGCAGGAATCACTACAACTTCCCCAGTCACTATGGTGAGAGTTAAAATCTCCTGCGATGACTGCGCTGCTTGTGCCAGTCACCAAGTTGTCTAAACAGTCTGTCCAGCGTACACCTAAAGGAAAATAGACATTAGCAATTGTAATATCAGCACAATGCGGAAATTAAATTTTATCGCTAAACGATCACAGTAAAAGAGAGCAATTTTCATAGAGATTGTTGTCATATGACATAAATATTTCAAATATTTCAAATATTTCAAATATTTATTCCAACATTACACCATACAGATATAATGTCGAGGATGGCAGGCAAAAAGCCTCCTGGCGGCTTGACCGGTCCTGCATCCTGGCGTACACTTGGCAGAGCAGCGGTGGCAGTCAGCTCATCAGAACACAAGAAGTGAATAAAGAAAGCCCAAAACAAAACATAGAAACATTCACAAATATGTATGAAGGAGAGATGTTTAGAAAGCATGGTTACCAATCCACCTCCCCCGCCAACATTTTGATCTGACCTGGAAACTTGAAAGTTTCTCATTGAAAATTATTTATAAGGTGGTAACCACGTTTCTTGTAAAAGCGCAATATAAGGTTCACGTTAGTGAATAGGTATTTCTAGATCTTGAAGAGAAGACAATACGGAGCGGCAATTCTATTGCGATACTTTGATACCTGCCTATATTATTGACCGATTCAAGAGGTAGAAACCGCCTCTTTAAGAATATCAACATGGTGAAAAAGTTTGGGTGGTCCTTTTTTAGCTTTCATCTGTGGAGAACTAGATTTAGATGGTGAGGAGAAGCGCGGCGCTTCTGCGTAGTGCAAGACATTTCGACATCTGTTGTGCAGATGCCAGTGCGACATGCACTGCTAGGAACAGAGATGTTAGCTGGGACGTGGGGAGCATCAGGAGGTGATGTTGAGCGGCTAGCACTAGCTGCACAAGCTGAAACAGATGCAGACATTGTGGTCAGAGTGGATGGTGATGGTGACACAGATTGAACCGCAACAAACTGAGCCAACGTCTCAGAAAAAGTGTTTAGCATTAGCTCAAAAACATTATTAAGGGCTTTTTCTACTGTGGTCACAATTGAGGCAGTCAAGTTGGACTCAATGTACACAACAGAAGCGCGCATACGACTAGCATATGAGTCTTTTTTCTTGTTAAGAACAGCGTAAGCATCGGCTCTTGAGTACCGCTTCTCTTTGGTAATTTCCAACAAGCTACGCTCTTCTCTACGTTTTGCGCAGTCGCCATCATCAGCTGAGTGGATGTAGCTGAAGAGGCAACAATGAGGCTGCTCTGAGGTGCAGTTATCAGCAGAATGACCTTCTCCACAGAAACGGCAGCGGGTCTCTGACTTTCATACGTAGCCGCTATGCCCGAACCGCCAGCAGTTGGTGCATTGAAGACAGCGGGGCTCCAGAGTATCCACACGGTATACAATGGGCCAAATTTTTAATTCAGCAGGGCAGGAAGAGCCAGCAAACGTTGTTATTACAGACTCAGTAGCAACACGTCAGCCATTTACCTCTCTACTGCAGCGGTAGGCTGAAAGGACCCCAACTCCTACATCCTAAAATTCTTCTAGAATTTCTTGCGGGGACGATGCTGGGTCGACACCACGTACGATACCCTTGACACATGCAAGCTGTTGGGAAATGATTGCTTCCACCGGCAGTGAGCTGAAAATTTTGCACTGAAGCAAGTCTGCAACACAAGCGATGTCTGAGTACTTGCACACAGTACATCTTCAGCCAAATGGACGCACTTCAGAGATCTGCCGATAGTGGTCTCTCAAAGATCTTAGCTCCTGTTTAATTAGTTTGGGGGGTTTTATTTTGATCGCACCCTCACCGATCGGGACGAGAGCCACGAGAATTGCATCAATGCCATCTTTTTGGAAGGAGTCAAGCGGCAGACTTTGGAAGAAAGGAAGGAAGGAGAGAAGGAAGGAAGGAAGGCCTCAGACGTTGCTGGCACATACCCACTACGGGGGAGTGGCCAAGACACAGGCTGTTAATTACTGGATACAGGAAAGTTTTGACGGGAAAAGCAGTGCCAATAGTATGTAGTCTGATAGATTGGAAGAGGGAAGGAAAGGGGTCCAGTTAACTTGGAGATCGAAGACGGGACAATTGCTTAATGTGCATAAAAGTACACAATGCCTGTAATGTTGCAATGTCGTACTGACTGAGAGCGGGAAAAAGAAATTAGAATGGGAGTCGCTGCGTTTCTTGAAGAACATTTTGCACAGCAGAGCGCACACTCCTGTCGCTTCGTCCAAGCAAAGAAGCGCCAATGGAAAGAACCACGGAAGACACAGGCAAGCCCAGTTGATGAAATGGAATTTGCAAAAGACGCTTCCTCAAATGAGAAAAGCGGCGGCAGAACAGCAGGAAGTGATCTATTGTCTCAGGGTCGGCACAAAAAGGGCACAGTGGGGAAGCTGCCAGGCCAGATCTGTGAAGGTAGAAATTTAGAAGGGGAACCCGGCAACGCAATCGCGTGACAGAGACCTCTAGTCTGCGTGAGCGCCAGTCTTTGCTACTCCAAGGATGCAGAAGATGCTGATATTCGGGAGATGATGTAAGAGCCGAGGCAACAAATTCCTGAAATATTGTGTAGCTGTGAAACCTCACCGCAGCTGTATATGCACACGATGGTAGGACAGCAACAATTGGGCCGCTGAGAGAGGCTCTTGCTAAGGAATCTGCAACCTCATTTAAGTGAAAGCCCATGTGCCCTGGTACCCAAAGCAACCTTACCGAATTTAGATGGAGCGGAATCAGGAACATAAAGAGGCGTAATGGCCCAGAGTCAGTGGGTGAGGATAAGGAAGAGCAAATGGACAGAGAGTCTGTCATAACCATGACCTGGGAAACGGTGGATTCTAATTTTCGTAAGGCTAAGATTACTGCTAATAATTCAGCCAGAAAAATTGGAGTGAAGTCAGGAAGACGGAGAGAAAAAGACCATTTCAGTGAAGGTGGAAAAATTCCCACTCCTGCCTTTTCGCGATCCTGCGAGGCATCGGTAGCAATAAGAACATGAGAGGGAAAGGACCTTAGGTGGTCCTGCAATAGACCCTGAAGAAGCGGGAAGGGCTGCAGCTTTGCATTCGATGGGAAAATGTCATCGAATTCAATCTGGACAGATGAGGAGTTGTTATATATTTGGCGGACATCTGTGAAAGGAATATTTATGCCATCAAGGAGGGACTGCACGTAACATATCTGCGGGGTATGAAATCTAGACCAGGCAGCACTAAAAAAGGCCGAAGGTTGACTGAGAAATATTATACTGGAAGCGTGAAGAGGTGAATCGCACAATTTTAAAAATGTTTGAACTGTTAAAAGGCGAAACCTAGCTGATAACGAAGGCATTCGCGCCTCAAGGTGCAGAACAGCATTGGCGACATATTTAGGAAGCCCCAGACAAAGGCGCAACGCCTCACGCTCCAAACGCACAAGAGGGCGAAGTTTATGCGCTGGCAAGCTCAGAAACTAGCGTCAGCTTCTTCTACCGTCACACGAATCAGTAAAGTTTACCTTTTTGGTTAGCTCAATAGCTTTGCAGACGTTCATCGAGATTCGTTCCATAGAATATATTTTGACCAACAATATAGTCGCAACCTTTTTTAAGCGTTGCGAGAACACAAAGCTACATATTTTTTTAGTTTTATTGCCACATTACACTTTCGCGCTGCGCATTACACATCGTCGTCTTCAACTTCCATCTGCGGCGCGAACAGATCAGATCAGCTTAACTCGATCAGAGCTTAACCTGAGTCTAATGTCGTCGCCAGACGCACCGACGACTCAGCAAAGCAAAACCTTAAGCCAATCTTGGTAAACACACGCTTTCGCACGTCTACTCGGATTAACTATGTTAAAACCCTGCCGTTTTTTATGAGTCCTAAGATTATTTTTTTACACAACTAAGACCGCCATACGGAGACAACTTAGAACCATCTCTTTCAATTCGCCCATCATAGTCCCCCGAACCAGTGCCAAGCCTTAGTGGCCGCTCTCTTCATATAGGCCTGCCCGGATCAACTGGGCGTAACGTTGCATTGCCGTTATTCTTCATTTTTTTCTCCATTTTCTGTCCTAATTTGAGTCTAGGTCCCAAAATTATCCAGTTACCCCACTCCTTACCCATGGGTGCGTTTGTATCAGCGATGCACCCTGGCCAATTCCCCGCCGTGGGTATGTGCCATTAGGTCATCATCATCATGATCGTCATCAACCCTCATAAACCCTCCCACTCGTGCCAGCTGGGAAGATACTTAGGTTAAAAATGTAAAATAGCGTCGGCTTCTCCGCGGACACGAACTCAGCATTGGTGATAACCACAATACTAATAAATGTTCGGTGAAGTTAAGTTTCAGGTTAGCTAGATAGCATTATTTTGAAAAACATTAATCTGCTGAGGTTGACAGTTTGTACTAGAGAACATATTTTGACCCACATTATAGTTCGAAATTTCTTAAACCGTTGCGGCAACACAAGGCTATATTTTTTTACTTTTATTGCCACATTACTTGAAAGCACACAGTGAAGTACACGAAAGACAAAAGAAAAGTCTAGTCACGAGACAAAGATAAAGAAGCAGAGAAAACGTTACCAATGACACGCGTGAAAGAAACTCTGCAAAGAAGTCGCGATAAAGATAAAAAGTGCTAAAAAGAGATAGCAAAAAAACGCCGCACTGAAAATCCAACATACGTACATTGCAACTATCACTGCCCTATTGCCAGGCTACCCGCCCCCCTCCCCCACCCCACCAAAGCTGGCCACTATGCAGTTTCACTCCCTCAAGGTGTGCGTGTTTTATTGCCTTTCCTTAACAATGTCCAAGATAGTGTGTGAGTGTTCATTCTGTGCCTCTGACTACAATGCCACCGGGCCCACATTCTGCTGCCACTAAAAAAATCCCTGCACTGGTCGAGTTCCTCTTCGATGCGTTCAGATGCGCTGGTGGCAAGAGTAGACCTCAGCGGCACCCTTGGCAGCTGCTGCGGTGGCATGATGACCCCACCGCCCTAGTCTGCATTCGGGTGCTGTGCTTTCGCCGCCGTAATCCCCTCGCTTGACGTCATCCCCCAGTCGGGATACCGCAGGCAACGCCTCTTCGGCAGTGCGCTCCACGGCTCGCAACGTTTCTGCTGCTTTCTGAGACTTGTATCCGGCGGTCAAGGACGTCAGCACAGGTGCTCCCTTGGTTAACGTGGGCGTCAGCTGCACCTCCCGAAACGAGGCCTCCTGCAGGTCCTCCACGCTCACCCATCAAACAGTGTAGCTGTGCTCTTCCTCTGCGCTCAGGTCGACGTCGTAGCTCAAGGAGCGGGAGAGGACGAATTCCCCCGGATGCAAACAGCGAGCCCCCTGCGGAGGTCCTCGCGGACGATGAGGGTCACCGGAGGCCTGCCCCGCGCCTCCGCCTCGGACTGCGTGCCGCTCTTGCCGACACAGGCAAGCTCCGACACGCTGGGACGCCATGACGCCGTGTAGAAGGGCGGCTCCGGCAGCAGCTACAGCCGCCACTAGCACCGCCCGGGCTTGGATTGCCGTGTCAGCGCTCCTGTCCAGCGGTGGCTCTTGTTGTTGTTACCCGCAGACAATGGCACATGCCCCATAGGGGGATTGGCCAAGAACTGGGGGGACAGAGTTTTTCAGAAAAATATTTCCTGGTTCGGTAGCAAGAAAACGTGCCACTGAAAAGGCGACATATGTACAAGTGCAATTATGACTGCCCCTGTGCCGGGCTGTTGTTGTTGTTGTTGTTGTTAGCCTATCAAAAGATGGCACATACCCACACTGGGGGATCGGCCAGGAATCGGGTGGCTATTCACCTGAACGCAGTTTACAAAAAGGAAAAGCACGTGGGAGCGCAACACCGGTGAATTTTTCGTCATGAACAGAAAAGGGATGAGTGTTTTGATTTTAAAATTTTAAGAATAATAATAAAGAGAGTGATTAAATATTAAGGATTTAGTCAAAATGTAATAATTGATAGAAAAGAAAAGGTTGGAACACTTAGCAAGGCAGTCGGTGAGATTCTATCAGGAAATTTTGAACAGCGGTGAAAACAGATCTGTGGCTGAACCCAAATGTGGTGGCGCCAAATGATAGCAAGAGCGGGCTGCTCAAACTAAGGCCAAGATGCTGCAAGGGCTCCTCCAGCAAAATTTTTCTCAGTGAGTTGAATCGGCGACAATACAGCCAAAAATGTTCAATAGATTCTGGCTCACGGCAAAATGCGCAAAGGGGAGAGAGCGCCAAACCCGACTTGTGTAAATAGAAATTTAGAGGGGGGATGCGGCAGCGTAGCCTCGTCAGTGACACTTCAAGCTGCCGAGAGCAACAAATTTTCCTGTTCCCATAATATTTAAGGTGCTCATAATCCGCCGATGTTAAAAGTGATGTGTCTTGCGTGCTTAAAAACGCACGTCGCCGAAATCTAGATGCTGTAATGTAGGCTGTAGCCGGGATGATTGGCAACACGGGGCCGCTGAGGGAATCCTTTGCGAGATTATCCATTTACTGTCACACTGCTGTGGCCGGGAACCCATACTAAATGAACAAGGCTCAAATGCGGAGGAAGTAGGGATAAGAAAGTTGATAAAATGGGACCGTCAACCTGTGCAGCGAGAGACGAACACAAAGATAAAGAATCAGTAATTACTGCAACTGCTGTAATAGAGGGGTATAGCTTGCGTAGAGCAAGTGCAACGGCTAGAAACTCTGCTTGAAAAATAGGGGTGAAATCTGGAAGGCGCAGAGAAAAGGACCAGTCTAAATGCGAGCAAAATATTCCCACACCTGCTTTTTCATTGCATTGCGATGCATCAGTGGCTATTGCTATATCTGTTGGTAGGGTCCTCAGATGATCTTCTAGAAGACCATTTAGAATACTCGGTGGCAAAAGTTTTGCATTTTTTGGGAATATGTCGTCGAAAACAATGTAGATAGTGGGCCCATTCCGAAGCGCAGGAAGGATATCATAAATGTTTACATCCAAAGGCTGAAGTAATCTTTGCACAAACACTACCTGAGGGGAATTGAAACGAGACCAGGGGACACCAAAAAAGGAGGTCGGCTGAGAACAGAAAATGCTTTGGGAACGGTGGAAATGGGATTCATAGATCCTGAGGTAAGTTTGCACAGTTAAAAATTGAAGTCGTGATAAGAGAGACGGAATGCGGGCTTCAAGGTACAGCACATTGATAGCCACAAATTTTGGAAGGCCGAGGCACATGCGAAGTGCTTCCCTCTCTAAAAGGACGAGAGGGCGAAGTTTATATATAGCCGAGCCTGAAAACAACACTGATCCAAATTCTAAAATTGGCCTGACATACATTATGTAGATCATTAATAGCGCATCTCTGCGCATGCCATACCGGTGATGACATAATCTCCGTAACATGCCCACGGCACGAGCCCCTTTCGCCGCGACATGGTCAATGTGAGGTCGCCAGGTGAGTTTGTTGTCATAAATGACCCCTAGGTATTTTAGGGATTGAACCTGCGGTATTATTTTTAACTGGCAAGTGAGAGATACCACTACAGGAGTGAATAGAGGGAAAACAAGAGTGGCGCACTTGCCAACATTTAACTTCAGGTGTAATGCGCTCAACCAGTGCTCAAGTGTATTCAAATATGACTGCAACAGACCATACAGAGAATGTATATCCGGCGCAGCAGCAAAAAACGCAATGTCGTCCGCATAGACGTAAGTGCGTACATGGCGGTGGAGAGGAATTGAGCTTAACAGAATATTAAAGAGCACAGGAGAAAGAACAGCTCCTTGCGGTACACCTCGCGTTTGTCTATACCTCTCTGAATGAAGAAATGCATGTTATGAAGAAATGCAGATATCCATGCAACTATATAATCTGGAAATTGAAGAGACTGTAGCCTATGTATCAGGATGGAGTGTTCTACACTGTCGTAAGCTTTGGCGACATCTAACGCAACCAAAGCCGCGACCAGGCGTTGACGACGAGCAAGGAAAATTCTGCTCTCAAGATCAGCATGTACATTCCATATCGAACACCGTGGCCGGAAACCGAGTTGGCACGGGCTGAGTATACTTTTGCGGTCCACAATGGCTGACACCCGAATTAGTAACAACCTTTCTATCAACTTTACCACGTTTGATGTTAAAGAAATTGGCCTAATATTATCCAATTCATAGCCTCCACCCTGATTTTTAAGTAAAGGGATCACCTTGAACAGCTTCCACTCAGAAGGTATCCAAGCGTGTTTAAGAGAGTAGTTTATTAGGTGCAATAAAGAGTTGGGAGACTCTTCAAATAGAATCTTGAGCATCTTTGTGGTAACACCATCAGGGCCAGGAGCAGCAGCTGGCAATCTCTGGACAACTTGAGAAAGCTCTGATAGATTTACTTGTGAGGCATTATCATTTTGTACGACTGGTACAAACAACAATGGTCGCATAGGTAGTAAAGACGAGAACCGCTTTTGCAGGCCTGTGGCTATTAATTCAACCGCCTGGATAGCTTCTACAGGTGACATAACTAATGACTGGCAATTATGAGAGGACATGAGATGTTTCCTAGACCGTAGAAAACCAAATAGTGCACGTCGGTTGCCCGCCTTTGAAAGATAATCGAAGTGTTCTGAGTCATATTTTTCCTTTGCGCGAGAAACTGTGCGTTTAAAGGTGGCTGCAATAAATTTATAATCACTCCAGTTATTCGGACATTGGTTATGAAGAAGCTTTTTCCATGCTGCCTTCCTCCGCCTGTAATCTCTTGTACAGTCCGCATTCCACCAGTTAGAAGAATTTCCTTTTGTTGGCCTCACCAGGAACTCCGACTTTTTACGGCTTTCCTCAATAGCCAGACATATGCTTGCTGACTGGTGGACCTCGGCGACAATAAACACTGGAGCAAGGGCAGAGCGCAACGCCGTCTGAAATCTGTCATAATTTACATGTGACCGCAACTGAGAAGACGCCGGAGTAACACGACATATGATATCAAAATGAATAGGTATATGATCACTTGAAGTGCCGCTATCAACTGTCGACCAATTCGTTACGCCAATTTCAGGACTAATGAACGTGAGATCTAAAACAGATTGAGTGTGTGAGCGAAGATAAGTGGCCGATCCTGAATTTAAGCACATCAGGTTGTGATCAGAAACCCAGTCCCAAAGGCGCTTGCCGCATGAATTAGTCCTAAAACCCCAAGACACATGGTGAGAATTGAAGTCCCCAGCCACGAGAACTGGGTTTTTACAGTTTACGAGTAAAAAATCCAGAGGTCTAACATCCTGGACTCCATTGGGGAAATAACAACTTGCTATTGAAAATGGAGAGCACCCAGGAAGTACAAAGTCTATTGCCAAAATCTCACAGTCAGGAGACAATTGTTGAAAAAATACCACAGCCCTGTGGCAAAATTTTGAAGAGACTAAAGTTAGTAAACCCCCGCCTATTGACTGGCGGTCTAGGCGAAATGACCGGTAATTTTTGATATGAAAATGTTTGTCGGTTGAAAGCCACGTTTCTTGCAGAATTATGACATCAGGATTAAGCTGAGTAGAAAGGCAGTGTAAATCTGTGGAAGCGGAAAGAATAGAGCGACAGTTCCACTGCAGAACTCGCAACGACGCTATGGTTGCGAAAGTCTAGCAGCAGCAACTGCCTGCTCCAAAATGGTATCCTTGGGTTTAGTGACAAGCTGCTTCTTCTTTGATTTTGGCTGGGTGCCCTGAGAAGACAACGAATGAGACATGGGGGACCCACTGCGCTTAAGAAGCCGCGCATCAGGCTCCACCATCTCGGAATCATACATTATATCAACATCCCTCGAAGTACCCGAGGTAGGTACAGCGGAAGTGACAGAAGTTTGTTCCTGGGGTTGTGATGCTACTGGAATTTGAGACCGGATAAGAGGAGAGGGAATTGTTGTCGAAAGAGGTGCCAAACTAGCCTGCACGGCATGTGTAATCTGAGTCGCTAGAACATTTGTAAAGCACTCCGACACACTGGCGACAATCTTTTCTACCATTTTAGACATCGAAGCCTCCACAGCAGCCGCAATTGCCTGGGACAGCGTTGAGTCTAACATGACACCTTGCCGAGCGGTCACACCGGCATAACCGTGGGCACGTTCTTTGACCTCGAAATAGCGTCACGGCGCGAACAGCGTTTCCTGTCAATTATTTCCAGAACTTGAATTTCCTGAGCTCGATAGGGACAATTTCAGTAGTTTGCAGAGTGCGCACCACCGCAAAGGCAACACTTCTCATTCTTCTCAGTGCAGGTGCTTGTTGAATGACCATCCCCACAGTTGCAACACCTCAAGTTGGATTTGCAACCGCCAGCGCTATGTCCATAGCGCCAGCAGCTGTTACACTGCAGAGGCCGAGATGATAATGGGTCTACTCGAAAAATTAGAGGCCATGCCTTGATTCCAGATGGGCAGGAAGTGCCGGCAAAGGTAGCAATCACTGATTCAGTGGGCATCCGCACGTTGTTTACATCCCGGCTACAGCGGTGCACAGCAACAACACCTGCAGCCGACAGAAGCTCAAGAGTCTCTGCCGGAGACAGGGAAGAGTCTACACCTCGTACAATACCTTTCGTGCACGCCAGATGAGAAGGGATGAAAGAACTTACCCGAAGGGAAGCAAAGGATGAGGAGTTTAGTAAATCTCTTACACAGGCGAGGTCTGGCGATCTGCACAGAATGCCACCGCGTCCAAACTGGCGAACCTCTGAGATTGACTCATAATGAGAAGTCGTCGACTGGAGAGCAGCCCGAACAGCACCAGGGTTGTTCATCCTGATAGCACCACCATCCTTAGGCATCAGCGCAACAGGGATACTGCCGACACCACTGCGCAAAAAAGCTTCCAACGGTAGGAGATCAGTTGACAGAGAAGCCGACCAGAGGGAACTCCCCTGGCCGGGAGACTGGGTGGACATAGTCCGGACTTACTGCCTTACCGCGCAAAGACGCAGAGAGAAAATGCCACAATCAGCCACCCGAAACTTAGCCGATCGTTCCCAGCAGAGCAGAGCCGTCGGGATGGAGAACCCTAGGAACGGTCGTTTTCCTCGGTGCTTCGCTGATCCAAGCTGCTGCTCCAAGCTGATCCAAGAAGGAACCGAGGTGCGATTCCGGAGACCAAGTGTTTCTTCTTTCTCTGACTTATGTGCCCTCTGCAAGCTACACGCGCCGTCTGCAAGCTTCAGTTTCTTCGTCACTGCTTCCGCAGTCGCTTTACGGTCGAGGCCTGCAGACGGTTTTCAGATGGACCCATATGGGCCCCCCACTGCGCATACTTTTAGTACAGTTAACAAGCACATCTATATTTCTGTAATTACACTCTAAATACATCTGCGAAAGCAATGGTCATTCAGCGGAGTGTAAGGTCGCTTTGTATTCAATATTTCCATATTTAGTTTTTGTAGGAGACCACAGCGCCGCTCACCGGAGACTGGAGCATTCAGTGTCAACGTCCTCATTCATACTTTTTGAGTCTAGCACTTTGGTGTTGTATTAACTGTCCTATTCGGGTGTGATTCACTCTGGCAACTGTGTTGCCGGCGTACTCGCGACAGCTTCAAGGCCATACCGAGGAATACCGAAAGAAAGGCGAGGTAAAAAGAGGACCACAAGCAGCTAGCTGACCTGCGGGGAGTGTCATTCAAGAAAGATTTCCGAAGAAAATGAGAAACGCTGCCTTTGAGAAAAGGCTCATGTAGTGAATTTCCCTAACTACTCTGTGCGCCGCACCACTACGATCTCACATTCTCGCCATATATAGTTAACAGGAAGTGCTACTCACGGAGGCAGAACTACAGCTACACAGGTGTGCAGGTCGTCAATTCTGTCGGAACTATCTCTGTTGTACCAGCATTGCCCGGCGTTTCTCCAGGTCCGCATAGCGTTTCAAAGGTTGTCCTAAAATTATTTTCGATTTTGCAGGCTCGTGATGATTTGCTACAACTGGCCAACGACTCCATTCAAACCGCTTAGAAACCATCCAACCAGAGGCTCACCAAAAATATTCTGCTTCCAAATGACAAAGGCGGAGCCTATACTCTGGATAGCATACACCCCAAATGTCTAACACGATTAAATTAATTACAAGACTTTTAACAGCACGCGATGCGGTATTCCTAGAGTACACAGAATTCCTAATCATCATCGTCATCCGCTTAACTACGCCCATAGCACGACGACGTCCTCTCCCATGTTCCCTCCAAACACTCCAGTTTTGCTCAAGTTGCAGCCATCTTATCCCTTCAAACTTCCCAGCTTTATCCGCCCACATGACTCTCCCGCCCCCTGCTACGCTTGCCGTCTTTTGGAATCTATCTAGTCCGTTACCCAATCAATCCCTGCAATATTGGTTTCAGGCCGCCTACTCGATAACGAGTGCTCAAGCCGACCTGAAAAACGTCATTCCTTTGGCACGGTGTGTAAACCAGTATGCGCTGCCCTGGTGACTGCCAGAATTCAAGAAACAGAGACATCATATTTGCCCTATCAATATCCAGTAATTTCCGTGTTCTCTTCAGTGAAGTGGCTGGATGAAAAACGCGAAGCACATCAGAAGGTTCATCATGTGACAAAGCTGCTTCACGTAGTACACTGCGTGGTTTATGTCCTATTTCTTGCGATTGCAAGTGGGTATGCTGTATGGGGCCAGAAGTTGAGAATTGTACACGATTAGTTTTTCCCTAGACCTCGTGCATTGTCGGTTTCATTTTTTCGATCAATATGGTTGCCCGCCTCAACCTATAGAGGTTACTTGCTGCCAACAATGAGCAGAGAAGGAAAGTAATTCAGCGTTCCACCTGATAATTCCGTCTGGAGAACAGGCTGAAAAAGTGCACAGCGACTGTACGGGGATCAACAAAAATGTTTCTAACCTCAATCGACGCGCACCCTTTGCAAAATTCGCATACCCAAGTTGCTTTCGGAAGCAGCGTCACTTGGAGCAGTGTAGGCTTGCTGTGGTTTTGACTACACACCGCTTAGCTGAACACCGCGAATTCACGTTTATTTACGAACATGACGTTTGTTTACGAACATGGCGTTTGTTTACAAACATGACCCTTGTCTATAATAGTTGCGCGAAAAGTGGCTCGTGCATGCTAAGAGCACCGATTTTTAATGAAAAATGGGATGTTTTCGGTTATAACTTGGCGAACCGCTCTGGCTTGAGTAAGGAACCTGAAATGCACCTAATTCTAGCTAAAGCCTCTCGGTTAGTAATTTCAGATTAGCGGCACTTTCCTCCGCGCTGAGCTTTTCTCCTCGATTTTCCTAGGCCGCCTGCTTCCAGCACCGCACACGGCACGCCGTAGGAATTGCAACACGTCACCAGCGGGCGTTGATTATGTCCTGAACTTGAGCCCTGTGCATCTCAATGGCTCCGTTTGAGAATTGCGCGGAGAAAAGCAAAGCATCGGAATGCCTTGTGAAGGGCTTTAGAGAACGACTTATTTTCCACTTCAGAAATTCGTATGACAACGTCTTCCCCGCGGCTACGAACTCGTCCTTGTCTATAACCACCAGTATAATAAAGTAAAGTCAAATTTAGCTGTGTATGTGGCTAATTAACGTAATTTAAAAATTACTGGCGTCCACAATGGTGGACAGTTTTTTTATGAGAAGTCATTTTGAACCACATTGAAAATTCAAAATTGTTTTTTTTTTAGAAAAGGAAGTGGCTGAGCAATTGTCTGGCATTTCAGGTGGACACCTGAACCACGCCAAAATTAACAGGAGGAAGGCGAGAGTGAAAGACAAAAATATATCAAGAGTGACCGTAGTGGAGGACTCCGAAAAATTTAGACCACCTGGGGATGTTTACCGTGCAATAACATCCCGAAGCCCACGCACGCCTTTGCATCTTGCCTCCATCGATAAGCGGGCCCCACTGCATTGTTCGAACCCGGCAACTCCGACTCAAAAGCCGAGCGTCCCAACCACTCAGCCACCTCGGCGGGTGGACCAGCTTAATGTTAAGACTTTTCGAAAGAATTCTCCGTGATTCAAGGGCACATTTTTTTTCTTTTATTGGTACACCCCGAGAAAGCACAAGTACATGAAAGAGAAAATGAACTGACCGGTCACTGAGATAGAAGTAACGAAGCAGAAAACACGCGCAAATTACAACTGGACAAAGAAGTCGCGATAAAGACAAAACAGTGAAAAAAAGATAGGCATTGAAAAGGCGACCTATGACAATGACTGCCCCTGTTGCCTGACCCCCGCCAAAGACGACCACTGTACAGTTTCACTCCCTCAAAATGTGCGCATTCTGTTGCCTGGTCCTCTCAGCCCTTTTCCCTCTCCTTAACAATGTTCAAGGTGGTGTGAGTGTTCATTCTGTGTCTCTGTCCACCGCCCCCACCGGCCCCACACTCCACCACAAAAAAAGCAATGGCTTGGTCGAGTGCCTCTTGATGCGTTCGATGCGGCGCTCGTGGCACAGAAGACTGCAGCGGCATCCAATGCAGCAGCTGGGGTGGCTATGATGACCCCTCCGCCCTAGACTGCATTCGGGTGCTCTGTTTTAGGCGGCGTCATCGACAGTCCAGACACCGCAGCCAACGTTCCTTCGGCAGTGCGCCCAGCAGCTTACCGTGTTTCTGCCTACTCCCGCGGCTTGTATCACGTGGTCAAGGACGCCAGCAGAGGTGCTCCCTTGGTGGACGTAGGCCTCAGCTGCAGCTCCCAAAACGCCACCTCCGGCCGTCGTGCAGGTCCTCCACGCTCACTCATCAAGCAATGCGGCTCCGCTCTTCCCCTGTGCTCCGCTTCACATCGGTGTCTTAGCTCAAGGAGCGGGGGAGAACGAATTCCCAAGGATGGAAACACCCAGCACCCTGCGCCGGTCATCGCTGTTGATGAGTGACACCGGACTCCTGCCCTGTGCCTCCGCCTCGGACTGCGCGCGGCTCCGGACGTCGCTACCAAGCTCGGATGAACTGGCACGCCATGACGTCGCGTAGAAGGGCGGCTCAGCGAGGAGCTGCGGCCGCTGCCACCACCACCCCGGCTTAAAATGCCGCGTCAGCGTTCAGGGCCAGCGATGGTTCGGCAATGCACGTGCTGTCCATGTGATTCAGCTTCGTCGTCGTCGCTTCTGCTTTACGAACGACACCTGCAGACTGTCTCGCAAGCCCCCCGAAGGTCGCATGACCTTCGGTGAGATGATGATGATGAGATGGTTGAGAAAGAGTATCGTGAACAAGTCGCTCTAGCCTTTTACAGCTACACGATAAATTCATTGCAGAAAGAGGGTAGGCAGATGGTTTCTTCTTTTTTGAAAAAGACATAGCTCATGAACACAAGACAGAGCAGAGACAACACAGAACGAGCGCTAACTGACAACTGCAGGTTTATTTGAAATCCACACTCGAGGAAAACAGTGCGCAAGCTCAGCCACAAAGCAACAAACGGAAAGATTATACAGTTATCATGAAAACATCACATGTACAAAAATTCAGAGCCCCAGACAAATGGTAAAAGCAAACACCCCCTTTGATCTTGAACTTTCAGCACGAAGAAAAATTTTTACTTTGAATTGAGGAAACAAAATTCTTTACGCAAGAGAGCAAGGGAAAGTTCGCTAACACACTTGTCCCTTCCAGTCCTTTGGATGTTAGACGCCTCAAGAATTTCTCTGGCAAGCTGGTCTTTGGTGCGGCCAACAACCTTAGTTTTGTACAAAGAGGACGGCACCCGCAGTCCCGACAATGCATGGGCAAATGCATACCGCTTACACCCTCGAGTGAATTGCAGTGCTCGCGTAAGCGATCATTCAAGCATCGGCCAGTTTGGCCTGTAGATATAGACGCTGCCGCAGCTTAGAGGGATTTCGTACACAACGCAAACAGTGCACTCAACAAATTTAGTTGCATGCTTGATGTTGCAAGCTGGTTTCTTGGCATTATTCCTGCTAGAAAGAGCGCAAAGACTTGAAGACTTTCGGGGGGCTGTGAAAACCATATCTACTCTGAGTTTTCCAGCTACTCTTTTTAAATTATGCGAAATGTTGTGGACGAAAGGCAGTACTTCAAATCTCTTTTGCTGATTTTCTTACTGGGAACCGGACCGCGTTTCTTCTCGACGTAATTTCTTCATCAAGGTTTCTGCCACTGCCGTGAGAACTGACATAGGAAAACCAGCTTGCTTGAGTCGCTCAACTTGGAGGTCAAATCTTGAACCCACTGTGTGCAAACAAGACTTTAAAAGCGCGGCTCTAAAAGACAACGAAGCTATTCCTCTTTTCACGAGTTTAGAACGCGAAGACTCAAACGGCAACACAGCCTTCATTGAATGTGGCACATAGGCCCAACTAATGGTGCTAGTGTGGTTAAAAAACAATGTCAAATCTAAAGACTGCAGTAATGATGTTGTGGGAGCTCAAAGGTGAATTTTATGCCCATAGAAACAGATGAAAAAGCGCGGAAAACTTTGTCAGCGATAAAAGCGATATTATCTTCCGTTGGTTGTAAAATGACCAGGAAGTCGTCAACGTACCTAAAAACTTTAGCAACGGGTTCAGTGTTGAATTTTCGGTTTAGAGCGCGCTCAAACTTTGCTAAAAAGATTTCACACAATTCAGGCGCCACGCAAGAACCGATACACATTCCACTTATGAATGTGGAATTTCTCATTGGAAATTGATGGTGGTGCTGTTCAAGTAAAATGTTAGTAGCTCAAAGAAGGCTTCAACAGAAAGGCCACAGGTGTTTTGAAAGGCCACGCTTCCAGCAATATCAATGCTCTCGCGAACAGCTACCAAAAGTTCATCGTGCGGAACAGAATGAAATAATTCTTCAATATCCACCGAGATGCCGCAGTTGGCCCCGTGCTCTTCTTCACGAAGCACTTGAACAATTTGTTCCGAGTTGCACAACTTGAAAGGGTCTTCAATCTATAGCTTGCTGAGTTGGAGCTGTAGAAACCTACTGATCTCAGCTTTCCACGTTTCACGCTCGGTGACAATGGCTCTGAAAGGTATCTGCGCCTTGTGTGTCTTAGCACTGAAGAAGACCTTCAAAACGTGACCATCTCTGCTCTTCACACTTTTGGCCAGCTTTTTCAAATTTAGGTCACTAAGAAGAGCAAGAGCCCTGGTCTTAGCTTTCTTCTGCTTCGTAATAAATTCTTTGAAGTTCTTTTTGTATCGCAAACTGGGAATTTTCATCAAACAAGCCTTTTGGTAAGACGGTGAAACCACCTTCTTTATCGGCTAACATTAGCGAAAGATTCGATTCACGGAAATATTCGGAAATGTCATAGAGCACAGACTGCTGGCGGCCCTTGCGACAAAAGTTCCTGCTTACCGACTCCACTCCTTCAGCTTGGCACCAGTCCTTATCTCCCTTTGGAGCCTTCATTGCAGTTCTTCGGACCGCAGCCAACCACTCATGTTTCTTGACGTCTGCTTCCAAGGCAAACTTAGGACCGCGTTGCAGTACTTTTAGAATGTCTGGAGGAACCGATGCATCTCCCAGACAGGTGACAGGAACCGTAGGTGTTCTCTTTGCTGCTGTTCTCGGAAGGCTTAGAAGTGTTCTCGCCCAAATAAAATCCATAGCAGCGTGCACAATGCTCTGGTAGCTGCGCAAACGCTTTTTTCCAGAGGGCCCGGAGTGACGAAGTATCAGGCAGAAATCCCTAAGCCACTCATTTAAAAGTCGAGCCGCCGCGGTGGCTGAGTGGTTATGGCGCTCGCCTGCCGGCCCGAAAGACGCGGGTTCGATCCCAGCCGCGGTGGTTGAATTTCGATGGAGGCGAATTTCTAGAGGCCCGTGTACTGTACGATGTCAGTGCACGTTAAAGAACCCCCCGTGGTCGAAATTTCCGGAGCCCTTCACTACGGCGTCTCTCATAGCCTGAGTTGCTTTGGGACGTTAAACCCCTATAAGCCACAAGCCAGTCATTTAAAAGTCGCACCTGTTGCCAGCACTCCGCCTTGATGATCTTAGCAACTCTTATCCAGTGACCTACCGACGGGCTGAAAGAACTTAAGAGCGAAGAAACCTCCAGAGGGCAGAAGTTCTTACGCAAGCAGAAGGCGAAATACCTTGCTCTGCACGTCGTAATCTTTCCGTTTGTTGCTGTGTGGCTGAGCATGCGCACTGTTTTCCTCGAGTGTGGATTTCAAATAAACCTGCAGTTGTCAGTTAGCGAGTTGGCGCTCGTCCTGTGTTGTCTCTGCTCTGTCCTGTCTTCATGCGCTATGCTTTATTCAAAAGTGATGCACCAACAAGCCCAAAGTTCTACCTTATGAAGATGCTTTCTTGACACGCAAAAAGCCAACAGGGGAGGGTAAAGACTCAGTGTGCTTGCCAACTGTTCGACAAAAGGACTTGTGTTCGTCTGGGCAAAGCGTTTTCCCCTCCCCTGTTCATGCTAAACTGTTTCGCGAAAGAAACCGCCATTTATCAGAACTAATAGTCGCCTTGCATTCAATATTTCCTTACTTCTGTTCGTGAGGGGGAAGGCCACGGCGGCGTTCTCCGGAGAAAAGAGGCATCAGCGTCAACGTCAGGTTTTCTTTTTGCCAGTGTAGCTTTGTGGTATGTAATTAATTACCCCCCTTTTATATTTCTTTTGTGTGTTTGTGTGTTTGTGTGTGTTTGTGCGTGCATGCATGTTTGTGTGTGAGAGAGAGAGTGTGTGATAGAGAGAGTGTGGGTGTGCGAGAGAGAACGAGTGTGCGTGAAAGAGAAAGATTGTGTGTGTGTGAGAGAGAGGGCATGAGAGAGCATATGTCTGGTTGACAGTGTGTGTGGGTGTGTTAGAGAGAGAGTGAGAGCGAGTGTGTCTGTGAGAGTGTGTCTGTGCGAGAGAGAGTGTGGCTGTGAGGGAGTGTGAGGATGAGAGAGGGTGTGCCTGTGTGATAGAGAGAGTGTGGCTGTGAGTTTGTCAGAGGTAGTGTGTGTATGCGAGAGAGAGAATGTGTGTGTGAGAGTGTGTGCGTGAGAGAGAGGGTTTCTGTGAGAGAGAATGTGTGTGTGAGAGTGAGAGCGTGTGTTTTAGAGAGCTTGTGAGTGACACAGAGAGTGTGTGTGGGAAAGAGAGAGAGCGTGTGTGAGACAGATTGTGTGTGAGAGAGCGTGCGTGCGTGTGAGAAAGAAAGTGCGTTTGTGAGAAAGAGTGTGTGGAGAGGGACAGTGTGCGTGTTTCAGAGACATAGAGAGTATGTGTGAAAGAGAGTGTGTGCGAGAGAGAGTGGGAGAGAAAGTGTATGAGAGACTGTGTGCGTGTGAGAGAGAGTGTGTGTTTGTGTGAGAGAGAGTGTGTGTGAGAGCGGGAGAGATTGCGTGTGCATGCATACTTTGTAGTAGCAAGGTGTCCGGTCAGGGCGTCTTATCATTTCTCTCATTGCATAAATGGCTGCAGAAAAATTTCTCTGCCCGCTACGTCGCAAACCGGGCATCATCTGTATCACTAGTTCTTGGGATGTGAACAGTTACAGTAGGAGATACCTCATCACATGAAGAGGTGCCAAAACGCGTATCATAGACCACGAGGCGCTGCAAACGTGCTTCAAGCTGCCCCCTATCGCTTAAAGATAATGGCGATCGAAGAATACACCTGGAGCTTCCAAGATAGCCCAATTTCCCCTTCGCTGCCCGTCGCTAGGCACAGAAGCAGTCTGTACTAAAAAAGCGATTCTTTAAGAATGTTTTTTTCTGGCTGATTCGTAATTACGCATGGCTCGCTTTATGTACAGTTGTGCTCGGGAGCCAAAGTGTCCATATCAACGCAGCACGACTGTATTCAGTATGCGCATAATGCTTGACCACCTGGTGAAAGCACGTACATTTAGTTTCATTTCTACCTGCCACAACCATAATGATCAAGGTCCACAAAAAACTGCTTTTTTCCATGTTTGGGAAAGATTTAACGTCCCAATAAGGCATTTGCGAGGCTGTGAGGGACGCTGCTGTGGAGAGCTCCAGATTAATTTAGACCAGCTGAGGGTCCTTTAGCGTGCATTGACATTGCAGAGCGCACGGGCGTTATTGCATGTCGCCTCAATTGAAATGCGGCCTCCGCGACCTTGGGATCACGAGTCGGACATAAATAGCACAGCCACCACAGCGGGTTCCAAGCGTTCGTCCTCTCGTCTTGAAGAAACATCTCGGATGCTCCAGCAGTCCGCGCGAGATGCCAGCTCACCCTTCCATGATCGATCGAGTAGGAAATGCTTTTAGCTGCCATTCTTGGCTAATTCAGGCGAGCATGGTCTGGATCTGACGGCAACCGGAGGGATAACTTATCCAGACATCGAAATGATAATCAGCAGAAAGAAATCTTCACCCCTAAGTGTAACTTGAACCGGCATCGGCTGAAATAGACCAGCTTCGGTTCCTGTTGGCTCTTTCATTGCCGACGCATCGCACACTATACGCTAAGTAAGGCTAAGCTTACCGGCTTATCGCATTATTCAGGGAAGATGGTTGACATTAGTGGAGT